>NC_081183.1:8107800-8480788 GCF_029867415.1 Vicia villosa
GTCGCCACCGACCTTTTATTTTATCCAATTAAGGAAAGGTTTATAAAAGAAACAGAAAAAAGACCTTTAAGAAATTCTGGGTAAGGGGGTAGGTTATACAAAGGGAAGGTGTTAGCACCCTTTGTATCCATGGTTATCCATGGGCTCTTAAGTTTGCTTAGCTCACTTGTCTTTCGATCACTTTTCAATTGCTCTGAAATTGCTCATATGTGGTTTCAAAATACTTTTGTAAATTGAATTTTGTAATGATCCGTGTGTGGATGTATACAAAATGCTTGTTTATCTTTCGAAAGATGTTTTTGAAAAGAACGTTAACTTTGTAATAATCCGTGTTAGGACGTATACAAAGTATTGTCTTTTTTGAAAGTTTTGTTTTGAAAAACAACAGTGTATGAGAATTTTGTTTGTGTTGATTTGAGCAAGCAAACTAGGAGGTCTACCCTGAGTTATAAGGTCTTTATCCTATTTCCTTTAAAAATCTATCCTTTCACCGGATATAAAAGCAAGGTTCGATTTTGTACTCAAAACAGTGGAATTTGACTTTGATTTTGAAAGATTGAAAAGGGATTTACCTTAAGAGGTGCAAGTGTGATTGTGATTGGATTCAGATATTTATCTTTGAAGTTAGTGATCTAACGGTTCAGTTTTATCTTTGACATACACGCAGTTTATATTTGCTGGAAATTAAAATGCGGAAATGTAAAGTGCGGAAAGTAAATCTACGCTATTACATCGATTGTGCAGGAAATGTAAACTAGCCTATTTACATGAATTTGACATCCTATACATTTATCTAGGAATTTAAATTGCAAGAAAAGTAAAAGGCATGTTTTTTGGTTTTTTATGATTTCTTTTAATTATAATTAATGTATGATTAATTAAATTAAAATGGAGAAAAAAGATGAAAATTGATTTAAACCTAGAAATTAAGTTTAAAATATGTACAAAATCTTTGTCAATTAATTTTAAAACAAAACTAATTTTTTTTGGAATTTTTGGAATTGATTTAAGTTAATTAAAACATAATTATGTAAATAATTATACAAATAATTAAAACTTAAAAAGAAAATTATTCAAAATATGTACAAAATTAGTTTATAATATATAAACAATATTTTATATAAAGAACAAATTTTTTTATGATTTTTTGATTGGTTAGAATAATTAAAAAGCAAATATATAAATATATACTAATTAATTATGCAAAATATTGAAATTATGAAGAAAAATAAAATATTTTTATTTCAGAAAATAATATATTATTTTAGAAGTCTAAAATATTTTTTGTGGATTTTTTGGGATTTTTAAACTATTTTTAATTAATTTAACAAAGAAATTAAAATAAAAATAGAAAATAAAATAAGACAATGATCATGTGTGGTAATTAAATGAAGGTGCATGGTGTAGCTACGTTTTTGATGCGTTGGATGGAGAATTAGTGGAGATCTATGGCCCAGATTGAAGTCACATGATGCACATGGATAGAGGGACAACATGTGATCATGCAGAATTTGAATATTCCAGGTGGGACCCACGTGCAGTTGACTGGCGAATGGGAAGAGAAAGATGTGCCACGCGTGCGGTCAATGATTCAACCTCACTATTCATCATCTTCTTCCTTGGTACCTGCGGATTTTCTTGCAGACTTACCTGCGGATTTTCCTGCGGATTTTCCTTTCAATTCTTTTACCTTTTGAATGACCTACAAAACAAAAATAAAAAAGAACAAGGGCCACCCAGATCACCTAAATGGACCCTTCTGAACATGATAGCGTCGTTAGTTTTTTCATTTGAAGCCTCTATCATGGAAAACGAAAGCTTCACATGTTTGAAGCTCAAAAATGGTGGAGCTTCAAATCCACGTTAAAGCTTGCATGTGATCACTCAAACCTACTCTATATCATGCCATGAGTCCATGCAAATAGTTAAATTTCATTTTAGTTAAGCATGCATACGAAAATGAAAGTTATGAGTGTATGTTCATGTAACACTTTATACACATGTTACGACTCTCATGGGACCAAACAAAGAGCTTATTCTTACTCTATATTGCTTTAGGAGATGATTGGAAGTGATTGTTTGTATTGATATTGATTGGAAATATGAAAATTGAAAATTACAAAGTTATGGAATTTTGAGAGAATTTTGGTGAGTTTTCTTGACTATGCCTTGGCTATTTTCGTGTGTGTTTTTGGCCCCTTTTGTTTGTGAAATATGCAGCTTCATTTATAGGCCTTGGAGTGCTTAAATTTGAAGCTAAAAGCAATGATTGCTTTTGTTGAATTTTGACTTTCAAGCTTGGAACTCAAGCAACCTTGGCTTGCTCCTTCCTTAGCCTTTCCTTGCAGCTTTCTTGCTGCATAATTAAGCCACATGTGTGAGCTTTTAGCTTAGAAAATAAGCTATGATTTATCCTTCCTTTTTTTTCTTTTTAATTTAATCTTAAATGATAAAATTAAATCAAAAAATGGAGAAAAATGATGTGGGCTTTGTCTTGGTCGTGGGAGGCCCATAATATCATGGAAATGATGTTTGAATGCTGAAAACTTGGCCCCATTTGGAAAAAATGCCATTTTGAACAATGTTGATTTCATGTATTTTCCCAAAATTTAGCCAACTTCAACAAGGTGTAAATCCTTCAATTTTTGTCATATGAAGGAGATCTTGCACTTTTTGGAAACCTTAAAGAGTCCTCTAACCAATGCCTTTGGTCTCATGTCAAAATGATTTTTGAAGCTCCTTGTGTGTCCTTTTGAAAAAAGTGTCTTTTTGTTGACTTTGAAAATGACCTGTAATGTCTTTGATCATATTTTTCAAATGGTGAATCCAATGACCATGGGATCAATGGCATTTGAAAGATAATTGAATTTCCTTCAAAACAAGCTTTGGTTTGAATTTTTTGGATGAAGGATGAGAGAGTTATGATCAGTCAAAGTTGAGTTGACTTTTCAGGCAAAAACCCTAATTTTGAATCTTAGGGTTTTGTTGATTTTTGATCTTTCCTTGATGAATTATGATCATCCAATGATCAAATGATGAATCCTTTGACAAAATATGGACTTTGACAAAAAATTTCATTTTTGACTGTCTGTTGACTTTTTTGGTCAAACGGGTCGTTTGTTGACTGTTTGAGCTGCTGACGGTGCGTCTGAGTGAATTGAAGTTTGAAAATTTGTATGATGGTACTTTGAGATATATGGATGTGTATGAAATCCATTTGAGCTCTCAAAAACTTGTTGCTCCTGTAAAAACAAGAAAAACCCTGATTAGGGACTGTTTGTGTAGGAGACAGTTAAGCGTACCTGATTTTTGTGCAGTGTTGAGTCTCTGCTAATCGCGTGATATTCAGAAGACTTCTAGAACAAAAATCTTGGAATTTTGAATTGTGAAAGATTGATTTGATTGATGGTACAAAACACTGAGAATTGTACTGCCAGCAGTTTGGCTGTCAACTGACTGTTCAGGTATTGACGTAGCAGTTAGAGTGAAAAATCAACAGTCAAAGTTAATTTTCTTTTTTTGTTGTTTTTTGTTTTTGTTTTATGTAAAAAATGAAAGTTTATTTACATGACTTGTTAAAAAACATAGACATAATAAATAACTAATATTTACGGTATGCGGGTACAGTCTGAGTTTCCTGATTCTGCGCCTGCAAAAGATTTAACTCTGTACCAATTGTGTCAGTACTATTTATTTGTAAATAAATAAAATAGCATGTGTGAAGTAATAAACAGTATTTGGCGTTTGCGTAAGAATAAATTCAACTGCAAGCCAAATTACTGTATAAGAAAAATTCTAAAAACTAAGTATTTCATATATCAGGATCTTTGTTGAAATAAAAATCCATGATTATATGAGACTCAGATTGGAGTTTTCTTGAAAAATATGTGGGCAAATTTTGGGGTATAACAGTTAGTATGTTAGGTTTTATTATAAATAGCATACTAGTCTCTCATCATTGCATACCACAAATCCTAATTTAGGGTGAGAGGTTATTTGTTATTCTTGTAACTTGTAATCTTGATTAAAGAGAAAGGAAAAAATAGTTGTTAAAACCAATTATTATGTTCTTCTTATTTTACCATCTTTTCTAACCCTTATGAGTTTCTGGCAGTTAAGAAGAAATTGTTTATACTTTGTTTACGGTATCGTTTTTCACAACAAGATGAAATTGAAGGTATAATCGGTTCACTTTTGAGTGATTTTTGGTTAAAAAATTGTTCAATCTAATGATATCTCCATCGATTTGATTTGATTCGGTTTTTAGTATTTTTAAAAAGTAGAATCGAACAAAATTAGTTTGATTTGGTTTGGTTCGATTGTTTGATTGATTTTTACAATAATTTTTTTTCAAACATTATATTCATCAGTATATTTTTCACTATCGTGTTTTTCGGTGTCTTTTATGCTATTATTTTTTAAAATATTTCATGCTCTATTTTATCAAATATATTACAAGTGGTTCTTAATCCATACCAAACAATGACATGATTTTCACTGCATCGTGAAATAAGTTTATTATCAAATATAAAAGTTGGCTTTGGCATTAAAAGGTTGGGAAGAGATTTGAAAGCTTAACATATAAAACACAAGAATAACAACACAATTTTTTTGCAAAATACCCGTTTTGGTACAGTAAACTTACGGGACCAAAAAGTGCTATTAAATTAGTGCTATTAAATGTCAGATTTATAGTAGTGACCTCAAGGTTCATTTTGGTCTCTTAACTTAAAAAATATTCACATTGGTCCTTTGACTCTTCAAAACGTTTCATTGTAGTCCTTTTAATCTAACTAACGACAAATTTAGCGGCCAATTTCTGAGTTTTTCCGTCGCTAATTAAACAAAAAAAGACTAAAATGAAATATTTTGGAGAGTTAAGGGACCAATATGAACATTTTTTAAATTAAGGGACCAAAATGAACATTGAGGTAAACTTACGGGACCAAAAAATGTATTTTGTCTAAATTTTTAATACACATAAATTAACATGCTTCACACTTCAAACACACTTAAAAACTATTTTATAGCAAGACAGAAGAAGAAACAAAAAAGATAAAAATATATATATATGAAAACTAACTAAGATAAACTAAACAAGAAGAAGACGACCATAACATATCAAAGCGACAGTAGAGAGCAACAGTGGTGTTGGACGATGAGGGCTATAATTCGGTGAAAGCAAGTTTTGTGACTTATGGTTTCTACTTTTTATGTTTTGGAGTTTGGTTCTCAATGTGTCTTTTGGTGAAAGAAAGGGAACGTAAACAATGATGAAGATTGGTTGGACCAATACAAAATTTAGGCTTAATGATAAAATAAAAGATTTAGAGCATAATTATTGTCATTGGTTCAGTTCATCAGTTTTGCGGTTCCTAAAATTTAAAAACGAGAATCAAACCAAACCACATCAGTTTTTATTGGTTTTTAGAACCGAACAAAAAATGATTGGGATGCTTATACATGTACATTTCCTTTCGAGTCGTGTTGTCAAGGGGTTTTAATACGATAACAAGATTTCTTTTCTTTTGAGATTTAACAAAACTCAATACTATTGTGTGTGCTTTTTATATACATTATACATTTCATTAACATAAAGCCCTATGTTATTCCACATCTGTAGGTTGGGATGTCCTTGGCACAAATTGGGGAATTTACATTTGTTCTGCTCAATCGTGCTTTGAGAAATTGTCTTTGCTCTTCTCATTTGCCCTTGGCACAAATTGAAGTCTAATCCTTACTGCAGAAGAAATTGCATTTAATTTTCCTTGGAACAACAACTCCTAGCCTTGTATCTAAACAATTATTTGAAAGGTCTTGCATAATTGTGTTTAGAAGAAAAAGCCTTGTGGTAATTGTTTATGAAAAAACAATTCTCTTGCAGATTGAGGGAAACTGCTTAATTAGAGTCTTCAACATTTCAATTGTGATATATTTATGTCTATATAGGGTGCTTAAGTGCTGGAAGTATGATGATGAACATAAATTATAGTTAGTGTTGATTGTGTTATTATGTTGGCTTTTCATGTTAACTTTGATATGAAGGATGACTGTAAGCACATCCTTTCTTTCTAAACAAGATCATCACTGGTAGCAATAGTAACATAAACACCATCAATATCATCAACACGACCTCTTTCTTTTTGCTTACTTTTCTGACCTTTGTTCTCCTTTTTTTCCAAACAAAATAATTCTTTTGAATATGCCCTATTTTATAACAACAATGACACTTCACATTCTTTATTTTATCCTTGAACTTGCTCTTATTATCTCTACTACCACCCTCGGCTTATTTTTATAACATCTCCCCTCTATTTTAGTGATAAATATTTAAGATTTAGATGAATAACCATGCACTTTCCTTCTCATCTCCTTATTAAGAACACTATTCGTATCTATTTCCAAAGAAACAATACCTTTAGGAACTAAACTCATTATAGAAACCTGAAATATCTCCCAATACTCTAATAAAGATAGCAATAGAAATATTATCAATAGCTCATCATCAAACTTGATATCTATTTTGACATCCGATCAAGGATGACTTGAAAATCACTCAAGTGATATGAAATACAAGTCCCATCCTTATACTTCAAATTTATGAAGCTACTCATAAAGAACAATTTAATATTCCATGATTTAGAGGCATACAAAGACTTTATCTTCTCCCACATAGTTGTCTCATTAGTAATATGATTATAAACATATTGTCGAATGAAACCACACACTTGTTGATGTTCAAATTCTCATTCATCTTTAGACTTAGAATTCAACTTTTTAGAACCAAAAATAGGAAAAATGCATTTTCTTCAAATTTAAAAGATCCTTTATTCACTCTGACCATATTTATATTCATATTTGCCTCCATCATTCAAGCAAGTCAAAACAACCCCTAACCAAGAGCTCTGATGCTACTCTGATGAGAATTAACACAAAACATAATAACAAACACTATTAGCGGATATAAAATTCTCAACTTGCAATAATCTTTTAGGGATAACTATAAATATATGGAAGCAAATATAGGGATTGAAAGTGAATAAATAACATCAAATCTTTAACGTAAAAACCCTTTATAGCAAGGATAAAAACCCCTGGTTGAAACAAGAGTCAAGAAGAATAAAGCCAGCAAAGTGAGAGAGAAACTTAGTAGAGATGGATGCTATATTGATAACTATAACTCTCACCCAAACGGTAGAATATGGATAATGTGGGATGATAATAAAATTGATGTGAGGTTAATTAACAGCTCTAGCCAACATATCCACTGTGGAGTTTATAAAGTTACAGGTGAATTCAGCTTTTGGTTGACCGGTATATATGCTCATAACCAACCTGAGAAAAGGAAGACTTTATGGAAGATCCTTACTAACATCCATAGCAATCAATCTGGGCCTTGGTGTGTGATTGGCGATTTTAACAATGTTGCAACAGCTAAGGACAGAATAGGTGGGAAAATGGTCAGCAGTAATGAATATTGTGATCTGGTTAGTATGATGCAGAATACAAATCTGGCTGAAATGGATAGTGTGGGAGACTATTTCACATGGTCTAATAGGCAGGCTGCTGGTACTATCTATTCTAGGATAGATAGAGCTATCTGTAATGTTGATTGGTTTATGCAGTATAGCAACCATGTTCTAAGTGTGCTACCTCCAAACTTGTCTGATCATTCTATTTTGCATATTAGTGGCCCTAGTGTTATGAAACAATCTAATCAGTTTAAGTTCAATAATTATTTATTGGACTTAGAGGGATTTCAAGAGATGGCCAAAGTATCTTGGGAGAAATCAGCTAGGGGCTCACCTATGCATAGGTTGTGGTTGAAACTTAAGAGGCTGAAGAATGATGTGAAGAAATTCAGTAAGCAAGCTGGTAATATGAAGATCAAGCTGAAGGAAGCTAGAGAGAATCTCCATCAAGCTCAGTGTGATCTTATACAGAATAGACATGATGGCAGTATTATGGAAAGGATTAAGAAATTGTCTGATGATATCATCAAGTTCCATGATCATGAAGAAGCTAGACTAAGGCAAAGGGCTAAACTTAGCTGGATCAGACATGGAGATGAAAATTCCAGATTCTTCTTTGCTCATATCAAGGCCAGATACAATAGAAGCTGCATAAAATTTTTACAAAAAGAGAATGGTGATATAGTGACTGATCAGCAGCTGATTGAGGAAGAAGTGGTTGAGTTTTATAGGAGCCTCATGGGTGATAGGGTGAGCAGCATCAAACATATTGATGTGGAAGCTATGAGTGAGGGGAAGGAACTTGACCTGAACCAGAAAATGTATCTTGGTAGCACTGTTTCTATAAAGGAGATAGAGGATGCTCTTAATGACATTGGTGATGATAAATCTCCTGGCATTGATGGATTTAGTGCTAGGTTGTTTAAGCAATGCTGGCACTTTATGAAGGTGGATATTAAAGATGCAGTTTGTGAGTTCTTCAGGACTGGAATTATGCATAGAGATTTCAATAAAACTGTTGTAACTCTTATTCCCAAAGGAGAAAGTGCTAAAAGTATCAAGGAATTTAGACCAATAGCTGGCTGCACAGTATTCCTGAAAATTGTGTCTAAAATCTTGACTACAAGACTGAGAAGTGTTTTGACATCTATTATAGGTAATAATCAGGTTGCATTTGTTGCTGGACAGGATATTCATAATCACATCCATCTTGCTTATGAGCTCATTAAGGGATATAATAGAAAACATGGCACACCTCGGTGTATGGTCCAAATAGATTTACAAAAGGCCTACGATATGGTTCATTGGGGAGCTTTGGAAAGTATCATGAAGGAGTTGGGATTCCCTTGTACATTTATCAAGTGGATAATGAATTTGGTAACATCTGTATCATACATCTTCAAAGTTAATGGCAAGATTACTGCTCCAGTCCAAGCTAAAAGAGGGATTCGACAGGGTGATCCTGTCTCACCCCTTCTTTTTGTGATTATGATAGAATATCTGAACAGGTGTATGTTGAAGATGCAGAAAATGCAGGGATTTAGTCATCATGCTAAATGTAGGAACCTGGCCTTGACTAATCTTGCATTTGCTGATGATATACTACTTTTCTGCAGGGGTGATGTGACATCCATTGATTTGATGATGAAGGCCTTTAACAAGTTTTCTGATTCTACTGGCCTAATCTTTAATCCTAGGAAGTGTAAAGTCTTTTTTGGTAGTGTTGATGAAGACAGCAAGAAGACTATCAGGTGTGCAACTGGATTTGATGAAGGCAGATTTCCTGTGAAGTACTTGGGTGTGCCTCTTAGTAGTAAGAGGTTAGGTATAATTCACTATTTGCCACTCATTGATAAGATCACTGCTAGGATTCGACATTGGTCGTCCAAATTGTTAAGCTATGCAGGTAGGATTCAGTTGATAAAGAGTGTCATTGGGGCAATAACGCAGTATTGGATGTTAAATTTTCCCCTCCCAAAGGCTGTAATTAAGAGGATAGATTCTATTTGTCGCATTTTTGTATGGATTGGGAAAACTGATGTGAGCAGGAAAAGTCCAGTAGCGTGGAGCAAAGTTTGTAGCCAGATCAAGCAAGGTAGATTGGGCCTTATGAATTTAACAATTTGGAACAAAGTTACTCTCCTAAAGTGTCTCTGGAATATATGCAAGAAGAGTGATAATTTGTGGATACAATGGATTCACAAAGTGTATCTTAAAGGAAGGGATGTGCTGGATGTGGAGTTAGGGAGTAACTCAACCTGGATTATCAAGAAAATCTTAAAGTGCAAGAGCCTGATAGATCCGATCAGACAGCTATGGAACAATATGAGCAATGAGGGTAAGTTTTGTATGAGGAAGGTTTATAATTGCTTGGTGGATAATGTTAATGTCCCATGGTTCTCTCTGTTAATGCATAATTTGGCTCGGCCCAGAGCATGCATCACAGTGTGGATGCTATGTCACAATCATCTCCCCACGAAAGATAGATTGTATCGGTTTGGTATCATTGGAAACACTGTGTGTAGTCTGTGCTGTGTAGCGGAAGAGAGTGCTAGCCATTTATTCTTCCTATGTTCAAAAACTGAGGAAATTTGGATTGGAATTCTGCATTGTCTAGGTATGCACCATACTCCACAGGGCTGGGACCATGAGTTACAATGGATTTTGGCTAATACAAAAGGTAAAGGGTGGAGAGCGAGGATATTGAAGCTGGCAGCAGCTGAAACTATCCATGGCATATGGTTACTTAGGAACTCTATAGTGTTTAACAATGACATGTATAGGAACAATACAAAGGAAAACATTATTGATAACATTGTATATAGAGGGTGGAGAAATAGGAAGATTAGGTTGCATATTGCAAATCTAATGGTATAGGTCTATAGGTAATGGCTGAATCCTTTGGATTGCCCATGTTTGTAATGGTTTTTTGAATTAATATATTCTATTTGGTTCAAAAAAAAAAGGATAAAAACCCTGAGTCGTCCAGATCAAGAAAATAAAGTCACAGTAATCAAATGAGGTTAATATAGAGTATCAAAATAATGAACAACTATTTTCAATAGCCAGACAAAACAACAAATTACTAAAACTTACAATTTGAGAATGAGGAGAAAAAGAATCCTCAAAAACCTGGTGCAGAGGGAATATGTTATCTCTATGCTTATACATTATTTCAGCGGTCCAAACGATGAAAGAGTAAAACTACGTCTCACAAACCTTGTGTCCAAAAAGTAGCTCGATCCAACTATTAATGATAGGCATGACAAAAAATCAGCCCCCGATGAGACCTAGCTGCCCCGCCCTAAATCTAACAGGAAAAATCGATTTAACAGGGGGCTAGTGCAGGGAAAATCCTATTTTTAATTAAGGGGCCGGGTGAGGATACTAGTACCCGCTCCCACAGCCGGCCCCGTCCCGACCTACTAAATTTATGTTATTATTTTTATTTTTTAAAATTCTACTACCAATTTATTTTTCTTAATTTTAAGATAGCAAATTTATTAAGGTTATTATTCATTTTTTGAAAATATAGATTAAATAAAAATGAGCAAGTATTATCATTATTATTAAAATGATTAAATATTTTGTTTAATTATTGATTTTTGTTACTACATAAAAGTATGCGTTTAAAAAAATACAGTTTCTACATGTGGGTGCGGAGGTGGGTGGGGAAACTTGTTTCCCTTTAAGGAAGGGAGTGGATGATCAATTGTTACCACCGATTGGGAACGGCAGTAGGAGCGAGAATGGTACAAGAACACAGGGCGGGGTTGGTGATGCTTAAATATGCCTCTACCCCACCCTATTGCCATGCCTATTTAACGAATTCATAATTGTTATTTTTTTTATACTGGTTTTAGAAAAACAAAAATAGGTTTCTCACTTTTTTTTTTCACCGGGACTAATTTTCACCTTTCTTTTCTTTCTATATTCTCACTCTAAAATAATCATATCCTCTTAACATATGTGTGACATAATGAACTAACATATTTAAGCTTTCTCCACATAAGAAGGAATCCTAATACCTAACACAAAATGTAACATTGTATCCCTATATATATTTGTAACACTGGAACTCTAATTTATATGATTTAAAATAAATCAATAAAACGAAATTACAGATACTCTATAATTATAGACTTAGATAATTTGAATGAACTGAGTGAATAAAATGTTTGTTTATTTTTCTATATTCTCGTGTTCGTGTTCATGGTCAAACAAATTTATAATTTAATAGAATATTATAAAATATTTGTCATAATTAAATCTTAATAAAATAAAATCCAATGTACACAACCAAAACATTAAACCCTCGGGTCGATGTTAGTGGTGATTGCCACTTTTCTACTTGTTTAAAACTTTAATTGTAAACAAACGTGATTTTGCAAAGGAAAGAAAAAACAAAGTGAGTGTCGTGTATATGAAATGGATGGATCTTATATAGTTGTGTTGTTGTGTGCGTTGCGTCATAGATAGAGTGTTTTGTTTTGTGGCTATCTAACCTTTAGATTGTCTCCCACTAACTTTTGCTTGGTCGGCCATTCTCTAGACAAACCTTTGTGGCCTTCCAACGTTTTTATAGGTCTCAACATTCCAATGTATATCTTTGAAGAAAAAAAAGTATATTGGATGATACTTTAATTAAAATTCATTTATTAATCACTTCAATTTAGTCACTTAATCATCTTCAATATGATTTTGAAGTGCATTTTAAGATAAATTATATACTATTAGAAATCAATCCCATGGTTCATTTAACTTTATATAAAGGTAGTCAATACAAAAGTTATTGACATTTGCAAAATCAAATTAAATTATTTAGAAAAACACATTTTTAAATTCAAACTTCCACTTTCATACCAATAATTATGAAAGTATATGAAATTATATTTTAATAGTGTGAGCGTGGTAATATCCCAAAGTTTGTACATGCTATACTTTTTCACCAAACAACTTAGATTTGTCTTACAAAATCTTTAGTTAGGTATTGATATTTAGGTATGATATTTAGTGTTAGACAAATCATTGCAAGGAAATACTTATAACATATGTATGTATCATAGGTTTTATGAATAAAGTTTTTGCTTCAAAATAAAATGCTCTCTCTATTTCCCAAAACAATTTTGATAAGTTTAGAGAACCAATTGGACTTATATTATTCATCCATCACTAGCATGATAATCCTCCACTATAGAGTTTTGATATTAATAATGAGGATTTTGTTTACCAGTATTTTCAGAGCATTTTTTAAGCATACTAAATAAGGAAAATATTCTTTATAAAATTAACATTTTAATTTTTAATACATTTTCAATGCATTAAATACACACATTTTAATAAAAATTTATCACTTTAATCACTTAAATAGTGCCCCAAGGACACTGGTTAGCATTTCCGTAATAATAATAATCACATTAATGTTAAGTAATTTGCTCATCAAAGTTCCATTCTTATTTTCTATTACTTACCAAATTGTATTTTGTTTTATAATATACAACTCTATTTAATTTGTCCAATGGCTAAATTAAACCATTCAAGATTTTCACCTATATTTTCTTTAATTTAGTCTTTAATCTATGAAAAAGTGATAAATCATCCTAAAATATATGAAATTTCAAGAAAATTTCTTTAGCCACCTCCTTATGGGGTCACCCCCAGCGAAAATCTCAAAATACCCCTGCTTCGGAAATGAACTTCCGAAGCGCTTTTTTTTTAAAAAAATTTCCATAATTCGGAAGTTCATCTCCGAAAACACCTCATGGGGGGTGTCTTCGGAGATGAACTTCCGAAAACACCTCATGGGTGAATTCGGAAGTTCATCTCCGAATTATGCAGAAACTGTGTTTTTTTATGTTTTTTCTTAAACAGTCTCGCATTTTAATTAAACGCAAACGCCAAATAAAATAAGCAACAGATAAACTGAAAATACTAATACGATAAATAAAATCCAAATAATATATACAAGCCGAACCAAATAGTAATACTGTGCGAAATATACAATCCGAAAACAAAAAATAAATAAACCCGACCACTACTGGGTGTGCCTAACCCTCTCACCCTGAGTCCTCCTCTGCCGCCTGTACCCCGCCGCACGGCCCGCATCAGTGACGATCGCCTCCATCACGGCAACTGCGTCTGGACCGCCCTGAAGAACGACACCCCGATCCAAGGCGTCCCGCCCAAGCATCTCTATCCGCTGGCAGATCGGCAGGAGATCAATGGCGTGGTCATCCTCGGCCTACTGGTTCTCCAGGATCTCCTCATGTGCTGGCCTAGGAGCGCCGGGAACGTCGGGTCTCAGTAGAGGATGGGACACCCGGTAGAACCATGTGACGTACCCCTCCTCACTGTGCCAGTCCTGTGTGACCCGAGTGAGACGGTACTCCTGCGGTACCACATGCTGCTGCCACTCCGCCCATATGGCAGTGAGCTGCACTCGGGTCACTGTGTCGGGAGCAGCCTCAAACGGTGACCTGGGTATCCGCCGCACGAATCCAAATTGACGCATGCACCGCTCTGGGAGATACCGGACCATGATGCCGGTCCCGCATGCCAACCAGCCTGAATATAGAGCAATGCCGTCAAAGGGGACAATCTGAGCGTAGTCGACGAACGGCCTCCAAGTGACGTCGTCGTGCATCGTGCGGTCCAAGTACAAACGGTATGGTCCCACCGCATCGTTCCCCCTCTGGAGATCGTATCTGGAGGCCCTGGGCATGGCGTCCACGTACGCAGGATCGATGTGAAAGTCGTGGATGCGGGAGAAGTAGGAGATGATCCAGCTCTGAAACAGAAACACGATAATGTATTAAAAATAAATACGAAACATAAATAAATAAATAAATAAATACGATAATGTATTAAAATAAAACGTACCGTAAGCAGTGTGCAGGATCCGACCAACTGCCTCGTCCTCCAGATGGAGGCCTCATTCAGCTTCTGGTAGAGGTATGCCAGAGTAGCTGCCCCCCAGTTCCACTGGTGAACGGTATCCAAGTCCATGAAGTAGCGGAGGTAGGTCACATCGACGTACCTGGCACTCTTGTCCACAAAGCATGCAGCGCCTACCACATGCATGTACCAGCACCGGAGAGCGCAGCCGCGGTGATACTCTGTGAACAGCTCGTTACCCGCACCCTCAGCCTCGGCAGCCGCGTCCAGATGATGCTCAAAATAAGTGCTCAGTGTGGTGAACCGGACATGAGGCCCAGAAGTCATGGCGCACTCATAGTGAGCAACCTCGTGCTCCATGCCCAAGTAGAGCATCATCCACTCAATGGCCTCCACCCTCTGGATCTTGGAGTGGGTCAACAGCGGCCCCCTAATCGGCAGGTGGAGAAGACACTGCACGTCGTGCAAGGTGATCGTCATCTCCCTAACCGGCAAGTGGAAAGAGGACGTCTCCTTGTGCCAGCGCTCCACAAATGCCCCCTGCATGCCGGTGCTGATCGTGGTGTACCTTGTCATGCAGAGCCCGCTGAGCCCTGAACCTCGCACATGGTCGTTAAACCACTCAGCTGCTGGTTTAAACAGACCGAAAATCTTGCGGGCGTGGTTGACCATTTTCAGCGGCTCTCTCTCCTGTTACAAAAAAAAACAAATAAGCGACATATATTAAATAAGCGGACATATATTAAATAAGCGACAAATAAACGGTTAGATTATAAAAAATGGTGACAAATAAACGGTTAAATTAAAAAAATACCTCTCCCTCCCAGATCCGCCGAGCGACGTGATCGTGGTAGTGAATCAGCACGGAAGTGTCAAAGGGCCCTCCCGGATAGCCATCCTCCTGCTCATCCTCCTCCCCGGCTGGAGGGTCAACCTCCGGTACACCCTCCGGCTCGTAGTATGGCACTCGCACCTCCTCCTCCTCCTCCTCCTCCTCTCGCTGGCGGGAAGAAGATACCCGAGTCAGCCGACTCCTAGATCCTGAAGCAGATGTACCCTCTTCCACGTCCACGGGAACTTGCACACGGCGTCCCCGGCCCTGCCCCCGTCCCTGGGTCGACGCCAGCTGCGCCGCCGCCCGCTTGCGTCTAGCCGACGCAGTCTGAGACTCTTTCCCCTGTCTGATGCGTGCTGGTTGGTTGCCTGACATGTTCCTGTAAACAATTGAAATCGATTAATATGCGAGACAAAAGAAGAAACAAAAATAATTGAAATTCTGATACAGTTCGGAAGTTCATTTCCGAAAACTGGGATGGAGGTGTTTTCGGAAATGAACTTCCGAAACACCCCTGCGATGGAGTTTTCTGCAACTCCCATGGCAGACCCCAAAACCAAACATCAAACCTATGTCTACACATTCTAAACATCCTAAATATCAGTATAAACCTAACCTAATACATTTTTTGCTATTTGTAAACAACCTAATATACATTTTAATCATAGATCTTAAAATCAAAATGCTTACCGATTGAATGGATTTGAGGACTTTTGAATGTAATAGAGCAAGTAGTTGGAGCCTTTGAGGTAGCTTGGAACTGGTTTGCACAAAAATCTCTTGGGGTGTGAGTTTGGAAGAAGATTAGGGTAAATGATTAGGGGGAGGGGGCTGTTTTGCTTAATCTGCAAAACGCGCAGTATTTCGGAAATGAACTTCCGAAATGGTGTTTTCGGAAGTGCATTTCCGAAATAAGTCAAATTTTTTTTAAAAAAAGGCGCTTTCGGAGATGCATCTCCGAAAACACCTTTTTCCTGCATTTCGGAAGTTCATTTCCGAAGTCAGGGGTATTCTGAGTTTTTCACCAGAGGTGAGCTAGAAGGTTGGGAGGTGGCCAAAGAAATTCTCAATTTCAAACTATATAAAATTAGTCTATAATATCTTAATGTAAAGGGTTTATTGAATTGACTATTTTCACTTATTATATTTATACATTTTAGAAACTAACCTGAGATGAAGTTTTGGTAGGGAGTGAGAAATAGTTTTTACATTTGATCCTTTTATAAGGTGTGTGAACTCACAAATGTTGAAGATATTGTTGGATTTTAGTGTCGTATCGCTTATGAACAAACATAAATTGAAATTATTAGAGAGTTGACTTATACATTCGATGTGACAACTATAAATTATATTTCATGACAAAATTTTATTTCATCTAATAAAAAATCGAAGTATAATGTCAAAGCGCGCTATGTTTTATTTATTTTTAAATAAAAGTTATTTATTCCTTCGTTTTTTAATATAATCGGAAAAAAACAATTTATGACATGTTTCGAATCTCAACTATTGAAGTTTATGTTTTTATTTCTTTATAAGTGTAAACTAAAAGATTTATCCCTTCGGTTTTCGTAATAACCGAGGGATAGAACAATAAGATTTTACTATAAAAGTACTCTTTAAACAGATTTTACCCTAATCTTAATTTATGTAGCCGCCCCAAACTCGTTTGCATCATTCTTTAGAATGAATTGCAAGACAGAAAAATCTTCAATGTTCTGTATTTTTCTATCTTGAACAAAATATTTTTTTTCTTCCATTCCAATCTATCTCTAATAAAAATGGTGTTGATGTTGTTGTATTTTTGGAATTACCTTCCTATGTTGTCAATCAAAGAAAACAACGTGTTTTCCTGAGTTAACAACATTGAGAAATTCATTCTTAAACCTGATATAAATTGCACACAAAAAATGTTGACTGATAAAGAATTAAAATCGAAACATGACATGTTACTTTCAATTTTTCATCATTTATCACTTTTTATTGAAACTTATTACCTCGGTTTTTTTCTAAAAACGAGGGGTTTACTTGTTTTATTTTATTTTTCTATTTAAAAAAGAAAATACTTTTTCCCTCGATTTTTACATAGCTACAACAACGAATCACTACCCTACATTTATAAAGGAACAACACTCATGATATTGGCAAAATATCAATCCACAACAAGCTATTAGATCCACCATTATATATTTTGTTCTCTTTATTGCGAAAACATTTGTTCAAAATAAAGAAATCTTTACTTCAAATTAAAGAAGGTTAGAAAAGTTCTCTATAATAGTTTGCAAATCCAAAAAATCATTTTTACTTCAACTTAAATAAATAAGGGAGTTCAACCTTTAAAAAGATTAGAAGGTGGATGATGGATATGCAACAAAAGCTGAATATGTTTTTCTCTAAAAATAACAGCGATGATGATGAATCTATATTTGTTATAATCAATGTATTTTAATTTGCCTTAACAATCTAATGCTTTCCAAAAGAGGTTTATTATCTACTAATTTTAGTAAATATTATTTATACTGTAATGTTCAAATTGTGTTCTTTAATGAGATTTTAAAATTTGTATTATACCTTTTTCCTTTTCAATCTATATCTATATTCTTAGCCTTAGCAATAATTTCTCAAATCAAAAAGAAAATTAGAATTAATAGCTATTAGTTGATTCATCAATAATTTTTAAATTCAATAATAATGTGATGTGAATGGCATTTTCTTTATATGATATTTCTAGCTCAAAAACAAGAATGAAAGACAAGAACCACATTGTATAAGATCAAACTATAACTACTAATTAAAGCAGTCTTGGGTTTTGGTGATTGGAATGTTGAAAGAGTTAAAGGGAAAAATTAAACTTTTTCCATGGTTCATCAATTTCATTATTTGTCAAATATTATAGTAACTCAAATTAGCTCCATATTTGTATGTTACATATCAAAAGACAATTTACTTCTTCATCCAAAACATTCATCCACAGACCAAATAATCACAATCATGACCTTATCTGGTAGGATTATTTGACAAGTAGAATGATAATGCATCCCAAAAGGAAGTTAAAGTGGCAATTATGGACAATCAAATCTTCTTTAATTTTCCATTGATGGGTAGCATGCGTTAGTTAATTTGTGTTATCAAAAGACAAAACAAGAGGGTGCAAATGAAATGGGTAGAATCAATCATTCAAGGAAGAAGAAGTACCATATTTGATTGTCTAATATATATTTAACTCTTACAAAATATATATGTTATTCTAATAAAAAATAATTATTATATTTTAGAACATTAATGAAGCACAATGTTTTTTTTTCGTGTATTATATCTATTATTTATCATCTTTTATATTTTGACAATGCAAAAGTGTGAAAAAAAATTGGAAAATGATATTACATACATGTTTGATGGAAGATGTGGAAATTTTTTGATAAATTAATCAAAATTTTAAATATACTAAATTATTTTTATCTTTTTCCTTAAAGGTGGAAAAAAAAACATTTTTTTGAGCTTTCTTATAGTTTGCCTGGCACCCCTAATTTTATATCTCATACTTTATATTTTAACTTAATACCAACAATGTCTCTCTTATTTTTGTCTTTGAAAAACATATAAATTGTAAATGTTTTTGATTCACTGCATTTTGTGGTAAAACATATTTCTGTATTTAGATGTCTTGACTGATGTCATGACATGCATTTGTAGTGTACTGCAGGATATGTATGGTTAGCTAAATACAGATTTTATTGGATGTTAAGTTGAATGTTGTGACATCAGTATCTGACAGCATGGACTGTTATGTTTTCTGTTATGTTTCCTTATTAATCTCAGGCTATATTTTAGGAAACTATCTATTCAGTGTTGATTATGAAAGACCACACTTATGGCCTATATTTTAGCACCCTGAATTGTGGAAATTAGGTTAACTTGGTTAAACCTAATTTATGCTACGTAGGCCCATGACCCATGTCCTGCCTATAATAAGATTGGTAATCCTACTTGAAGAAGCGGAGATTTTGAAGTGAAGAATACTGTGCATTGTGTTTGTATTTTCACGTGTGTTTTGTCTTAGTGTTTTTTTGTGAGCCAAGCAATTATCACCTTGATGATTGTATTAAACTGGGGTGTTTTTGAGTTGTAATTTGTTGTGTCACTCTAAGCTTTTAAGCACGAGTGTTGTGTCTCTTGATTGAAGTTTTTAAGCATGATCAAGATTTGTTTGAAGTGTGTCTTCACTTTGAATTTATTTTTATCTGTGTGTTATCACTGCTGTGATTGAGTGGGAGTGAGTAGGAACTCAGGTCTAGTATTAGATTGAAATTGCATTGGGTAGGTCTTAAGTAAGGGGTGTAAACTGGTAGTTTAGCTCTGAATTAATACTCCTTATATTGGATTTCCTCCCTGACTTGGTAGCCCCCGGAGTAGGTGTAGTTACACACCGAACTGGGTAAACAATTCCCTGTGTTCTTTACTATTATTGTTTACTTACCGCTAAGTTTAATTATCTATTCAATAGTGGATGTCATAATATCCGGTACGACATCGATTGTCTGTTACTAGAATTTTCATAATTATTTTCATAAAATTCGATAGGCAAATTTAATAATCTGGTATCTATTTTTAGTGACATTTTAGAAAAATTTGATGCATCTCAAAATTTATTGATTTAGAAAAAAAGGGTATACCGATTTTTTTTTCATACCTCTAAAAAATTTAATAATATTAAATTTGAATGGCTAAGATTTTGTCAAGATTTTTGTAAGGATTTGATTGCATCAACACCAAAAAAAAATTATCAAATTTTTAAAAATATCCGATTATGACCATGTATTTATTGATAATTTTGAAAATAAAATATCTTACATGTTTTATATCAAAAAATTTGAAATTGTCTTTCCACTTGTATGTATTTTTATCGACAATTTCAAAAATGCTAATAAAAGACATGCTCGATATCATACTTTTCAAAAATACTGTAAAAATATATGAAAGAAATTGTATTTTCCCAGACAATTTAAAAATGTTGGTAAAAGACATGGTTTTCATGAAAAATCATACATAGTTTCAAATTTTCAATATAAATGTATAAGTTTAATAGAAAAAACCGTTTATTTATAGATATCCGATAGAAACTTCAAAAACCTACCTAGTATAAATCAAAACTTTTCACAAAACTCCAAAACTAACAATTTTCAATACGTGGTAGAAGTGATATTATTGTAAGGTGCCATATATAAAATTAGGAGTGTCATGTTAAATTCTCTAAATATTGAGATTTAGGAAAAAAATAAAATCTTTTTTCGACTTAGAGATTTTTTCATGCCACCCTCCCCATTTTAACTTGACACCCCCTAATTGTAGTGCTTTTCCTATAATATCTTTTGTGAATTTTTATGTTTTTAAAAAATTATGTGTTTTTTGGAATTTTTTTGAGTTTGAGTTTTTTGAGAAATTTTTGAGTTTTTACCAAATTTATGAAGATCTATTAATTTTTATTTTATTTTTGGAGAATCTCATTAGTATATATATTAGATTTTTCAAAAATTTATAAGTTTTTATCGAATTTAAAAGAACACCACGTAAAATCATTTTTTTCACCGGATTTGAACTATTGGATATTTTAAATATACTGTCAGATTTTTAAAAATCTATGTGTTTTTATCGAAATTTTTAAAATATATTATAGTGTTTTTCAAAAATCTATAAGTTTTTATTGAATTTTTCAAAAAATCTATGAGTTCTTATTAGAGTGTTCAAAATATCTATGAGTTTTTAAGATTTTTTTTAAAATCTATTAGTTTTTATTTGATTTGAATTATTTTAGCGAATTTAGCAGTATACGTTAAATATATTAGTTTTTGGATTTTTATATATTAGTTTTTGGATTTTGGATTTTGAATTATTGGATATTTTAAATATACTGTCGGATTTTTTAAAAATCTATGAGTTTTTATCGAAAATTGTTAAATATATTATATTATTTTTCAAATATCTATAAGCTTTTTATTGAATTTTTCAAAAGGTCTATGAGTTCTTACTAGAGTGTTCAAAATATTTATGAGCTTTTACCGAATTTTTTAAAAAAACTATTAATTTTTATTTGATTTTTCAAAAAAAGTATTTGGTAGTATTAATTTCATTTTTTTCCTATCAATATGAGCTATTAAATTTTTCAAAAATCTGAAAAATTATATATCATACTAGATTTATAAAAACTCTGGTAGAGTTAACTTCATTTTTTAATAGGCCAACTCAATATAACCTACCATATATTTTAAATCTACTATCAGATTTATTAAATTTTATTTCTTTTTTGAGACTAAATTTTTTTATCAAATATTATTTTTAGACGAAATAAATAATAAAAAAGATATTTTAGATATTATGAAAATTGCGAGCTAGATATAAGTGGTGTGGCATAGAAAATCTCTTCAGCTCAATATCATAAGTCCAAACAAAAAATGGGTCAAGTAGGCCCATTGAACTTTCGCCAGGCCTAGAATCAACAACTCTGTGATTTTGAAAACATAAATATATATTTTTTTCAATTGAAGAAATAAAGCATGAGTTTAATTTATAAATATTAATATTTAAAAAATTATACATAGTAGATTGGGTTGATATAGTCCATTTATGTGATTGGGCCATGGGAGATAGCATTGGTCTATTTGACAATATAACTTTTAAGAGAGAAATTAACTTGCTACACCCTAATCTTACCTGACACCCCCTTCCCCAAATATATGAAAAGATTAAAATATTCAAACCAAAAGATCCACCATTTCTTAAAATCTACTGGAAAATATCAAAAATTTATAATCTCTGGGGCGATACCAAAATTTTCGAGGCGACTACCTGAAATTTCACGAAATAGTAAGTATTTATGGTATTTATGCAAAATTTCTGATACTTTTTAGAGGAATTTGTACTGTAAATTTTAGAATTTCCAATAGTACAATTTTTTTAAAAAAAGATACTAGAAATTTCAAAATTTCGGTAGTTCAAATTTTTTTGAAAATACTAGAAATTTCAAAATTTTCGGTAGTTCAATTTTTTTGAAAAATACCGGAAATTTCAAAATTTTCGGCAGTTCATTTTGTTTTTACTAATTTTTGTTGGCTTATTTATTTGTTTCAGTGAAGACTAGAGGTAAAGACGGTTCCGTTGCGAGCAGACTCACTGATAGGGAAGAGGCTCAGGCCTGGAGGGAAGAGGCAGAGGCTTCCCAGCTACGGTTGGCTGAAGAAACGCAGTACCACACACAGACGTCAGACAACTAGAGTTGCTACTACAGATGAGGCACCTGTGGAGGAGTCAGTTGTGGTTGTATAGACTATGGAAGAGCCAGATGTGGAGGTACCGATTGTGGGGGTGGCAGTTGTGGTGGTGCCCGACGTGGAGGAGTAGGTACCCGCTGTAGAGATGGTTGTTGAGGAGACTTCTGCGGCGGTGGATGAGGTGTCTCTTGCTGATATATACGCCACGACACATGCATCTACAGAGCCACCGGTTCACACTGATGGAGCCTAACCAAGAAGAACTACTAACAGGTTCGTGCTCACAGGATATGGTGACCATGTTGCATTCCGTATATGGTAGAGCGAGGTATACATGTTATATTTTTTATTGCAAATTATTGATTATTTTGGCTCAATTGTCTATCTGAAAGATTATTAATTTTTTTTTCTTACAGGAGCGTCAGACACTGAAGGTCGCATCCCAGGACTCGAAGTTAAAGAACTTCCCATAGGGGGATGCCTGAGCTGGACAAGTGTATTGTTACCGACTTCACCCTGTTGGACTTCTCCGAGTGCTCACTTACCATGCTCGACGCCTCCCTCTTATCAGCTTTTGTTGAGCGGTGGCACTCTGAGACATCATTTTTTCATCTTCCATTTGGAGAGATGACTATCACATTAGATGATGTCTCATCTTTGTTTCATATTCCCATTACTGGTACATTATTCATGGCTCCCCATACTAACCAGACGACAGCGATGGCACATATTGTATATGATTTGAAGGTAGATGAGGGTGTGGTGCCCGAGGAGTTGGTCACTAACAAAGGGTTTCACCTTAGAATGTCTTGACTGAGGGACATGTACGAGGAGCTTGTGGCGGAAGAGATAACCTCACGAGTTTGGTAAACCCGTATTGTGAGGTTTTTACAGGTTTATCTAGGATAGCCGACATAGCTCGTTGATTGCCTATGTAGGTGTATTATATTTTGTTTATATTATATGTATCTTTTGTGATACCGACTTGTTATCACCGCACTTATTTATTGCATAATATTTTTGGGGACTACATGATTCAAATATGAACACAACATAAAACAATACAACAAACATAAATTAAAAAACACAAACCATGAAAAGCTATGAATGATTCTGGATGTTTCAACATCTTTATTAAGTCGTCGACGAATCTTGTTATCTCCGCATCCAATTCAATCGGACCTTTAGTAATCATACGGAGAAATGATTTCCACATGGCCTTGACATCTTCATCGATCTTCAACTCAATCAGATTGTATTTCACCATTCTATTACTACCAATTATATCTTCGCGAAACTCGATCTTTCTCACTGTTCTACTATCGGTATCAGGCATAACTCATTCAGCTCGTCTGTTAAGTTGACAAGGGATGCAGCCCCATTTGGAAGCTTGAGTTCAACAGGAGGGTTGTTTCCATTCAAATAAACTTCCTCCTTAATTAGAAATTTAGGAAAAGGCATTTTTTGAGATGTCTTTCTTCATAAAATATGTCCCTATTTATACAAATGATGATTGATTCTATACCACACAAATATGTCGGTAAATTCCTGATCATTGAAAAAATACAAATGATTAAACTACTTGGAATTTTAGTATAACAGAAATTTCCGGTATCCTGCGATAAATTTGAAATTTTCGAAAGTTTACAAATACCAGAAATTTCAACTATCAGAAATTTAATCTCCTCTACCAGAAATTTCGTTTGGAAATTTCGTCTACTCCACATAAGAGAATTTCTGGAATAATTCATTATAGAGGGGTGGTGGGAGGTATAATTTGGGGGGTGGCAGATTAAATTTTCCTTTTAAGAACACATTTAGAATAGGCATGCCAACGAGGCGAAATGAAGATTGGTTTTATATTTTTTGTATCCAAATTTAAATCTTAAATAAATATTTGTTCTTCGCTCCGAACTCAAATAAAGATAAATAACTGAATCAAAAATCTACTCTGAATGGATTAGGGTATTCTCGTATCATCTCTTCCCTACATCATAATCAATATTTTTAAATTGAAATAGTTCATTTTTTAAATCTGATAATACATCTTGAATCTTAACCAACATTATAAATAATAAGTCAAAATAATATTGAAAATTTTCAAAGATATATTTCATATGTTTCAAAAAATATAGTACAAACCAAATATCAATGTATTAACCAAACAATTAATATTCTAAATTATCAAATTATCAATAAAGCGGGTTTTGAGTGGGTACTAATTTCCCCATTATCTGTCTCATACCCATATTTGAAATTGGGAAAAACCCAAACTCAAATTCGAACCTAGTCAAAGCGAGCTTACCCCGTTAACTTTGAAGTTGATTCAGGCAGATATCCACAGGTACTGATTTTTTTGTCATATCTACCTTAGAAGAATCACATTATCTTGTGTAACATTTCCTTTTTGTTGTTGTATATTTTAACTAATCTTTTAACAAACGCATACATTATAAGCTTTTATAACAAAACAAATGCAAGGGGACAGTTTAATATAAATCTTCCTTTTTGTTTTTTAAGGAATTTATTTTAGTGTGAAATAGGAAATTGGTGATGAGTTGGTAGAATCCATCGTGTAAGGTATTGAGTACGGTGGTGAAAGTCTCTAGTGGATGGAGAAAAGGGTGTATCTACAAGGTTATCACTCTAACATTCAAGTCAGTGAAGTTAGTGAGGAGGAACTTGAAATCATACATTGGTAGCAAAAAACCACACTTATATATGAAGAACGATTAAAGTCACCCGCGCTGAGTGTGGCGCATGATATAGGAGATAGTTGGATGATCTTTAATGGGGGAGATGAAAGTGAGGCCTAGTTCCAATGTGTGACTCCTTAGCAAGGGTATACTAGTTTATCATTCTGAGTAGGCACAACTCTAGATTGGCCCTTTGTATTGGGCCAATTTTATTGTTTTTTTTCAATTAGAAATAATTCTCCCCATGTGTTTACTATGAGATACAAAGGTACGATGGTTATTGCAGAGTTGTCCAGATCAGTCTCATGAAATTATCGTTATGATGTTTTGCGACTATTGAAAGAATTCTCCGAATAAAAGGTGGAAACCATTAATAAGCTGAGTTAGAGAAAATGGTCTTGGGAAAACACGCAATGAATGCTTTTCCACTCACTGAAACATTTTAATGTTGAGGTCCCCCTTGTGGACCTTGGACTTTAGGAAAAAGGGTTAATAAAATTAGAATGCTCAATTATACTCGAATCCCATTATAGAACCGATGTTGAATTTGGATCGTTGATCATGTATTCCGATATTCTATTGATTCCTGACCATAGATCTAGATGTTCATGGTTTCCTTTAAATTAAGGGAAATGGTCTTTTATTCTTTTTGTTTTCTTATCCTTCGAGTTGCATACTCCCTAAATATTTATCATAATTTTCATTCTCTAGTTATCTTCATGCTTTATTTTATCTCTTTCTCTTGTTCATGTAATATTTTTAGGTCTTTGGTGGTTATGATTCCCATTCCTTTGAACCCTGCACATACTCAAGGTATAACTTTCTTACATTGTCCTTTTATTTGTTTGTGTTTATTCCTAGCTTAACCAATATAGGAAACCCAAACATTTCCTTTGTGTACTTATTGAGTGATGATGAAATAAGTGATGCCTCCTCCCGCACTACAGTGATAAACCCATAAACATTGGAGGTGTCTCCTTTAGCTGTAAGGAACTCCTCAACATATTTTATATAGATTAGTGAAAGTTTAAATATTATGGGAATTCCATGCCAGGATGCTTATAAGTTGTAAAATACCATGGAGGCAGGAAGTCTTGAAATTGGTAAGAGTGGTGAGGGGAAAACTTCCTCCTTCAGGATTTATAAAAGGGGAGTAACTTGTAATTTTTCTTTCCTAAGTTCCATATCCAAACCCAGTGACTGTATATTCTTACTTGGACAATTTTAAGGCTTGTGTTTATATTAAGGTCTTTATGAGCCTTAGTGGATGTGAATTGAGTGATAATGAGGTTCAGTGGTGGATAGAATCGCAATCACATTGCAATACCCACTCTTGTAATTTTTTATTTGTTAACAGTGAGACATAGATGGTATGAAGGGGACATCAGGCTCTTGAGCTCTATGCTAGTCCATGTGTGTTCTGTAACGCCCGGAAAAATAAGTATATGCTTAATTTGGACGTTTGTGACGTTTATTGGAATTTTACCGTTTTTGGATGTGTTTTAGTCGGTATTAGTTCGGGATGGCGGACTAATATTTAATTGAAGGTTTTCATATTTTTGGTACTGGAAATATTATTAAGGCAATATTCGGCGTTTTGGGGTTTTTCTGAGCAATTGAGTTTAGACCGTAAAGTAGATATTTTCTTTATAAGAAAAGAGATAAGAGAGATAGAAAGAAAGAAAAGAAAGAAAAACAGAAAAGGAAAGAAGAGAGAAAGAAAGGGAAGGGAGAAAGAAGAAGAGGAAAAGAAGAAAAAGTGGAGATTAGTGGTTTTTCATCCGAATCGAGTTCCGATCGTCGCTATAGTCGGGTAAGGGGGTGAATCTAATTTATCTTGAATGTATGACTCTTATAGTCTTGTTCTTGTTCTTGTTCTTCTGCTTCTTGTTCAATTTCCATAACTTTCTTGTGTGGTCTTTGTTTGATCTATGTTTGTTTGAGTATGATTGTATGATGATTAAATGATATCCTTGTTGTGTTATGATGATTGATCATGCTTTCTTTTCCATTTCCATGGCTTGATTGAGTTTGAAGAAAATGTTAGGTTTTGAGAAAGATTGATGAATCAACCATGAAAAGTTTGATGTTAGGTTGTTTTAATGGTATGTATGTGTTGTATTGATGTTATAATGATGTATAGGTGTTAGAGAAATGTTTATAAGAGTTTGGGTGGTGGAAATGGTGATTTTAGGGTTTCTACGAAGCTTAGGTCGACCTACACAGGGGTTTGCGTCGACCTATGCAGCCTAAAAGGAAAAAATCTGCGATTTCTACTGAATGCGTCGACCTATTGGGTCAGCGTGCGCATACCCGAGGGTGGCAGGAGTTAAATGCGTCGACCTACAACTTTTTTTCCATTTTTGACAGATTTTGTAACGATCGTAACTTTTGATCCATAGCTCCGATTTTATCGCGGTTCAAAGCGTTGGAAAGCTAACGCAATGAACTATACTATGATCTAATAAAATGATTCATATGATGTAGTCTCCTATTATTTTTATTAGGATTTAGTGGTAGAACTAAGTAGGGTTAACATATGAAGTATGTTTATGTTTTCCAAACTTTGAAAAGTCGTATCTTTTAACTTGGGTGTCCGTTTTATGTGTCGTTTGAAACGTTTGGAAGCTATTTCCGTGCTCTATATGATGATTTAGGATGTAGTAGTGGTTGGTTGATTTTTATAAATGGTTTTGTGAACTAGTGCATGATAAATCATGATGATGTGTTGTGTGAACGTTGTCGTATTGATACGAGGTATGTGATTAATTGTCGATAACATGAGACCATGTTCATATGTGTTATGTATTAATGAATGTTCATACTTGATATGTGACGATGTTTGGTTGTTTGTTGTTAACATGATGTGTGGCCTTATGGCAAGTAATTGTTGTTATGAGAATGATGTATTATCATTGTTGAATTGTTGTTATTACAACTTATTGTTGATGTATTGATGAAGTCGTGGGACGATGGCCAATATTAATTTGATGTGATGCAATTATGCGATCATTTATGCCAATGTGGCCAGTATGTTTTGACGGTGATTGTGTGCTGTGTGCTTGTTAATGCCTGTGTGGTAATTATGGTGTGATGTAATTGATAACGATGTTATTAATTGGTGATGTATCCTTTTGGATAGAATATAAACGATGTAGCGTGAGTGTATGGTCGTGTTATATTGTTGATGATGTTGTTGTCATGTAATAGAGTCATATATTTGTGCATCATAACATTTCAATACGTTAATGGCGGAATGCTGTTAACAGATGGCCTGCGGGCATTGGTTACCAGTAGGAGCTTAATGCTCGGTAACAGTATATTAGCCTGAGTGGCAAGAGGTCATCAGTGGGAGCTACATGCTCGATGACGACAGCCTGCGGGCTTCTTGAGTGGAATAAAGTCCCAGCATAATGCTTGGCAAGGGTCATCAGTGGGAGCTACATGCTCGATGACGACAGCCTGCGGGCTTCCTGAGTGGAATAAAGTCCCAGCATAATGCTCGGCAAGGTGTATTTGTCATAATGATAAGGAGGAGTTTACTCCGAATTTGGTACCACATGCATATGCATAGTCGAGTCTCATTCATCATTGTTTGTCCTTATAATTTATGTTATCATTCATGTGTCGCATTACTTATATATCGATTGTGGTTAGATGGGTGGATTACCTTGCTGTATGATTATTGATGATACTTGTTGGCATTACTATATTTCTCATGCTTTTCATTATGAATTATATTCTCACCCTTCTGCTGATTTGATGCTTGAGTGGCATCCTGCAGATTAGCCGCTTTGGGAGTCTTTTGGAAGAGGTAGTTCTCTAGTTGGTCTTGTCGGTCACTCTGATACGTAACACCGGGGAGTCAGGAGTCTGTTGTTATTTATTTGTATATGACTCTTTTGAACATGTATATGTGATGATGTGCTGATGTGTATTGTAACCATTTTGTTTTGGAAAACTCCTCTTTGAGAGTGAGAGCTATACGTATATATATATATATATGTTCATATCTTCTATGTGTTATGTATCATTTTATTGGCAGGTGTTGTATGCTTTTGGCATCGCTGATGTCCGTTTGTTTTCTAAGTGTTTGTTTGGTTACTTAGTGTAACATCCTAATTGTGTTGTATGAAATTTTAATACTCTGATATTTTCTTGCTAAATGCTTGGGTAGAATTGGGGTGTTACATTAGTGGTATCAGAGCAGGTCGGTCTGTCCGGCCAGTGTTGTTTAATGTTGTTTAATTCCTCAGTACGTGATAAGTGTGTGGAGCACTGTCAGTACTTGTTGTGCTTCTAGTCGGTTGCATGCAGGAGTGGTTTGAAACTAGTGGGGGAGAAGATATGCTTCTCGGATATGTTTCAATTGCAAGATGTTAGTATGCTACTGAGGGCAGCAGTACTAGTGTTGTTGGAATTTGTTGTTTTCTGAAGTGAAAGTGACTTGGACTTAAGACTTTGGTTGTTAATCAAGTTAGAGTGTCTCGGAGTAGATTTTGGTTATTCCTAAAGAATGGAATTTAGAGAGTTGTGATGCTCTAATGCTACTGATGGACTATGAAGTTGTTGTTTGAGTAGCCTTGTGTGAGGTGTCGTTGTTAGAAGTGTTTTGGTACGTAGCTACCGGACGTCGGTGTTAGCTGGTTCAGATGATCTTGAGATATTTGTGAATTATGGAATCATAGTGCTTCTGTGCTATGAGCAAAAGTTGGAAAAGAATATTATTAATGTTGGTACTGATAGTTTATACTCTATTATGATTGTCGGCTACCTATTGACAAATTGAGGACTTGATCACCCTTAATCTCTTGTTGATAGTAGACGGGATCGTATTGGACGTGATAGGCTTATCTGGCTAGTTTGATAATATTGGAAGTGAATGAGTCGGTGCAAGGTGGTACGACGTTGTTTATGTTGTCGACGACTTTGGATGTTCTTGAGGAAGAGCAATTATGGGAATTGCGGATAGTTGCGCATTTGTATAAGTGTTTCTTGAAGGTTTGAGTGATTCATCGTCGAAAAGGGGAATTCCGTCTTGGAGTTCTGTTTTGACAGATTTAGTTCCTAGAACTGTTGTTGTGTCGAGGGTTCCATATCGGATGCCAACTTCTGAGTTGAAAGAGTTGATGAGTCAACTTAAGGATTTTCTTGAGAAGAGGTTTGTTCGTTCGAGTGTGTCGCCGTAGGGTGCACGTGTTTTGTTGGTTCAGAAGGAAGGTTCTATGAGGCTTTGTGTCGATTTTAGACAATTGAGAAAAGTGACAATTAAGGAAAAGTATCCACTTTCGAAGATTGATATTTTGACGGATCAAGTTGGTTGGAGCTTATTTGTTTTGCAAGTTTGATTTGAGGTATGGGTATCGTCAGTGTGACGATGATCATGCTAAGTATTTGAGAATTGTTTTGTCCGTGTTGGGAAGAAGAAGTTGTTTGCTAAGTTTCCTTATGTGAGTTTTCGGTTGAGTGGAGTGAATGTTCAAGGGTTTAAGAGGAGGTTGACTATCACTCCTATTTTGATTTTGCCGGATCTGTTAGAACTGTTTGTGGTGTTTTGGGATGTTTCTTTGTTGGGTTTGCAAGAAGTTCTAATGCAGAAAGGGGTAAGTGGTGCTTTATGCCTTTATGCGAGTTAAGATTTTTGAAAGGATTTATCTGTCACAAGATTTAGAGTTGGCAATTGTTATTTCTGTTTGGGAAATTTGAAGGCACTAATTATTCGGATCGAGATTTGTGTGTGTAAGTGACTACAAGAGTTTGAAGTATTCGTTTGATCAGAATGAGTTGAATATGAGAAACCATTGCATACGTCTATGTCGATGATTCGAGTATTGTGATTGTTGAAACAGTTGTGAGATTCGAGTTTGGTTTGTTAAGCGACTTCTTCAGGTGTTGAGCTTTATACATGAAAGCTTACTTATGGTATTCTTGATGAGATTAGAAAAGGTCAGAAATCGGATTTGAATGGGTTAATAAGATGACATTGATTAGTCAAAGATGAAGATAGTGATCTTCGGATTGAAAAGAACAATGTCATGGGATATCATGATCAAGTTTGTATTCCTAATGTTCGGATTTGAAAAGAGGACTTTGGATGAGGTGCGTCGTAGTGATTTGAGTATTCATCCTGATGCTACTAAGATGTATCAAGATTTGAGAAGATCATTTTTAGTGGCAAGGTAATGTTTGGATTGAGATTCGAGGTTTATTTTTGAAATTTTGAGAAGGTTCGCAAAGTGCTTTAGGTACGAAGTTGCATTGAGTTTGGCATCTCATCCTCAAACAGATGGTCACACTGAGAGGACGATTTGGTCACTTAAGGATCTATGAGGGCTCGTGTTGTGAAACAAGGATGTGTTTGGATTAGCTTTTTGCCTTTGATTGGATAATACAAAGACTGTTGTCTGGTGTGCGAGCTGACACAGCAGATTAAGAGGTTGAGTATGTTAAGAGAGAACAATGAGTTTTTGGTGAATACTAGAAAGAGCTGGAAGTTGGATATGAAATTGGTAAATCTGTTTGTTGTGGGAAATCAGAGTGCGCATCGGAAGCGTGAAATGAGGCGGTTCGTATGTGTGTGTATGAATTGTTAGAGTTCAAATTTTGGACAGTGGACGTGGTAGGAATGATAAGACCACCAGATGTTTTGGTTACATGTTTGACTGCTATGTCTTGCATGGTTGTTTGGATGTTGTGCGACCGGGATGTTGGTGTTCTAGTTTTGTTGAGGCTGTTCAGAAGCTGTATATGTCGTAGAACTTTATGTCCTTATCTAGGATGGCGTCTCGTTTCCATGGTGATGGTTCGAGTGCATGTAGCTAATTCCTTTGATGGGGGATTAGGGGTGTGTTGCCTTTGATGATGGTAACAATCTGGTTGCGGTTTGGTCGATGAGTGCATTGTATGGGCATTGCATCTCGTTGTTGTTGTGTTTTGGTTGTTTTGCTTTTAGCTAGGGTGATTCGTTGTTGGTGCTGATTGTGTCATTATTTTTCGTGGCTTGATAGTTGGTTAGTCGGAGGCGAGAGCGTACCCAGGTTTGTTTGCGTTTGGGATATTTCCGAGGACGGAAATCTTCTAAGTGGGGGAGAGTTGTAACGCCCGGAAAAATAAGTATATGCTTAATTTGGACGTTTGTGACGTTTATTGGAATTTTACCGTTTTTGGATTTGTTTTAGTCGGTATTAGTTCGGGATAGCGGACTAATATTTAATTGAAGGTTTTCATATTTTTGGTACTGGAAATATTATTAAGGTAATATTCGGTGTTTTGGGGTTTTTCTGAGCAATTGAGTTTACACCGTAAAGTAGATATTTTCTTTATAAGAAAAGAGATAAGAGAGATAGAAAGAAAGAAAAGAAAGAAAAACAGAAAAGGAAAGAAGAGAGAAAGAAAGGGAAGGGAGAAAGAAGAAGAGGAAAAGAAGAAAAAGTGGAGATTGGTGGTTTTTCATCCGAATCGAGTTCCGATCGTCGCTATAGTCGGGTAAGGGGGTGAATCTAATTTATCTTGAATGTATGACTCTTATAGTCTTGTTCTTGTTCTTGTTCTTCTGCTTCTTGTTCAATTTCCATAACTTTCTTGTGTGGTCTTTGTTTGATCTATGTTTGTTTGAGTATGATTGTATGATGATTAAATGATATCCTTGTTGTGTTATGATGATTGATCATGCTTTCTTTTCCATTTCCATGTCTTGATTGAGTTTGAAGAAAATGTTAGGTTTTGAGAAAGATTGATGAATCAACCATGAAAAGTTTGATGTTAGGTTGTTTTAATGGTATGTATGTGTTGTATTGATGATATAATGATGTATAGGTGTTAGAGAAATGTTTATAAGAGTTTGGGTGGTGGAAATGGTGATTTTAGGGTTTCTACAAAGCTTAGGTCGACCTACACAGGGGTTTGCGTCGACCTATGCAGCCTAAAAGGCAAAAATCTGCGATTTCTACTGAATGCGTCGACCTATTGGGTCAGCGTGCGCATACCCGAGGGTGGCAGGAGTTCAATGCGTCGACCTACAACTTTTTTTCCATTTTTGACAGATTTTGTAACAATCGTAACTTTTGATCCGTAGCTCCGATTTTATCGCTGTTCGAAGCGTTGGAAAGCTAACGCAATGAATTATACTATGATCTAATAAAATGATTCATATGATGTAGTCTCCTATTATTTTTATTAGGATTTAGTGGTAGAACTAAGTAGGGTTAACATATGAAGTATGTTTATGTTTTCCAAACTTTGAAAAGTCGTATCTTTTAACTTGGGTGTCCGTTTTATGTGTCGTTTGAAACGTTTGGAAGCTATTTCCATGCTCTAAATGATGATTTAGGATGTAGTAGTGGTTGGTTGATTTTTATAAATGGTTTTGTGAACTATTGCATGATAAATCATGATGATGTGTTGTGTGAACGTTATCGTATTGATACGAGGTATGTGATTAATTGTCGATAACATGAGACCATGTTCATATGTGTTATGTATTAATGAATGTTCATACTTGATATGTGACGATGTTTGGTTGTTTGTTGTTAACATGATGTGTGGCCTTATGGCAAGTAATTGTTGTCATGAGAATGATGTATTATCATTGTTGAATTGTTGTTATTACAACTTGTTGATGATGTATTGATGAGTTGTGGGCCGATGGCCAATATTAATTTGATGTGATGCAATTATGCGATCATTTATTCCAATGTGGCCAGTATGTTTTGACGGTGAATGTGTGATGTGTGCTTATTAATGCCTGTGTGGTAATTATGGTGTGATGTAATTGATAACGATGTTATTAATTGGTGATGTATCCTTTTGGATAGAATATAAACGATGTAGCGTGAGTGTATGATCGTGTTATATTGTTGATGATGTTGTTGTCATGTAATAGAGTCATATATTTGTGCATCATAACATTTCAATACGTTAATGGCGGAATGTTGTTAACAGATGGCCTGCGGGCATTGGTTACCAGTAGGAGCTTAATGCTCGGTAACGGTATATTAGCCTGAGTGGCAAGAGGTCATCAGTGGGAGCTACATGCTCGATGACGACAGCCTGCGGGCTTCCTGAGTGGAATAAAGTCCCAGCATAATGCTCGGCAAGGGTCATCAGTGGGAGCTACATGCTCGATGACGACAGCCTGCGGGCTTCCTGAGTGGAATAAAGTCCCAGCATAATGCTCGGCAAGGTGTATTTGTCATAATGACAAGGAGGAGTTTACTCCGGATTTGGTACCACATGCATATGCATAGTCAAGTCTCATTCATCATTGTTTGTCCTTATAATTTATGTTATCATTCATGTGTCGCATTACTTATATATCGATTGTGGTTAGATGGGTGGATTACCTTGTTGTATGATTATTGATGATACTTGTTGGCATTACTATATTTGTCATGCTTTTAATTATGAATTATATTCTCACCCTTCTGCTGATTTGATGCTTGAATGGCATCCTGCAGATTAGCCGCTTTGGGAGTCTTTTGGAAGAGGTAGTTCTCCAGTTGGTCTTGTCGGTCGCTCTGATACGTAACACCGGGGAGTCGGGAGTCTGTTGTTATTTATTTGTATATGACTCTTTTGAACATGTATATGTGATGATGTGCTGATGTGTATTGTAACCATTTTGTTTTGGAAAACTCCTCTTTGAGAGTGAGAGTTATACGTATATATATATATATATATGTTCATATCTTCTGTGTGTTATGTATCATTTTATTGGCAGGTGTTGTATGCTTTTGGCATCGCTGATGTCCGTTTGTTTTCTAAGTGTTTGTTTGGTTACTTAGTGTAACATCCTAATTGTGTTGTATGAAATTTTAATACTCTGATATTTTTTTGCTAAATGCTTGGGTAGAATTGGGGTGTTACATGTTCCCCTGGCTGAAACAATATATCTTAGGAACAACATTCTTCTTTACTGAGGCACGTCAGATAGAAAATACCTATCGGGATATAGATTTTGTCCTCTAACAATGTGGTTTTACATGTTGATCCTACTAAGAGACAATCCAATCGTCTTGATGGTGTGACTTTCCCCCTTCATGAATCACTTAGGGTTTTCCCCTTGTAGTTGCACCCCATTAGTTGGGCACACAAAAAGGTCTTCTAGTATTGGTATAAATACAAGAACAACTCTCCCACCTTAAAGCTCTTATTCCATCTTATTAACATACAACACGCCTCAACTAAGGCATGTCGGGTTTAAAAATTACTTTCCTTTAGGAATGGGAGTAAATGTTTGAATTTTATATGGATAACTTTAAGAATTTTAAGGAGTACTATCTTATTACCCCTTTCAACTATGACATCAAAGGATAATGTTAGACGAATGCAACTTATCTAGAGAGGGGTGAATATATCCCCAATTTTAGAATTTTTGGTGAAAGTATTTTTTTAAAAATGTTTTCAACTATGGACAGAGGAACACACCTGGATTAAATCATCTAATCTAAACTGTTATCAGAAAACACATATATGCGTTAAAAACCTCTATAACATGCAATGATAATGACAAGATATTTGAATCAATTTATTTCAACTATCACCACAATCTGTTTGAATTAAAACACACAAGTAATCAATTTTCAATGAAATTATTTAAACAAAACTAAGTGAAGCAATTTATCAAACAGTTATTGTGCCGTCAATTTTAACCAGAATTTTCTTAAGGTTTAGTTGATATGAAATCCAATTACAATCATAAAGATTGTAATCAACATAATAAAACAGTTTTGAAACAACAACAAATTAATCTAACTGTATTGATTGCACGATTTCAGAATTCGATAATTTGCTATTGAAAGTAAATGAGAGACAGGAGACACGAGTATTTGTTTAGGCGGTTCATCAATTTTCCTCGCCATGGCTACGTCTCCCCTCAATTTATAAGAAAATGAGATAATCAATCTTACTTTGCAAAATATGTTTACAAGATAAATATAGTAATCCAACCCTAAAAACCCTATGTTTGATATTGATCTTAACATTTCTCTTCCCTTTATTTAAGTTTGATCAAGTCACCCAACAATACCAATATGATTTACCGTCTCGCTCTACTCCTTTGCAAGAAACCTCATTTCTTCAAAGCTTTCACTCAGTCAAATTCAAATTGCAAATTGTTGCCACCCAAGATTTCCAATCGATTCGTCGTCTCACACTACTCCTTTGGAAGAACCTCCCGTTCTTGAAAGCTTTCACTCGATTGAATCCGAATTGCAAAAATATTTTCAAAACCCCCAAATCAACACCTTAATCTTGGAAGATAAACCCTCACAGTTTTTTCAATGAAACCCTCAAATATTCTCAACCCAATTTACCGGTACACCAACCTAAATTGGACGTTATCAACCTCACCTAGATGGCACCCAAATAAAAAATGATTATGTGTAGTTTGTTTGTGTGTATGCATAGATATGAGTTTGAAGATGAAGAGCAATCTTTGTATGTGTTTATAGTTTCATCATTTTTGAAATGATGCATGTATGACGTATTTATATGTTTGCCGGATTGAGGCAAAAAGAAAACTAGAGGTCTAGAAAAGAATGCAAAGTTTCAAAAAAATTCACACATGTGTTGAGAAATGTAACTCATGTGCTAACTCGTGTTGACACATGTGTCGACTCATAGCAGTAAATTTGCTGCTATGTGTCGACCTAAAGAGTCTCATGAGTAGACACATGCAAATAGAAGATGCAAGCTTTAAAAAGACAGTACATGTGTTGACACATAAGTCGTACGTGTCGATTAATAGAGGAAAATTTTCTTCTAAGTATCGACACAAGCAAATAAAAGTCACAGTATGTGCCGACTTATGCAAACAGAGCCTACATGCTTTAAGAATGAGCTACATATGTTGACTCATAACATGTATGTGTCGACACATAAATCTCTTTTTCACATAAAATATGATTTTTGAAGCATAAAACCTTTTTTAAATGCATTCTAAGTTCCCTACTATTAGGATGCACATTAAGACTCAGATGATACCGTCCAATATATAAAAATGCTAACATATCCTAGTTTTGACATCATGCAAAACATCTAATAGGAAGATGCACTCACATACTCCCTTTTTTTTATGATGGAAAAACTTGCGACGATGCATTTCATCTCTTCATGAAGGCCCCCCCTAAGTATGTGCATCCACTACTTCATCTTGTATATGGTTCTCCCATTTGACAACATCAAAAAGAGACAAAGCAAGCCATGAGAAGTATCATATATCACACATAAACCAATATATCACATAGAGGCGTTTGTAAAGAAGGAATGTGCACTCACATATATGAAATGACACAATATTGAAATGCTTAAACTTAAATAAGATGGCAATTCAAACAACACTATAATAACATGAAAGATGATAGATACAATGCAATAAAAAAAACTCTTGAATTGCTTCAAAAACATCATGTTTATGTAACTTTTCAAAATGGTGCTCTTGATGCTGCACACACATGTGCCTAGCTTGGTGAAAATGGAAGATTCCAATCACCACTATAACCAAAACGAGATGTTTTCATAAAATGTGACATTACTTGATCAAGAATTCTATTTACACTATAACATGCTCAAACTAATTCATGCGAGAATTGATAGATAGTAAGCTTACATATATCATTCAAGGAATAATGACAAATAACATCAAGGATATTCAAATGTGCAGAATTTATGTCATGAAAAACATATGATGATGAAATAAAAATGATTAAAACATGAATTCACTATAAGCATATGGATTGAAAACACTCATAGGTTAATCAACAATTTTTTTGGAAGTGAACATTCATGGGATTTTATCATACATCAATTTTATCACATGACCATACAATCAAATTTCAAGAGACATAAATAAGAAACACAAAATATGAGGAAGTACGAAAAAAGAGATAAGTGAAATGATATTAACTCATAGGAGAAATGGAGAATGCACTCACATGAACTATATACCTTTTGAAGTCAACATGCTTACCATTTTTATCTTTGTCCACGTTTCCATTTGTGGGCATTAAAGTGTCAATTGACTTTGCATCTACCATTCTGAAGCGTTTAAGCAACTCTTGGCGATACTTTTTTTGACACACACATCTTTTCTTTAAATTGCTTGATTTGAAGTCCGAGAAAGTAATTTAACCCCCCATTAAAATTATTTCAAACTCTCCCTATATTATCTCTTAGAGCGTGTAGTTACACCTTTGGTAATGTCTCCAAGAATGTTGTCAATTGGATGGTCCTTTGAAGACCTCCAAGTCAAAGGTAGATCATCCACTTTAGTTGGATTCTCGTCCTTCTCCTTTTTATAATCGTCATCTTCTTCCTTCTCAATTATATCATTTCAGGTTGATCACTTCCTTCTTCGGTATCTTTGAGTATGCCTTCTAAAGAAACACCTGCATCATAAAAAGAAATACCTTTCCCAACATTTCTCGGATAAGACTCATCAAAAGTGACGTGCACAGACTCTTCAACAATAAGTAATCTCTTGTTACGTACTCTATGATTGAGAGTATCCAAGAAAAACATATAGATATTATTTAACAATTAAAGAACACTTATTGTTGTCTTCCTAGGTCACATAGACTTCTTCATTGCCACATAGTCAATGAGATAGGGAGATGTCACCCATCATATGTCTTGAGCATCCACAAACGAGAATCCATATTCTTTTCATAGAGCAAAGACATTTATTCTACAAGATCAACAAGAAATGTTAGGTATCCAATATTAATTGGATCCTTGAGGGTGAGTGAAAACATGGTTGCATTTGGGAAACCTTTTAAAAACTTCTAAATTCTCATTTTCAATGGTATGGCCTTTCTTGCCACAATAATGACAATTCAAATCATGAGAAGATTCTTTTTTGATATTTGGATCCTTCTTAACAAAGCTATAATTTTTATATGGTTTAGTCAAAGACTTTTTTAACAAACCTTGAGGGATCAATAGAAAATGTAATCTTTGGTTGTAATGCCTTGTCCAATTTCGATTTAGGTGAGTTAACCTCTTTTTGCTGAATGTGACAAGTTTCACAGTTGAACTATGATGGTTCTTCATTTCATTCTTAACTTTTTGAACATCTACTAAATATTGCTTTAGAGCTTCCATTTGCTTTTCGGTTTCTAAAACCTTAGCTTTTAAGAGTGAAACGATCCTTTTGTTTAAAGCTAAAATTTTTAAAGCGTCTATGGTTTTCAATGTAGATTTTCAAAAGCTATTTGTAACTCGTAATAATACAATTTAGCAAAAAAATCATATTTAAAATTATGTACATTCTTTTTCTTCTTTTGACGTTGACAGGACGAGAGACGTATATTTGCCCCTACTTCACTATCACTTGGGCTTTCATTACTTGAGGAGTCACTATCACTTTCCCAAGCAACATTATCTCTTCTAGACTTTCTAGATTTCTTGTGTTGACCCTTTTCCTTGTCTTTGTCAAGCAATGGACAATTCGGCTTGTAATAACCGGCTTTGCCACAATTGTAACATGAACCTTTTGATTTTCCTTTTTTATTATCATCTTCCTTTGAGAAATTTGATTGTTTTCTAAATTTGATGAGGTTTTTGTCGGAGTGCTTTACACCATTTATTTTGATGTACCTATAGTACCTTTTCACAAAAGCCTCGTTTCTTCATCATCTAAATTCTCGTCGTCACTAGTATCACTATCACTTTGCTCAATTGTTGAGGACCGCGAACTAGAAGCCTTTAGAGAAATAGACTTCATTTCTACCTCCTTATCCTTGTTCTACTTCTTTAGTTTCTTCTTGTGCTTTTTCTCATGTTTTTCTAAGCAAGTGAGTTATTGCTCATGTTCTTTAAGCTCACAAACAATGTAGTAAGGTCTAGTATCGTAAGATCATTAGCTTCCTTGATCGCGGTGACCTTTTGTTGCCATTCCTTATTAAGACACCTCAAAACTTTATTAGTAACAATTTCATTGGAAACCGACTTATCAAGTGCATTCAAATGATTTATGAGATGAGTGAACCTCCTTTGCATTTCGACAATTGTTTCACCATGCTTCATACGAAATACTTCAAACTCTTGATTTAATATATTAACTCTAGCTTGTTTGACCTCATTTGTTCCCTCATGGACAATTTGTAATGTGTCACACATAGCTTTAATTTTTCGGTTTCACAGTGAGAAACACGATAATATTCATCAACACCAAGTGCGGATATGAGAATATTTTGTGCTTTCCAATCATAAGACCACTTTTTCTTATCATTTCATCCCATTGTGCTTCTGGTTCAGGTACAACAACACCATTATCGTTGGTACTTGTAATTTCACTAGGACTATTAATTATAGTGTTCCATACTCCCTTATTAACCGAGTTGATATGGATACGCATACAAGCTTTCCAATAACCATAATTTTCACCGGTGAAAATAGGCGCTCTATTGTACGTTCCTTTTGGTTCGGTAGCCATAATCTAATAAGCGTTTTTGAAGCACAAAATTAACCGGAGCTCGTGATACCACTTGTTAGACAAAGGCGACTTATCTATAGGGGGTGGATAGATCCCCAATTTAAGAATTTTTGGTGAAAGTACTGTTTTAAAAAAGTTTTCAACTATGGACAGCGGAACACGCCCGAATCAAATAGCTTAATCCGAACCGTTACTGGAAAACTCGAATATGTATTAAAAACTACAAAACGCAATTAATTAATTTTAATGAAATGATTTAAACAAAACTACGTGAAGCAATTTATCAAATAGTTATTGTGCAGTCAATTTTAACCAGAATTGTCTCAAGGTTTTGTTGATTTGAAATCCAATTACAATCACAAAGATTATAATCAACACAACAAAATAATTTTGAAACAACAACAAATTAATCTAATCGCATCGATTGCATAATTTCAGAATTTGATAATTTGTTATTGAAAGTAAATGAGAGAGAGAGAGGACAAAATGATTTGTTTAGACAGTTCACCAATCGTACTCGTTATGGCTACGTTTGCCCTCAATTCCAAAGGAATTGAGATAGTCAATCTTAGCCCGGAGATGCATTTTCGAATTCAACGTTCTTTTTTCAACTCAACAACTAGATTAATGTAAGGAATAAGGGAAGAAATGAATGAACTAACCATAAATTTCTGCTTCTTTTGCTCCCTTTGATGTGATAAAATAGAATAATGATGTTTTGGTGTTGAAAAGTTGATTGAGAATGGAAGAATTTTTTTTAAAAGGTTTTGAAAGTGAAGTTGAGTTTCATGATGAAGATGAAGATGAAGAACATGCAAGGTGGCGTTTTATTCAATTTCTCGCTTGACATGTTCGGATATGCATCTCCAGAATCGTCGCAGAGTTGTTAAATAAACCAGCTCAGTGAATAAAAATACCATAAATGAGTACATGAGACTTTGCGAAGATTCATCTTCCGGTTCACCCTAAAAAATATACGGAGATGCATATTCGGAAATTATTTTGACAAAAATGAAATGGCTGGCTGAAATACGAGAAATTATGTGATTTTAGGTGCGTTCGAAAATGTATCTCCTACCACCAATAAATACATTTTTGGATTTTAGGTATTTTCAAATTATACTCATATTAACAAAATCTCAACTTGTTGACTTTTTTACAAAGACATTGCCACCAAAAGTATTCAATTCTTTCATTTTCCAAGTTTAGCATCATAAATGTTTATCATGCTACAATTTGTGGAAGACAGTTAAAATTAAGATAAAATTAACAGTTCATGATAACTACTTAATTTATCTCTAGTTGCATTACCTTGCGACATAAGCTAAACTATGACGTATTAGTTAGCACTTGATCCAAACTTAGTTATATGTTGTTATATAATTGTTAGAGTTAGTTAGTTTATTGTTATCAGGGTTAAATAAGTTTTTGGTTATTCTAAATATATTATATTTCGTTTTTAGTATCTCTAAAGATTTTCTTTAAAATGGTCTCTCTAAAATTTTTCATCCACACTTTTGATCTCTTCTGCTAACATCCGTTAACAGAGCTGACGTGACACTAACACGTGACAGTGCCACCTGTCAAATTGCTGACGTGACATACCACGTGGCTAAAGTTAACATGATACTTGAGCCCATAAAATTTCGCAGTTAATTCGAAGCTAAATTCGTAGTTAATCTCTAACAAAATTTTTGATTCTGAAATATTACAATCCGTTCATATTGATACTTGGTCTACATGTAAATCCATTCTTTTCATTGATCCTTTAATTGCAGAACACATTAATCTCACAATTCGTTTAAAATCTTTCACTTTGGCAACATAAATCATTGGATAAATCTCTAGTAAAGAAAAATATTTATATATTTATAGATAAAAATAGATAAATGTATTGGTATATTTATAAATTTTATAATGTAATATGGTGTCATATGTTTATACTATGGTTGAGATTGGGAGTGGTGGAGAGTTTTTTCAGTTCTTAGTGTTAGTACTAACTATAACATGAATGTAGGCACTTTCTGAAATGAACCTGACCTCAAAAAGCGTCTAGGTTCTATTTGCCAAATGTTGTGTCCAAAACCAACCTTGGATTATTATTACTACATTTACCATTCAAACTACTAGAAGACCCGTGCGTCCGCACGGGTAATTTAAATCTTAAGATGAATAATGTATTACAAACGCATAAAAAAAGTTTAAAAACTCGAATGAGAAATCTTAAATTAAGATTCATAAAACATAATATAGATGTATTGAAGCTATATATAATAGCTATGTAAAAAAAAAAAACATGAAAATGCAATAGGCATTCGCGTCTTAGTTAATTCAATAAGGCTAGGTTGTTGGTGATATACAATTGTTATTATAAAATCACTAATAACTGAAAATTCTTAAAAATAAATATTTATCAAATCACCAACTTAATAAATTTAATATGTCTAATAAATATAAATATTTATAAATATGACTAATAACTATAAATATTTATAAATATTTAATATGTCTAATAAATATAAATATTTACAAATATGACTAATAACTATAAATATTTATAAATATCACTAATGATTATAAATATTTATTTTATTTTATTGTTTAAGTAAAAAAGGTATTGTTGTGATAGTGTCCCGTAAAAATAGTGAATTTCTGTTAATTATAAATTTATAATATTTTGTTGATTAAAATAAAAAACGTATTGTGTTGATAGTGTCCCGTAAAAACTTCTTAGATGAATAATTTTCAATATTAATTGGTATATAATTTATTTAAATGCAATTATAAAATATGAAATAATAAATTTTATTGTATACAATTTAAGCTATAAATTGTTCCAAACATCTCATATTTTATTCAAATAATAGGAGGAATTGAAAAACTTGAATTTATGATTATAAATGTTTATAATATTTTATTGTTTAAGTAAAAAAGGTATTGCAGTTATATTGTCCCGTAAAAATAATGAGTTTATGCTAATTATAAATATTTATAATATTTTGTTGATTAAGAAAAAAACGTATTAAGCTGAATGCTCCGTGAAAACTTCTTAGATTAATAGTTTTCAATTTTAATTGATATATAACTTATTTAAATAAAATTATAAGCACATACACTGTAGTTGCAAGCCAAAATCTAAGCACATGCACACAGCTTGCTCTAGAAATATATCTATGCAACAGGAAATGAACTATATCTTATATAATTATAGAGTTATAGGGATTCTTGGGTTGCTTTTTGTTTGTGCATAGAACCACACTAATTTGAGCCCTTATCTATCATATGTCAGTGGCGCCCTAGCTGGGTGTGCAGCTACTGTTGGTTCATATCCTTTTGATCTTCTTCGATCCATATTAGCTTCTCAAGGCGAGCCAAAGGTATGCACATTAATAAATTTAAATTTGTTATAGTTTCAAAGCAAATTTGTGTCATGTTATAGTCTCAAGTGAAACAAATTAATGGTCTGACATTAAATACTTGTAGCTTTGGCAAGCGAAACAAATTAATGGTCTGCACATACTTTTGGAATGCACCATACACCATAAAGAAGTTAAATATTATATTACTCAAGGCATTGAACTACAAAACGATAAAGGTGTGGCATTGAATACTTGTAGCTTTGACAGTGCATCCTTAATCTTAATCTGTAACATTATAGCCAATTAGCCATGTAGTTTAAGGATGAAATTTAAAAATCACGCATATATTAGCATTGTGAGTAAAAAAAAAACAGGGAAGCACCTTTCTTGTAACTTTCTAAATTGAGATTTCTCATATTGGTCAGTGATTTCAGCACCTACGGTTGCAATACAAAATGATGATTCAAGGTAAAAATGTTTTCGACAACAATGAAATATTGTGGAAGAAATCCAGATATACATGACAAAATTTATGGCCTCATAAGATGCTATGGGTTCCAAAGCCATGACAGTCACTGAAGTTTAGAAAAGATGGACCATAAAAGAAACTTATACCACTAAGGCAAAAATATCTTAAGACTTAAAGAAAAAAAAGAACACAATTAGCCATACCACTAAGGCAGAAAAATCTTAAGGCCCTAATAGCATACATAACCAACCACTTACTAATTTACTCATTCTACAATCCTAACCAGCTAACACAAATTAACAAACCTACCTTTACACCTTGACATTGATTTCTCTGCTGAACATCAATAATAGCTTATTTATATAGCTGCGCAGATTTTTCCGATTTCTCTGATTTCCCTGATAAGGCTTCAAAAGTTAACATAGATGAACTATCATCTGATACATAACAGGAAACTTTGTCGACAGGGTAATCAACAAAGAGTATAGAAAAAACAGTATTTCCAGTGACAAGAGGCGGCTATATGAGGTGCAAATATCCTCTTACATAGTGAAGTCTATCCCTACTATATTTGTAGTCAATTTTTTCCAAAACTTTCAACCCATTAGGAGAGGCAACTACCACTGTGCATCTGTGTTACATAAGAACAAAACTAAATGAGATACACCTTTATATTTGTCATTGTCATATAAAATTTGAGAGAGAAAATTAACGGGATTTTCGAAATGACACCATGGTCGACAACACCATCAACTTTATCAAGGATTTTTTGCAACAAAGAACGCTTTCATATTAAAAGCAAATTGCCAACCAGTTAAGCTACAAGGAACACTTTCATATAAAAGCAAATATACACCAGAAATAATCAAAAAGCTTATAATTAGCACAAATGCTTGCAGGCTGAATTAAAACTGGAATAGAACCTTCCAGACCAACTTTATACTGGCTTTCTTCGATAATGAACGCTAGTTTATCGACAACATTCAGTATGAACTGAAAACAAAAGGAGAAAAAGGTAGGGAAATCAATCATCATCAAAACATGAAAGTCAATTTTCACAAGTAAATTCAAAAGAAAAATATATATCAACTAACCTTCTCCTGTATTATGGATTCCTCACTTTTCTGTTTCCGCCGTCAAATGATAGTAACAAATGTTCCTTCTACACCATCAGCAACATCAAATGCAAAATCGATCTACAACGGAACAATTGCAAATGAATTAAAAAGCACACCTAGCTTTACACATCAACATATCCAAACATTAATTTACTTTTTTTAATTTAACTGTATCAAAACATTTTTCTTAGTTATGATTCTGTGAATGGGCTCAGGTGAATCTGTGAAGTTTACACCATGAGAATTATCATTTCGTTCCTGAACTACCTCAGGTGGTTCTGCTAACATAAATCTTTCCCCATCCACCCAAACATCATAGTTGTTAAAGAATTATCATTTACTGCTGATACACTAAGACAGCCGACAGTTTTATCATTAATTGTTGTATTTTCGTCTAAGAACTTTAGGGGTTGATAAAAATTTTATTTAGAGCAACATAAATTTTGTTAAACTTAATTCCACTTCACATCTTTCACACTACCTCACTTTCCTACCATATCTATGTTAATTAGTGGAGATATGTAGCTTGATACTGGTAACCGTTTCCGAAGTAATTTTCAGGATTAAGAGAGACAATATTATAGGTTGACAGACTCGGGAAAGGGGTGCAGTGATTTCCAGTTGGGCCAGGGTACATATAAGATTGGTTATACACATATTGAGGGTACCTGTAAGCAACTCTAGCACAGGAGATTCTGTCTGAAGTAACGCTAGTGACATAAGGACCATATTCGACACCATTAGCACGAGGCCTATTTGGATGAGGTTTTGTTACTTCAGTTTCTTGCTTCTTGTCGGTCTTGGCCTTCTCTAGTTGGATCACTTGATTTTAGAGAGGATCCATAGGTTACTTCAGTTTCTTGCTTCTTGTCGGTCTTGGCCTTTTCTTGCTTCTTCAATGCATTTGATTACGGCCTTAAGAGCAAACAACTCTTTCATTAACCCTAATCTGAAACAAATAGAAAATTATCAGGAATATTCACAGACACGTACAAACACATTTCCATAATCAAACATCAAGATGAATATTGAAGATATGTTTCATTCTAATTTTGAAGTGGGATGCAACGAATACATGATTCAGTAACGAATACATATAGTTGTAACAAATAACTGATAAAACACTTTAGCATTCGATTAAGCAAAAATATAGAAAGAACATATGTCATATGGTTTTGATAAGAACAAATGCATAATGGAATTCAGTTATGAGACAACAATTGAATATCATTTGGTTTCTGTTTCACTTAAGCCAAAGAATTTTCAAGGCAAGTTAATTCATAAATCAGATTTTTGTTGGAATACTGTCATTGATTAAGAAATAGAGGTTATGTCTCAGGAAGCACTCTTAATTGTTTGATTGAGAAATACACACCTGCTTCACAATTTGTCTTAAGGAAAAAGTTGACATGCCAACATATTGTATGCATTCATTTTCCCAGAAGACCATGTTGCCAACTTTGTTTTCATGCTCAAGCTCGGGGAAGCAGTTGCATTCAAAAGGGAAGTCAGGGGATTTGCCAGTCTTGTTAAAAGTTGGAAAAACTTCATAGTACCAGCTGACTCGATTTTCCTTGAATCCCTTAGTCGTTCTAATTGTAATGCAGAAAGTTTCCTATTAACCATAAACTTCATAGTACCAGCTGACTCGATTTTCCTGTTATGTGCTACTGCATTGCCTTCATAACCATAAACGCAATGCCCTGCAACATCAATGTCAAACATTATGCACCACAATCCACTAAGATCTGGAAAAAACTACACATGAAAAACTGAGATGCTGCTCCTTTCTAATTTCCTAGTACTTTTGTTTTTCTTGCATCAACACTGAGATGCTTCTCCTTTCTAATTTCTAGATCTGGAAAAAAAAGACACATGAAATGCATCTAAATCTAATAAAACACAAATAATCATAAGGAGATAAAAAGATAAGTAAAACATAGAAAGGTCCAAAAAAAATACTTACTACAAATCTTTAACCAGAGATCCTTGTAGATTTCATTCTTTTCAACTCATAAACTCTCACAAAATCAACACTTTTCCTAAACCCTGAACTGGATTCAGATATCCTGGACGAAAAAATACAGATTTAGAGTAAGAATGTAAACGAAATTCTTGAGATATTGAATGAAAACGAAAATGTAAACGAAAATAAAAGCAAACAGATTCAAAACTGAAAGGGGTCGACTTTACCATTTTCAATGAACGAATTCTTGAGATATTGAATAAATTTGCGGTAGATTTGACCGTGCTCATAGTGAAGAAGTCGCTAGGGTTAGAATGGAAAAGAGAAAGGAAAACAGAGAAAAGGAAGAGTTCATGGAAAGAGAGAGAAAGAGTAATCGGTTAAAAGCATGTAGGAAAGTATAGTATTGATTACTGAGAGGGTTAAAAATGACAAAAGTGTGGAAAGAGGGTGGATAGAAGAGAATGAGAGGGAAAAAGGAATTTGAAAAAATTAAGTGCCATTTGTACAAAAGGACTATTTTCATTGGTTGAAATTAATTGAATTAGTAAATTACGATAAGGGGCAATTCTTAGTGTTAATTAAAAAGCAAGGAAGGGTAATTTAGACGGTTTGGTGGCATGTTCCATTATTAGTTAGATAGTTGACTAGCTTATCTTCATTATTATACTGATAAAGAAAAATTTTCACACTTTTCTTATTCTTATTCTCTTTTGCTTTCTTTATGGTACATTAATTAGTTTTATTCACATTAAAGAAAACTTACAAAAGTGAAACACAGTTAGTGTATATAAATTAAATTATATTTTATTATATTTTTAAGCATTATTACTTTACTTTCTTTTAAATTTTTAACACACTTGTCATTGAATGAGTCTGTTAATTCCTTGGTAAATGACACATTTTTTGGATATGTTATGTAATACCCCGTATTAATTAAATGCTCTAATGTATTAACTGACGCTGAGGTTTTATCAATTGATACGTTAGAGATACTTTTGGACATTAAGTTAGTAGTGTTAACTTAAAGATATTTTCTTATATCCTTCATTTTGCTTTTCTTCTTCATTATTCTTCTTGAAAGCCAAAGTTAGAGAGAAGAGTAGAGAGAAGGAAGAGCAAGAGGAGCAAGAGGAAAGAAAAGTTCGGATCTTCACCATTTCTCCGCCGAATCAACTCATCTTCGACATCAACGACTCTTAATCGAGGTGGGTTCTAGTTAGAAACTTATAGATTGTTATGGATGTGAATCTTAGTTTGGTTAGGGGTTTTATGCAAACCTAGGTTTTGGATCGAATTCATCTATGATTATGAATAAGTGTTACAATCCATAAATATATCATCTATAGGTTGTATCTATGCCTTATTATGATCTGGAACAGGTGTGAATGGATTTAGATGGTTTTAGAACCATGGATCTGTGTATGAGGCAGAGCTGAGAACTGAGTTCTCGCGCGCTTCGCGGCGCGAACGGGGGCGGCGCGGCGCGAACCATGCAGGTTTTTAGGGGTTTTGTTTCTGCCTTCAGTACGCGGCGCGTACTAGGGTTCGCGGCGCGAACATTTTGGAAATCCTTAGAGATTTGCCACTGCCAGAGGTTGGCGGCGCGTAGTTCAGTTAGCGGCGCGAACATTGTGGATATTATGAGAGTTTGCTTCTGCCAGAGGGTTCGCGGCGCGATCTAGTTGTTGCGCGGCGCGAACTGAAGCTTTCTTAACCAAATTTTCTTAGATTAATGAACATTGTTTCAATCGTAACTTTTTAACCGTAAAACTGTTTTAACCGCCGTTCGAAGCAGTAATAGGCTAGGAGTGTGTACTTTATAGTGGTGTATATTTTGGAACCATGAGGACGTTATGCTCTTGGTATGATGCTTATGTACTCTAAAATTGTTGTTTGAGTTCTATTGCAGGTGGATTGGTAATACCTTGTTATATGTGTTATATCAAGAGGGTTGAATAACTACATTGTTATGTGAATAAGAATAAGTGAGGAAAACTAGGAATTGTTAGGTTGTGTAGCTTAACAAAGAAACCTAGGATGAGACATTATATGGAACATACGTGTTGGAATCCTGTGAGGAAAGGCTAACAGGCCTAGTGATTTGCGGAAGCGATCACCATTGTTGATGTATTAATCGGAACCGTTGTATTTTCTTTATTTCTTTATTTTTCCTTTGAATGCTAACAGGCATTCACCGTGCAGAGAGGCACAATAATCTTGGCAGGTTTGATTCCCGCTGTTGTGTACGAATGGAACCTACGGGTAGAGACTTGTGATGGTGTACGGGCCATGTGAAGTGACGATTCATGGGGAAAGGCTCATGAGTCCGAATCCATGTCGTATGTCAAGATTTTCCAAAGGATCCATGACTCGTGCCACCTCCTAGACGTAGAAGGGGACGGGAATATGGGGATGCCTTGGTATTGGTTTCCGATTAGTAATCTTGTGTTGAGTTGTTGAACTCTAAGTATGATTCCATATAATGATAGTGTGAGAACTCAAGGTCTAGTTCCTTATGACTTGAGATTTATAGGCTAGAACCTTGTAAAGCCGAGAGGATCCATAGGATAGGGAACCCACTGGGATTTTATATCTCACCCCATTATATATTGATTTCAGGTACTACAGGTTCCGCGAAGGGTAAGGAGAAAGACGTTTGATTTCCTTATTCCTTGTACTTATTTTTGGATATGGCGAAGCTTCCGTTGTGGAGTTCTTTTGAGATCATTGTTTGATCTAGTTCTTAGTATTTTTACTTTTGAACATCTTGTATGTATTATGCCATTGTGTAGAACTTTTGTATTTGGGCATTAATATGTATAATGTGTTGACTAGGAACTTATTGATATTTCAGTACCAAATACTTGGATTCATGTATATTTATATGATTTGATGCATGTAATTATATATGGGTGTTACAGTTGGTATCAGAGCAGGTCGTATCCTCGACCTAGCCATGAGATATTATAAGTGTTTCTTTCTGTCCAAGATGTGTTGTGTTCCCATGAGTTTTGTTGTGTTATGACTATGGCATTGAGCCTGATCAACTTAATCCCATTTTGATAACCTTCAGGAACATGGCGGACGGACGCAGGACTCGTGGTCGACCCCCCACACGACCTCCACAAGTGAATACACCGGATGGCAGTGTGAATGTTCCATGGCCCCAGTTCATGCAACAGATGCAACAGCAGCAGAATCAGTTCATGCTGCAGATGATGCAACAGATGAATGGCGGTCATAATGCCCCAATGGTTGTGCCCGAAGCTGTAGGTGGGACTTATAGGGATTTCATTCGCATGAATCCTCCGGAATTTCATGGTGGATTAGATCCTATAAAGGCGCATGAGTGGGTGGCCAATGTAGAAGGAATCTTTGAGATCGTGCATTGTAGTGAAGAGGACAAGGTAGTGTTTGCTTCTCATTCGCTGAAAGGTCCAGCTATGAGGTGGTGGAAGGGTGCTTCTGCTTTGATGACTACTCAGGGAGTACCTAAGGAATGGGAGAATTTCAAGACCACTTTTATGGAGAAATACTTTCCTAGTTCACTGAGGACTAAGAAGGAATTGGAGTTCCAGCAGTTAAGGCAGGACAATATGTCAGTAGCTACTTATGCTGAGAAGTTTGAAATTTTGGCTGCTTACTCTAGGCAGGCCGCGTATGCTCCTGATGAGGGTTGGAAGGTGGACCAGTTTCTGTTTGGTTTAAGGGCTGATATCTCACATAGTGTGTCCCAGAGGGAGTTCACTACTTATACGGAGTTGTTGCGACAATGTTATGTGGCCGAGACTAGTTTGAAGAAAGTTCAAGCTGAGGAAGATTTGAAGAAGAAGAAGAATCAACATGAAAGAGGAAGGCCAAGCCAACAATTTCGACCTAGGCCACAAGCTTTCAAAGGAAAGCAAGTGCAAGGTCCTCGGTCTAGTGCACCTCCGGTGTGTCGTAGTTGTGGTAAGAATCACCTCGGAAGATGTGCCTTTGAAGGGGTGAAATGTTTTCATTGTCATCAAGAAGGGCATATGGCTAGGAATTGTCCTCAGAATAGGAATCAAGTTCAAGGAAGGGGTACTGGTAGAGTTTATACCTTGGATGCTAAGAAGACCAAGGGTGATAACTCTTTGATTGCGGGTACGTGTTTCATTAATGGGCATTCTTGTTTTGTTCTATTTGATTGTGGAGCAACACACTCTTTTGTGTCATTACAATGTATGAAGCGACTTGGGTTGCAAGCTACTCCTTTATTTCCTCCTATGGCGGTTACTACTGCTATGGATGAGATGGTAGAGACACCGTTGGTGTGTGAAAATTGTGTGTTATCTGTGGGTGGTAGGAATTTCCAGATTGATCTTGTTTGCTTACCACTTAAGAAGGTAGACGTTGTATTGGGAATGGATTGGCTTTCTGCTAATTCGGTGTTCATTGGGTGTGAGGAGAAGTTAATCATTATTCCAACTGAAGAAGCTACTCCGAAGGATGTGTTGACTACTATACTAGAAGGTACGGTAGGTATGATTAATTTCTTGTTTGAGAAAGAGAAGTCTGTTCTGTTGGTTCTCACTAAGGAGACGGGTGACAAGTTAGAGGTTTCACAAATTGCTGTCGTTAGAGAATTTTCCGATGTTTTTCCCGAGGATGTCACTTCTCTTCCTCCGGAAAGGGAAGTGGAATTCTCTATTGACCTGGTACCGGAAACGGCTCCTATATCCGTTTCTCCGTATCGGATGGCACCACTTGAATTAAGAGAATTGAAGGGGCAATTGGAAGAACTGATGGCTAAACATTTTGTGCGACCTAGTGTTTCACCGTGGGGAGCTCCAGTGTTGTTAGTAAAGAAGAAGGATGGTGGGATGAGACTATGTATTGATTACCGTCGGTTGAATAAGGCCACCATCAAGAACAAATACCCTTTGCCTAGGATAAACGACTTGTTAGATCAATTGAAAGGAGCCTGTGTGTTCTCGAAGATTGATTTGCGGTCAGGTTATCACCAAATCCGTGTGAAGAGCTCAGATGTGCCAAAGACTGCATTCAGAACCCGTTATGGTCATTATGAATTCTTGGTGATGCCTTTCGGTGTTACGAATGCTCCAGCTGTTTTCATGGATTATATGAATCGGTTATTTCAGCCTTACTTAGATCAATTTGTGGTAGTCTTTATCGATGACATTCTTATTTATTCTCGTACTCCACAAGAGCACGAAGAACACCTGAGGATTGTTCTGTCGGTACTGCAAGAAAACCAATTGTTTGCTAAGTTAAGTAAGTGTGAGTTTTGGATGACAGAGGTAAGATTTCTTGGTCATGTTATATCTCAAGGAGGTATGGCAGTGGACCCGACAAAAATCGAAGCGGTAATTAATTGGGAGAGACCGAGCAATGTCTCAGAAGTCCGAAGTTTCTTGGGCTTAGCCGGCTACTACAGAAGATTTATAAAAGGGTTTTCTCAATTGGCTTTACCAATGACTAGACTTACTCGGAAGGAGTGTCCTTATGATTGGGATTCGGGGTGTGAACAGAGTTTCATGGGTTTGAAGGAAAGATTGACGACTGCTCCTGTTTTAATCGTTCCTGATCCAAATAAGTCCTACGAAGTATTTTGCGATGCTTCCAAGAAAGGGTTAGGAGGAGTATTGATGCAGGATGGTCAGGTGGTAGCATACACATCTCGACAGTTAAAGGTTCACGAAGAGAATTATCCAACTCATGATTTAGAATTGGCTGCGGTTGTTTTTACCCTAAAGGTGTGGCGTCATTACTTGTATGGAGTTCATTTTGAAATGTTCAGTGACCACAAGAGTTTAAAGTACCTATTCGATCAAAAGGAGTTGAATATGCGTCAGAGGCGGTGGATGGAATACTTAAAGGATTATGATTTTGACTTGAAGTATCATCCAGGCAAAGCAAATAAAGTGGCGGATGCTTTGAGTCGGAAGGTGTTAAAGAGGGCCGAATTAATGATGTCAGAGTATGCACTATTGGAGAAATTTCGAGATCTCAACCTTCAATTTGTTTGGACCCAAAATGGAGTATTGATGGGAAACTTGAATGTTAATTCTACTTTGAGAAACGACATCCAACAAGCACAAGCGTCTGATACTAAGTTACAAGAGGTGTTGGTTCAACCAGGTTTTACTCAAGCTACAGATGGGGTGATTATGTTTAATCAGAGGATTTGTGTTCCGGATGATGCGTTATTGAAAAGGAGGATTTTGGATGAAGCTCACAAGGGTGCTTTCACTATACATCCGGGTTCTTCAAAAATGTACCAAGATTTAAAAGGGGATTATTGGTGGTCCGGAATGAAAAGAGATGTCGCAGTGTACGTATCAGAGTGTGCGGTGTGCCAACAAGTAAAGATTGAACATCAAAGGCCGGGTGGATTGTTACAACCACTAGAGATTCCAATATGGAAGTGGGATAGTATTTCAATGGATTTTGCGGTTAGTTTACCTCGTACTCAAGGTGGATATGATTCTATTTGGGTTATTGTGGATCGGTTGACGAAATCTGCACATTTCTTGGCCGTGAAGACTACTTACAAGGCAAGTCATCTTGCACGGTTATTTGTCGCAGAGATTGTGAAGTTGCACGGTGTACCCTCTAGTATTGTGTCGGATAGAGATCCAAAGTTCACTTCAAGGTTTTGGAGAGCTTTTCAACAAGCGATGGGATCTAAATTATGTTTGAGCACGTCGAACCACCCTCAAACGGATGGTCAAACAGAACGAACGATACAAACCTTGGAAGATATGTTAAGAGCTTGTGTGCTTGAAAGTAGAGGAAATTGGAAGGAGCTTTTACCATTGATTGAATTTGCATACAATAACAGTTATCATGCGAGTATCGGTATGGCACCTTATGAGGCATTGTATGGGAGAAAATGTAGAACACCGTTGTGTTGGTCAGAAGTTGGTGATGATAGAATTTTGGGACCCGAAATTATTCAAGAGACCACGGACAAGATTAGAATGATTCGTGAGAAGGTTAAACAAGCACAGGATCGTCAGAAGAGTTATGCGGATAACCGTAGGAGGCCTTTGGAGTTTAGGGAAGGTGACCATGTATTCTTGAAGGTTACTCCGAGGTTGAGGTTGAAAGGACCGTTTAAGTCGAGGAAATTAAGTCCGAGATACGTGGGACCGTATGAGATTCTAGAGAGGATTGGTGAAGTAGCTTACCGTTTAGCCTTACCGCCTTCTCTATCTGAAATGCATGATGTTTTTCACGTGTCTCAACTACGAAAGTTTATTCCCGATCCTCTCCAGCCGGTGTTACCAGATGCGATTGAGATAGAATCAGATTTGACTTTTGAACCCTTACCGAGCCGTATCGTAGGAAGAGAGACTAAAGTGTTACGCAACAAGGAGATTCCTCTTGTCAAGGTTCAGTGGGATGTGACACATCCGGGTGATGCTACATGGGAACTTGAATCGGAAATGCGGGATGCTTACCCTCACCTTTTCAGGTAATTCTTAAATTCGAGGACGAATTTCTATTTAAGTGGGGAAGGATGTAATACCCCGTATTAATTAAATGCTCTAATGTATTAACTGACGCTGAGGTTTTATCAATTGATACGTTAGAGATACTTTTGGACATTAAGTTAGTAGTGTTAACTTAAAGATATTTTCTTATATCCTTCATTTTGCTTTTCTTCTTCATTATTCTTCTTGAAAGCCAAAGTTAGAGAGAAGAGTAGAGAGAAGGAAGAGCAAGAGGAGCAAGAGGAAAGAAAAGTTCGGATCTTCACCATTTCTCCGCCGAATCAACTCATCTTCGACATCAACGACTCTTAATCGAGGTGGGTTCTAGTTAGAAACTTATAGATTGTTATGGATGTGAATCTTAGTTTGGTTAGGGGTTTTATGCAAACCTAGGTTTTGGATCGAATTCATCTATGATTATGAATAAGTGTTACAATCCATAAATATATCATCTATAGGTTGTATCTATGCCTTATTATGATCTGGAACAGGTGTGAATGGATTTAGATGGTTTTAGAACCATGGATCTGTGTATGAGGCAGAGCTGAGAACTGAGTTCTCGCGCGCTTCGCGGCGCGAACGGGGCGGCGCGGCGCGAACCATGCAGGTTTTTAGGGGTTTTGTTTCTGCCTTCAGTACGCGGCGCGTACTAGGGTTCGCGGCGCGAACATTTTGGAAATCCTTAGAGATTTGCCACTGCCAGAGGTTGGCGGCGCGTAGTTCAGTTAGCGGCGCGAACATTGTGGATATTATGAGAGTTTGCTTCTGCCAGAGGGTTCGCGGCGCGATCTAGTTGTTGCGCGGCGCGAACTGAAGCTTTCTTAACCAAATTTTCTTAGATTAATGAACATTGTTTCAATCGTAACTTTTTAACCGTAAAACTGTTTTAACCGCCGTTCGAAGCAGTAATAGGCTAGGAGTGTGTACTTTATAGTGGTGTATATTTTGGAACCATGAGGACGTTATGCTCTTGGTATGATGCTTATGTACTCTAAAATTGTTGTTTGAGTTCTATTGCAGGTGGATTGGTAATACCTTGTTATATGTGTTATATCAAGAGGGTTGAATAACTACATTGTTATGTGAATAAGAATAAGTGAGGAAAACTAGGAATTGTTAGGTTGTGTAGCTTAACAAAGAAACCTAGGATGAGACATTATATGGAACATACGTGTTGGAATCTTATGAGGAAAGGCTAACAGGCCTAGTGATTTGCGGAAGCGATCACCATTGTTGATGTATTAATCGGAACCGTTGTATTTTCTTTATTTCTTTATTTTTCCTTTGAATGCTAACAGGCATTCACCGTGCAGAGAGGCACAATAATCTTGGCAGGTTTGATTCCCGCTGTTGTGTACGAATGGAACCTACGGGTAGAGACTTGTGATGGTGTACGGGCCATGTGAAGTGACGATTCATGGGGAAAGGCTCATGAGTCCGAATCCATGTCGTATGTCAAGATTTTCCAAAGGATCCATGACTCGTGCCACCTCCTAGACGTAGAAGGGGACGGGAATATGGGGATGCCTTGGTATTGGTTTCCGATTAGTAATCTTGTGTTGAGTTGTTGAACTCTAAGTATGATTCCATATAATGATAGTGTGAGAACTCAAGGTCTAGTTCCTTATGACTTGAGATTTATAGGCTAGAACCTTGTAAAGCCGAGAGGATCCATAGGATAGGGAACCCACTGGGATTTTATATCTCACCCCATTATATATTGATTTCAGGTACTACAGGTTCCGCGAAGGGTAAGGAGAAAGAAGTTTAATTTCCTTATTCCTTGTACTTATTTTTGGATATGGCGAAGCTTCCGTTGTGGAGTTCTTTTGAGATCATTGTTTGATCTAGTTCTTAGTATTTTTACTTTTGAACATCTTGTATGTATTATGCCATTGTGTAGAACTTTTGTATTTGGGCATTAATATGTATAATGTGTTGACTAGGAACTTATTGGTATTTCAGTACCAAATACTTGGATTCATGTATATTTATATGATTTGATGCATGTAATTATATATGGGTGTTACATGTTACATATTCCTTGGTAAATGACACATTTTTTGGATATGTTGACCATATAACAATTACACATTTTAATGAAAATTAGTTGCATGGATATAGTAATATTAGTAGAAATAAATATGATGCAATAATTTAGATCTTACATTAATGTGTTATGAAATTAAAGGGTCAAATGAAATGAAACAGACTTACATGTAGCACCAAGTATCAATATAAACTGATTGTATTTTTCAGAATTAGAAATTAGCTATGATTTTTGTTACGAATTTGCTATGAAATTTTATAGACTCAATTATCATGTTGACTTTGGCCACGTGGTATGCCACGTCAGCAATTTGATAGGTGGCACTGTCACGTGTTAGTGTCACATCAGCTCTGTTAACGGACGTTAATAGGAGGGACCAAAAATATGGATAAAAAATTTTAGAGAGACTATTCTTTAAAAAAAATATTTAAAGGGACTAAAAACAAAATCTGATATATTTTTAAAAGGACCAGAAATTTATTTAACCCTTCTTATTATTCTTTAGATCAATTCTACACTAAATTTTTTCTATATATTCTAATCATAAGCTTGATGATGCAAAAATTGAAAGATCATTAATTCAAAGTTATCTCAAGTTTATTTTGCTTTTATATCCATCTTCAATAAGAGAAACACTTAGAATTTTTTAACAAAATTGTATGCAAATATGATTGAATCATATTTAAATTTTTTCATAAATCAAACCAATTGCATCATCAAATAAAAAACTAAAACAATTAGATCATATGATTTTCCTTCTCATCTCAAAAGCAATGAGTATTTTTAATAAATATCCATAAAGTACTAACAAATTCTTCAATGCTTGTTCTCCAATATTCTTATATGATTGAATGAATAAGCTCATGTGGGTCACACCATGTGAATTTCAACCTGTTTTAAAGAAAATGTAAAGGAAGAGGGTTGGATACTATAGCTTATTTCTATTGAGAAATATCATCATGAGAAAAAGAGTAATCAATTATTAATATACTATACTTTGAAAAAAAGAAAAAAGGAGGATAGTCACGTTATCAATCATCTCTCTCCACTATTTGGGTGTCATACCCATTTTCATTTAGACAAAAACAAATTAGTTTTCTAAATAGTAAACTCAATTATTTTAATTAAATTTTGTAAGAAGACAACTACATCCTAAATTTGATTTGCGTAATAGTCATTTTAATGCTCTTGACAATTTCTTTTTATAGAAGCTATGAATTAGACGTCAAATGCATAAGTTAAGTTCATAAATTTTTTTATGAACTACAATTTTTTAAAATTTTAAAACAAGATTAGAGAAATAGTTAATAAATATACTTATTTTTCGTTTCATAAATTTAGTTTCATATTTTTTATAATTTTTATTAATGAGGTTTATATTAAAAAAAAAGAAAGAAAGATGAAACTCAAAAAGAGAGGAGGACTAGACCAAAATCCTCTCTAAAAGACTTTAAAAATCAACCTAAGAAAAATTAGAAAATCTATAAAAAGACATTCTAAATCTGTTTTATACAAAAATACTTCCTAATGCCCATAGATATAAATTCGAAGATGGTTAGATAGTTACAAGTTAAATCAATATTAGCCAAAAAGTCACCAAAAAGTAAGCATAAAAGTTTCCTTCTCAAAAGTTACGAGAGACATAAATGCTTATATTCACAAAGAAATAAACAGAAGCATAGAAGCATCCCACCTGTTATGAATTTGCCAAGGCACCAAAGAAGACTTGTGGAAAGCTTGGACGACATTGAGAAAACCCCGATTCAATCCATAACTTATTCCAACCCTTATCCATCGCAATTTCCATAGCTTTAGTGACTGCAGTGAACTCTGCTGAGGAAGAAGAATGTCATAACACATTATCTACGAAGGCCAAGAGAAAACACCTTGACAGTTCAAAAAATCCCCCTGCAACCGGCAGAATTGAGGTTGTATGATCATCACAATTACACTTTACCCAATCAAGGAGAAGGATGTCATAGGACTTCAATGATTCTAAGAGTTTTGAAGATATTAATACGAACATTGAAAGCTTTTATGATTTGAAAATCCTCCATTGAAGAACAAGATGTGGTTGTGGTTTTACGTCCCGTGAGAATCAAACGTTGTTGAATTTTATGAATGATATGTTTTTAAGAGGTAGAGATATTCCTGAATCTGTTCCAGTTTCGCGCTTCCCAAATAAAATATAAGATATATATGATACCGGCCTTCAGGACAAGGATACATTGCCTAGATTTGTTATTGTTACAAACAGACCACCATGCCTCTAGGGTGTTCGGAGGGTTGATAAATTTGACAAACTCATGGATTTTTTAATTAAATTGTTGACTTATTAAATAGATTTAAGTAAATAAATATGGATATATGAATAGTAATTTTTTATTATTTTTGATAATGTCATTAGTCTCATATTTTAATTTTATATTATTTTTAGAATAATATAATTCATATATTTAAGAAAAATATTGACCAAATTAGCATAGTAAAGTTTTTAATTCTACACTTTTATTTTAATTTTTACTACTAGTATCTGGTCTACTAGACTGATTAATCCGGTTCAGGTGTCAATTTCGATATCAAGTGCTTTCAACCACTTTCGATTGTATTTGCAGGTAATCGAACCGTGATCTTCCATTTTAAATCCACTGACAATCACTACTAGAGTAACTAACTTAATAAAACACTTTTAATTAGCCAATTCCATCTTAGAAGGATTGATAACGGGGCGGATCGAAAAAGAGCGGATTGATCTTTCTATCATCTCTAAGTTTTATATAATATAAAAGATACTTGTTTACATATGGTATTAAAACTTAAAAGAACCTTGTCCAAAATAGCATAGCTGTTATTGTTGATACTATGTTGTTTTGCTTCTTTTTCCTTTTCTTGCATAAGGTAAACCTTTTTCCCATGGGGCAATTACTATTTTTTTGATGTTACCTCTCAATTATTTATGCCCTACTCTCCATTATTATTGGTTTCATATGAGACTAATGCATGTGATGCTCATAATCGTCCATTATCCTCCTTAATTCTCAACCACAATATCAGATACCACTTTGGATTCTGATGGAGATTGCCAATTTGTCGGCTTTTTCAAGATTCTTTTGCAATATAAATAAAACTTTATCAAAATTCATATGAAAAGTAGAATCCTAAATAAAATTATTTTATAATTGTGATAGAATCTATTAGAACCTTAATATTTTATTTGATCTTATCTTTTCAATATTTTGTTGCAACATTATTATGTCAATATTCATATTATTTTGTGATAGTGGAAAAAACTTTTTAGTCTCACATTATTTAGCTGAGATATTTTAACTAGTTTACTTTATTATATAAAGAATTTTCTTGTTATATTTTAAAGTACACAAAAAAATTGTTTTGAGTTTTTTCTTTCTCGTTCTTATAATTTTATGGCTTTCGAAATGTTGAAACATCAATTTCTCATTTTTTTTACTCGTTGAAATTTTCGATTATTTTCTTAAAGTCTCTTTAGATAATTAATCATGTTGATTTCTCCTCGTTTAATTTGAAAAATTATCAATTATAATTTTTTAATTCTTTAGAGTGGTCAAATGACCATTAATAAATTCTCTTTAGAAAATTATTATAAATCTTCTTGGTTTGAAAAATTATTACCTTGAAATTCTATCTTTTTAAAAGTGAATAAATAAATAGCGTCCATATAATTTAATGTTTCTATAGAGTAAGTAGTTGATGAGCTTTTACTAAATTTTGTATCGAATAAAAAGTGTTTATATCATATAAGAAAAAACTAATTATATCAATTTATATAATGTGCAATTGAGCTATATGATAAAAGTGAAAGATGAAAATAAAATAAAAGGTGGTCCTGAAATATTTTCACGGGAAGAAATGAAAGTTAAGGTAGGAGAGGTGCACACACATGTTTTAAATATGAGAACCTCTTCTTCCTTATTTTATTTTATTTTATTTTTGTTGACTATAAAAGTTTGAGCTTTTAACATGGGTTGTTCCTCAAATTTAGAATATCCTATTTTTTTATTTACAAAATTTTGAATACCCTGTAAAATAAACAAGAAAATTGTGAGATATTGGATCGAACTCTAGTATTGTCGAAGGGTAACTTCTTGGTTCGACAGTTCGACAGAGTTAAGCATGAAGTCGAAGGATTGTTCACATGCTGGTGTCGAAGTGTGCATGCTGTAGTCGAAGATGGGTCTAGCATGCAAATGTTGAAGATACTAGGGTTGTTAGCATGTTAAATTAGGTTTTAGTGTTTAAACCCTAATTTGTTAAGTTAGCTTGTTTATTAAGTTGGCTTGTGTAATGGGTCTTGCTGAAAAAATCCATTAGTTAGTATGTTAGGTTTTATTATAAATAGCATATTAGTCTCTCATCATTGCTAAGCTGCAAATCCTAATTTAGGGTGAGAGAGGTTATTTGTTATTCTTGTAAAATTGTAATCTTGTTCTAAGAGAAAGTGAAAGAATAGCAGTTATAACCAATTATTGTGTTCCTCTTCTTCCGTGTCCTTTATTCATCCCTTATTTTATACTTTGTTCGTGGCATTGAATTCACAACAAATTGGTGCGGTGAGCGTGGAGAAGATGCCTTCAACAAAGTATGAGATTGAAAAGTTCACCGGAGTGAATGATTTCGGTCTGTGGCGCTTGAAGATGAAAGCTCTACTGGTTCAGCACGTTGTTTGGAAGCGTTGAAGGGAGAGGCAGCCATGAATGCAGAATTGACGGCAGCGGAGAAGACGAATATGATCGAGAAAGCACACAGCGCAATTTTGTTGAGCCTTGGTGATAAGGTTCTCCGGCAGGTATCAAAGGAGACGACAGCATCAGGGTTATGGGTGAAACTTGAAAGTTTGTATATGACCAAATCGCTGGTAAATCGACTCTACCTGAAGCAAGCTTTGTATTCATTCAAGATGATTGAAGACAAAGTATTGGCTGAGCAGTTGGATATGTTCAACAAGCTGATTCTTGATCTTGAAAATATTGATGTGAAGATCGATGATGAAGATCAAGCGCTGTTACTATTGTGTTCTTTGCCTCGATCACATGCTCACTTCAAAGAAACTCTCTTGTATGGAAGGGAGTCCCTGACGTTTGAAGAAGTTCAATCAGCCTTGTACTCTAAGGACTTGAATGAACGAAAGGAGCATAAACCTTCGACTGTTGGCGAAGGTTTGGCCGTTAAAGGAAAACTCTTACGAAAGGATGGTAAGTTCGACAAGAGGAAAGGCAAAAGCCAGTCGAAGACTTACAGTGGCGAAGCATCTGGCATTTGATGCTACCATTGTAAGAAGGAGGGTCACACAAGAAAGGTGTGCCCTGAACGCTTGAAATATCATGGAGGTAAGGATAATGGAATCGCTGCCATTGTTCAAGATGATTTCGAATCATCTGATGTTCTTGTGGTTTCAAGCAGTGACTCTAAGAAGGAGTGGATTATGGATTCAGGTTGCACTTGGCACATGACTCCAAACAAAGACTTGTTCGAGGAATTATGTGATCAAGATGGTGGATCAGTATTGCTGGGAAACAACAAGGCTTGCAAGATTGTAGGTGTTGGATCTGTGAGATTCAAGCTCCATGATGAGTCAATAAGGTTGTTGACTGAAGTCAGGTATGTTCCTGATTTGAAGAGAAATCTACTTTCTCTTGGTGAATTCGACAAGAAAGGATATGTTTTCCAAGGAGAGAAAAGTATCCTAAGAGTCATGAAGGGTTCGAAGGAAGTCTTGAGAGGCGTGAAGAAACAAGGCTTGTATACCCTTGAGGCTGAAGTTGTAAGTGGTTCGACAAATGTTGCATCCACGAAACCTTTGTCGAAAATAGAAATCTGGCACATGAGATTGGGCCATGTCAGTGAAAGGGGTCTGGTCGAATTAGGGAAACAAAATCTGCTTGGTGGAGACAAAGTCGAAAAGCTGAAGTTTTGTGAACCCTGTGTACTTGGAAAATCTTGCAGAGTGAAGTTCAACAAAGGCAAACAAAGAACACATGGATCCCTTGATTACATCCATGCTGATCTTTGGGGGCCTGCAAGGTGTCCATCACATTCAGGAGCAAGGTATTTTCTATCCATAGTAGATGATTATTCCAGAAAATTATGGGTATTCATCCAGAAGACTAAGGATGAAACTTTTGAGAATTTCAAAAGTTGGAAGACTCTGGTTGAAAATCAGACTGGCAGAAAGGTCAAGAGGTTGAGAACCGACAATGGCCTTGAATTTTGCAATGAGGCATTCGACAGTTTTTGTGCTGCCTCTGGTATTGCAAGGCATAGAACTACTGCAGGTACTCCACAGCAAAATGGTTTGGCTGAAAGGTTTAATCGAACTATTTGGGAGAGAGTCAGATGCATGTTGACTAGTGCGGGGTTAACAAAGGTGTTCTGGGCTGAGGCTGTTTCGACAGCAACATATCTGATAAACAGATGTCCTTCGACAGCGTTAGATATGAAGACACCTGAAGAAGTTTGGTCGGGACATCCACCAGATCTCGACAAACTGAGAGTATTTGGCTGCGTAGCCTATGCTCACATTAGGCAAAAAAAGGTCGAACCTAGAGCTCTGAAATGCTTGTTCATGGGATACCCTGAAGGAGTCAAAGCTTATAGGCTATGGTGCCTAGAGCCAGGTCACAGGAGGTGTATCACCAGTCGAGATGTAGTTTTCAATGAAGCTGAAATGGCTTTTAAGAAAACTGATGATGTTGGTCGAAGTACAGAAACATCTGACGAAGAGCTGGAACAGGTTGAGATTCCTGTTGAGGTGGAGCATGTTGATGCTGAATTGCATATCCCAGATGAAGTCGAAGAAGAAGCAGAAGATGCTGAAATTGAGGAAACTGACGATGACTACCTATTGTCGAGAGATAGGTCGAGAAGAGTCATCAAGCCACCTCAGAGACTTGGATATGCAGATCTTATAGCTTATGCCTTAATCTCTGCAAGTGAGGTTCTAGACGAAGAACCTAGAGACTATAAGGAAGTTATGAGGAGTCGAAATAAGACTGAATGGCTGAAGGCCATGGATGATGAGATAAAATCTCTTCATGATAATCATACCTGGGAACTGATCAAGAAACCTGCTGGGGCAAGGTTAGTCAGCTGTAAATGGATTTTCAAAGTTAAGGAAGGAATTGAAGGAGTGACGTCGAAAAGATACAAGGCAAGGTTAGTTGCAAGGGGTTTCACTCAGAAAGAAGGTGTCGACTTCCATGATGTGTTTTCTCCTGTTGTGAAGCATAGGTCCATTCGAATGTTGCTTGCCATGGTGGCACAGTTCGATCTTGAACTAGAACAGATGGATGTGAAGACTGTGTTCTTGTATGGTGATTTAGATGAAACGATCCTGATGAGGAAACCTGAAGGGTATGTCGAAAAGGGGAAGGAAGATTATGTGTGCAAGTTAAAGAGATCTTTGTATGGGCTGAAACAATCTCCTCGACAGTGGAATAGGAGATTCGACAAGTTCATGGCACGCATAAGTTTCATTAGAAGTCAGTTCGACCACTGCGTTTACTTCAGATTTCGATCTGGTAATTCATTTGTTATTTTGTTGCTTTATGTGGATGATATTCTCATAGCAAGCAACAATGTTGAAGATGTGACGAGGGTCAAGGCTGAACTCAATAAGGAGTTCGATATGAAGGATCTGGGAGCTGCTTCCAGGATTCTTGGAATTAACATTCGAAGAGATAGAAAGAAGTCGAAGTTATGCTTATCTCAAAAGGCATATCTACGGAAGATTCTTGAAAAGTTTGGTATATCGAATTCGAAGCCAGTTGTGACTCCAACAAACCCTCAATTCAAGCTGAGTATTGATCAGTGTCCCAGTAATTGTTAGAACAAGATTTGTTCTGATCAATTATCTTAGTTTTGATGATAACAATAATATGAATTTTGCTTAAGATAATATGGTACTCTAATCCAATGCAATTTCCTTTTCAGGAAATATATAAAGAGTATGCATAATTCAGCGCTCAGAAGCTTTGTCTCTCAAGGGTTCAGCATGCAACATCAGAACATGGTCTGGCAAGACATCAGAAGATGGTCGAAGCAGAATCAGAACATGGGTCTATGGAAGCATCAGAAGAACATGAGATCAGAAGCACTAAAGTTCTGATGGTATCACGCACAGAAGCACTTCAAGGTCAGAAGATCAGAAGATGCTTTGCACCAAGCTGTTTGACTCTGATGATATTCAAACGTTGTATTCACAAACATCAGATCAGAAGGAAGTACAAGTGGCAGGCTACGCTGACTGACAAAAGGAACGTTAGAAGCTATTAAAGGCAACGTCAGTAGACACAGCGTGAACAAGGCTCGAGGTAGTTGACAAAAGCGTATAACATTAAATGCGATGCTGTACGGAACACGCAAAGCATTAAATGCACTCAACGGTCATCTTCTCCAACGCCTATAAATATGAAGTTCTGATGAGAAGCAAGGTTAACGATTCTGAACAAAACAACTCGTATTAACTTGCTGAAACTCTGTTCTATTCAAAGCTCAGAATCTTCATCTTCATCAAAGCTCACTACATTGCTGTTGTAATATATTAGTGAGATTAAGCTTAAACGTTAAGAGAAATATCACAGTTTGTGATTATAGCTTTTAAGAAGCAATTGTAATACTCTTAGAATTGATTACATTAAGTTGTAAGGAACTAGAGTGATCGTGTGGATCAGAATACTCTAGGAAGTCTTAGAGGTTATCTAAGCAGGTTGTAACTAGAGTGATCGTGTGGATCAGAATACTCTAGAAAGTCTTAGAGGGTTTCTAAGCAGTTGTTCCTGGAGTGATCAGTGTGTGATCAGAAGACTCTGGAAGACTTAGTTGCTGACTAAGTGGAGAACCATTGTAATCCGTGCGATTAGTGGATTAAATCCTCAGTTGAGGTAAATCATCTCTGCGGGGGTGGACTGGAGTAGTTTAGTTAACAACGAGCCAGGATAAAAATAACTGTGCAATTTATTTTTATCGGTCAAGTTTTTAAAGCTACACTTATTCAAACCCCCCCTTTCTAAGTGTTTTTCTATCCTTCAATTGGTATCAGAGCGCCGGTTCTAAGGTGCAAGCACTTAACCGTGTTTAGAAAAGATTCAGGAAGAGAAAAACGCTTCAGTAAAAGATGGCTGATGAAACTGCAAAGTCTACATCTACATCTGGCTCTGCTGAGCAACACAACGGTAACAATGGTTATACTAGACCGCCGGTATTTGATGGTGAAAACTTTGAATACTGGAAAGATAAACTGGAAAGTTACTTTCTTGGTCTAGATGGTGATCTATGGGATCTTCTGATGGATGGTTACAAACATCCGGTAAATGCCAGTGGCGTAAAGCTGACAAGGCAAGAAATGAGTGATGTTCAGAAGAAGCTTTTCAGGAATCATCATAAATGCAGAACTGTTTTGCTGAATGCTATCTCTCATGCTGAGTATGAGAAGATATCTAACAGGGAAACGGCCTATGACATATATGAGTCCTTGAAAATGACTCATGAAGGAAATGCTCAAGTCAAGGAGACTAAAGCTCTTACTCTAATCCAGAAATATGAAGCCTTCAAGATGGAGGATGATGAAGACATTTGTGGACCTCCGATTTTTTTAATACCGGGCCATACCTCTGATCTGTAGAGATACGTGAACTGACTCTTTTTTGTCGCTTAATGCTTTCGCATTTTTTTGAAAATATCACAGAGTCGCCACCGACCTTTTATTTTATCCAATTAAGGAAAGGTTTATAAAAGAAACAGAAAAAAGACCTTTAAGAAATTTTGGGTAAGGGGGTAGGTTATACAAAGGGAAGGTGTTAGCACCCTTTGTATCCATGGTTATCCATGGGCTCTTAAGTTTGCTTAGCTCACTTGTTTTTCGATCACTTTTCAATTGCTCTGAAATTGCTCATATGTGGTTTCAAATACCTTTGTAAATTGAATTTTGTAATGATCCGTGTGTGGATGTATACAAAATGCTTGTTTATCTTTCGAAAGATGTTTTGAAAAGAACGTTAACTTTGTAATAACCCGTGTTTGGATGTATACAAAGTATTGTCTTTTTTGAAAGTTTTGAAAAAATCAACAGTGTATGAGAATTTTGTTTGTTTTGATTTGAGCAAGCAAACTAGGAGGTCTACCCTGAGTTGTAAGGTCTTTATCCTATTTCCTTTAAAAATCTATCCTTTCACCGGATATAAAAGCAAGGTTCGATTTTGTACTCGAAACAGTAGAATTTTGACTTTGATTTTGAAAGGAATGAGAAGGGATTACCTCAAGAGGTGCAAGTGTGATTGTGATTGGATTCAGATATTTATCTTTGAAGTTAGTGATCTAACGGTTCAATTTTATCTTTGACATACACGCAGTTTATATTTGCTGGAAATTAAAGTGCGGAAATGTAAAGTGCGGAAAGTAAATCTACGCTATTACATCGATTGTGCGGGAAATGTAAACTAGCCTATTTACATGAATTTGACATCCTATACATTTATCTAGGAATTTTAAATTGCAAGAAACATAAAAGGCATGTTTTTGGAATTTTTATGATTGGTTTTAATTATAATTAATGCATGATTAATTAAATTAAAATGAAGAAAAAAGATGAACATAGATTTAAACCTAGAAATTAAGTTTAAAATATGTACAAAATATTTGTTAATTAATTTTAAAACAAAACTAATTTTTTTGGAATTTTTGGAAATTGATTTGAAATTGATTTAAGTTAATTAAAACATAATTATGCAAATAATTATACAAATAATTAAAACTTAAAAAGAAAATTATTCAAAATATGTACAAAATTAGTTTATAATATATAAACAATATTTAACACAAAGAACAATTTTTTTTATGATTTTTTGATTGGTTAGAATAATTAAAAAGCAAATATATAAATATATACTAATTAATTATGCAAAAATATTAAAATTTTGAAGAAAATAAAATATTTTTATTTCAGAAAATAATATATTATTTTAGAAGTCTAAAAATATTTTTTGTGTATTTTTTGGATTTTTAAAACTATTTTTAATTAATTTAACAAAGAAATTAAAATAAAATAGAAAATAAAATAGAAAATTAAAGGATACTGATCCTGTGTGGTTGGATTGAGGGAGTATGGTGTGCATGCATGATCTGAAGCGTTGGATGACTCATTAAATGAGATCAGATGGTCCAGAAATTGAGGCACGTGGTAAAAGCTACACCTGCAAAGCACTTGATTAGTGTAAAGTTTAAAAAAGTACGCGCGCTGCTGAACCAATGGGAGGAAGACACGTCTTCGTCTTCAACCTTCAGACAAGGCTTTTAACAGCGCTTTTGTAAAAAAGCGCTATTGTAAGTGAACCCTAAATCTGCAAAATAACGAATAGGGGTAAACAAGCATAAAAATCAGGCGCGATGGCACCATTGAATTCGTCTTGTTCCACTGAATGTAACCATGTCCTTAATTTTGCTTAATTTTGGCCCTAATGAAAAACCCTAATTTTGAACTAAGCAAACCCTAAAATGGTATATGACACAAACAACCATTAAAGTCCAATTGAAGCTCCAGAAACGACCAGAGCTTCAAACCAAACACAATTATGCATCTACATCTTGTTAAATGTGCGTGAATGATGAGATATAAGTTGATTTTAGTTTGAACAAACCGTGGCCTAGGTAGCTCGATTTATGAGGTTTCAAGACTTGGAAATGATTGAGATATGTTCAGTAATGCTTGAGGAAAGTGTTTAAGTATTTAGTTTGTATTGAAAATGGATTAAACTCAGAATTCGAATTTTGAATTTCCTTGAAATTTTTAAAGTGTTACAAGCATGGTACAAGCATAAGCATAGCTCTGAATTCGTGTCTCTCTTGTTACTGAACTAAGATAGCTTATTTATAAGCTATGTGTGCTTAGAATTGAAGCTAACTTGCAGCTAGTTGCCTTTGTTGAAACTTTGGTTTTTTAATATTAAAAACCTTTGAAAACTTGACCAAGTCTTGCCCTCCTTCAATGCACCTGCCTTGCCCTTCAATTCTCTGCAGAAGATGAAGATTCCTTAGGGGTGAGTCATGCTTGGAAGTTAAGCTACCATTATCCATGCATTTTCCTTTTAATTTTAATCTTAAAGTAAGATAAAATCATGCAAAAAATGGATAAAAAAGGTATGGGCTTAGTCTTGGTCGTGGGAGGCCCATAGTAACATGGAAATGATGTTTGAATGCTGAAAACTTGGCCCCTTTTGGAAAAAATGCAATTTTGAATAATGTTGGTTTCATGCATTTTCCCAAAATTTAGCCAACTTCAACAAGGTGTAAATCCCTCAATTTTTGTCATATGAAGGAGATCTTGCACTTTTTGGAAACCTCAAAGAGTCCTATAACCAATGTCTTTGGTCTCATGTCAAAATGATTTTTGAAGCTCCTTGTGTGTCCTTTTGAAAAAAGTGTCTTTTTGTTGACTTTGAAAATGACCTGTAATGTCTTTGGTCATATTTTTCAAATGGTGAATCCAATGACCATGGGATCAATGGCATTTGAAAGATAATTGAATTTCCTTCAAAACAAGCTTTGGTTTGAATTTTTTGGATGAAGGATGAGAGAGTTATGATCAGTCAAAGTTGAGTTGACTTTCCAGGCAAAAACCCTAATTTTGAATCTTAGGGTTTTGTTGATTTTTGATCTTTCCTTGATGAATTATGATCATCCAATGATCAAATGATGAATCCTTTGACAAAATATGGACTTTGACAAAAAATTTCATTTTTGACTGTCTGTTGACTTTTTTGGTCAAACGGGTCGTCTGTTGACTGTTTGAGCTGCTGACGGTGCGTCTGAGTGAATTGAAGTTTGAAAATTTGTATGATGGTACTTTGAAATATATGGATGTGTATGAAATCCATTTGAGCTCTCAAAAACTTGTTGCTCCTGTAAAACAAGAAAAACCCTGATTAGGGACTGTTTGTGTAGGAGACAGTTAAGCGTACCTGATTTTTGTGCAGTGTTGAGTCTCTGCTAATCGCGTGATATTCAGAAGACTTCTAGCACAAAGATCTTGGAATTTTGAATTGTGAAAGATTGATTTGATTGATGGTACAAAACACTGAGAATTGTACTGCCAGCAGTTTGGCTGTCGACTGACTGTTCAGGTATTGACGTAGCAGTTAGAGTAAAAAATCAACAGTCAAAGTTAATTTTCTTTTTTGTTGTTTTTTGTTTTTGTTTTATGTGAAAAATGAAAGTTTATTTACATGACTTGTTAGAAAAACACAGACATAATAAATAACTAATATTTACGGTATGCGGGCAAAATTACCGATAATAACCCTGAAAATCATTTAATGCACAGAAATAGGAATATTTGACTGGCAGAAAACACACAAAATATTATCTTAGTAATTAAGCAATATTATGACAAATAGTACAACATTTAATACTGACAGTACAAATATCACATACTATATTGAACAGTACGACGAATAAACGGTACATTTAAGAAATAAGAAATACGGCAAATTTTAAGAATGACGATTAATGACCCATGCTATGAACAATAACATGTAGATAATTGGGAGTGCAACCATTGCAGGTCCACACTCTTCAGGACTATGCAGGCAGAAGAAAGTCATGATCACCGTAGCAATGGTGATGACTGTAAGAAACAGTGTCTCTATCCACTTTGCCATTCTTGTCAGGGAAGAAGAGAAAGGATGGATTATGAAGTAGAAATTTGAGAGATGAATTAGAATTTGATGTGAGATTTTATGAAAGAAAATGAGAGGTATTTATAGAATGGAAAGAAGGATAGAGACGTTGGGGAATGATGTGATTCCGTACAAAAGGAAAATTTGAGTGAAAGTAAGATTTGAAAGAAAGTGTATGATAGTGTTGGAAAAAGGAGAGATTTGATTTTTGAAAAAAGAGATTTGAAAAGATTTTTGCAAATAATGGAATATAGTACAAAAATTAGTGGGAAACAAAAGATAATAATAATCTACTTGTTACCAGTACAGTCTGAGTTTCCTGATTCTGCGCCTGCAAAAAGATTTAACTCTGTACCAATTGTGTCAGTACCATTTATCTGTAAATAAATAAATAGCATGTGTGAAGTAATAAACAGTATTTGGCGTTTGCGTAAGAATAAATTCAACTGCAGGCCAAATTACTGTATACGAAAAATTCTAAAAACTAAGTGTTTCATATGTTAGGATATTTGTTGAAATAATCCATGATTATATGAGACCCTTAATTTTCAGATTGGAGTTTTCTTGAAAAATATGTGGGCAAATTTTGGGGTATAACAACATTGAAAAGATGTTTTCAAGATTTCAAACTCTTACTGCTGGATTGAGAGTTCTTGACAAGGGATACACCAAGGCTGATCACGTAAAGAAGATCATCAGAAGCTTACCCAGAAGATGGGGTCCTATGGTGACTGCATTTAAGATTGCGAAGAATCTAAATGAAGTCTCTTTGGAAGAGCTGATCAGTGCCCTGAGGAGTCATGAAATTGAACTGGATGCAAACGAGCCTCAAAAGAAAGGTAAGTCTATTGCATTAAAATCCAATATCAAGAAATGCACTAACGCTTTTCAGGCTAGAGAAGAAGATCCTGAAGAATCAGAATCTGAAGAAGAAGATGAACTCTCCTTGATCTCCAGAAGGCTAAATCAACTCTGGAAGAACAAGCAAAGGAAGTTCAGAGGCGTCAGAAGTTCAAAGAAATTTGAACGTGGAGAATCTTCTGATGACAGAAGATTTGACAAGAAGAAGGTCATGTGCTATGAATGCAATGAGCCTGGACACTTCAAGAATGAATGTCCAAAACTTCAGAAGGAAAATCCCAAGAAGAAGTTTCATAAGAAGAAAGGTCTTATGGCAACCTGGGATGAGTCAGAAGATGATTCAGACTCTGAAGATGAGCAGGCTAACTGTGCGCTGATGGCGACAGAAGATGAGGGATCAGAATCTACATCAGAATCAGATTCTGAAGAGGTATTTTCTGAACTTACTAGAGATGAGTTAGTTTCCAGTCTAACAGAACTTCTGGAATTCAAGTCTCAGATTAGTCTCAAATACAAAAAGCTGAAAAATCTATTTGAATTTGAAACGAAGAAGCTTGAGTTGGAAAATTCTGAATTAAAAGAAAAAGTTTTAAAATTATCCAATAATGTTGGATCTCCTTCTGATTCAGAAAAATTCACTCCTAGTCTAAACCATATTCTGAAAGAATATGACTTAAGTTTCAGGAAGTTCTTATCTAGAAGTATTGGCAGAAGTCAGCTAGCTTCTATGATATATGCCGTGTCTGGAAACAAAAGAGTCGGCATTGGTTTTGAGGGTGAAACCCCATACAAACTTGAACCTGTTGATGAAATGAAAATCACATACAAGCCATTGTATGATCAGTTCAAGTATGGTCACTCACATGATATTAGGCACACTTCACATGCTCAAAGTTTTTACATTACACACACTAAGAAGCATGTGACACAACCTAGGAAATATCATGAAACTCACATTAAGAATTATCATGCTGTTCCTCCTTCTGCTTACAGTGTTAAACCCAAGTTCAATCAGAACTTGAGGAGAACTAACAAGAAAGGACCCAAGAAGATGTGGGTACCAAAGAAAAAGACTATTTCTTTTGCAGATTCTCTTGGCGACAAAGAAGATAAAAGTCAACATGTCATGTCACCTGGACTCAAGTTGGTCTCAACACTTGAAGGGAAGAAGGACTGTCTTCCAAGTTCTGGTACTTAAATCTGTTGAAGAAACTATGTTCGTAGGAGATCAGAAAAGAAAGTTTATTAGTCTTGGAACCATCTGTTTTGTTTGTTTCTTAGCAATGGTGTTTCGTTCTTGTTGCTCTAAATGCTACAGAATATACAATATTGAAACATTGATTGTAGAAGAATCAATCAATATCAGGTTTGATGATAAGCTTGGTTCTGAAAAACCAAAGCAGTTTGATAATTTTTTGCAGATTGTGATATTGATATATCAGAAGTTGTTGAGCCAAGAAGCAACGCATCAGAAGCAGAGCTTCTCAGAAGCAAAGAATCTGAAGATCAAGTATCAGCTTCTCTGGAGAATCTAAGCATTTCTGAAGAACCATCTGTCAGAAGATCATCCAGACTCATTTCTGGTCATTCAGAAGATGTCATTCTTGGAAAGAAGGATGATCCAATCAGAACAAGAGCATTCCTTAAGAACAATGCAGACTGTCAATTAGGTCGTGTATCTTTGATCGAGCCAACTTCTGTTGATCATGCTCTAGAAGATCCAGACTGGATAATTGCTATGCAAGAAGAACTGAATCAGTTTACAAGGAATGATGTTTGGGATCTTGTTCCTAGACCAGATGGATTCAATATAATCGGTACAAAATGGGTCTTCAGAAACAAGCTCAGTGAGAAAGGTGAAGTGGTAAGGAACAAAGCCAGACTGGTGGCTCAGGGTTATAGTCAGCAAGAAGGGATTGATTATACAGAAACCTTTGCACCAGTGGCCAGGTTAGAATCTATTCGTCTATTAATTTCATTTGCCACTCAACATAACATCACTCTCTATCAGATGGATGTTAAGAGTGCCTTCTTAAATGGTTATATAGATGAAGAAGTTTATGTCCATCAACCTCCTGGTTTTGAAGACTCCATGTCTCCTAATCATGTTTTTAAACTAAAGAAATCGTTGTATGGATTGAAACAAGCTCCCAGAGCTTGGTATGAACGCTTAAGTTCTTTCCTTCTGGATAATGGTTTCACTAGAGGAAAAGTGGACACTACTCTCTTTTGTAAAACCTTTAAAAGGGATATTTTAATTTGTCAAATATATGTAGATGATATTATTTTTGGAACATCTAATGCTACACTTGGAAAGGAGTTTGCTGAGTCTATGCAGGCTGAGTTTGAAATGAGCATGATGGGAGAACTCAAGTATTTCCTTGGAATACAAATAAATCAAACATCAGAAGGAACGTATGTTCACCAAACCAAGTATGTGAAGGAACTTCTGAAGAAGTTTAATCTTCTAGACTGCAAAGAAGCCAAAACTCCTATGCATCCAACATGCATCCTAGGTAAGGATGAGGTAAGTAAGAAGGTAGATCAGAAGTTATACAGAGGTATGATTGGATCTCTTCTATATTTGACTGCTTCTAGACCTGACATTCTGTTCAGTGTTTGTTTGTGTGCTAGATTCCAATCAGATCCTAGAGAATCTCATTTAACTGCTGTTAAGAGAATTCTAAGGTATCTGAAAGGTACTACTAATGTTGGCTTAGTTTACAGAAAATCTAAAGAATACAACTTAGTAGGATTCTGCGATGCTGACTATGCTGGAGACAGAATTGAAAGAAAGAGTACTTCAGGAAGTTGCCAATTTCTTGGAAGTCATTTGATCTCCTGGTATAGCAAGAAGCAAGCAACTATTGCTCTATCAACAACAGAAGCAGAATATGTCGCTGCTGCTGGTTGCAGTACACAGATGCTCTGGATGAAAAGTCAGCTAGAAGATTATCAGATATATGAGAGTAACATTCCTATATTCTGTGATAATACTTCTGCTATATGTTTATCTAAGAATCCTATTCTTCATTCAAAAGCTAAACATATTGAGATTAAACATCATTTCATAAGGGACTATGTTCAGAAGGGTGTTCTATCTTTAAACTTTGTGGATACAGACCATCAATGGGCTGATATCTTTACAAAACCCCTGGCTAAAGATAGGTTTAAGTTCATTCTGAAGAACATCAGTATGGATTTATGCCCAGAATGAGAAGATGAGAAGTTCTTATGTATGAATATCTTCTGAAATGAAAGAGGATTATTTTTTAATCAGAAGTTCTGATTGAAATCTTTTAGAAATTATGATTCGGTTATTACTAACGTTTCATTGTCTAAGTTGATTCAGAACCTCTTGTAAAGCAAAACAGCTGTAACGTTTTATCTCGGATGGTAAACCTGTCTTTACTGTTCATGGATAAGCGCGCGTGCAGTTGAAGGGACGCCGACCATAGGTAACTGTGCTAGTCACCTCATTTGTCTTTATTATCTCTCCTCATGTCACGTAACATTAAATGCTATCCATCATTTGTTTCATTTTATTTTCTTTTAAATACTCTTCAAACGCTTCTCCTTCCCTCTTATATTTTCTCTATTACACTCTGTCTCTGTTTTCTTTCTCTATCTCTTTGCATTCCTCATCAAGTTTTCTCTCTCTCTCCTGTTTTTTCTCTTGCTCAAACAAAGTTTTTCTTTCTTTAAAAAATCCTAGTTCAAACCTAGCGTTCATCTTGAATCCTTTGTCTGGATCTCTTAATCATGCTCTAAGCCTGTTGAAGATCTATGACTCAAAGGCGGCAGATCTCTGCATATCTCGGGATGGCTCTCCTAATACCTCTCAAGTCAGACCTCTTCTTTGATGTTGTTATCAACTTTCATCCAAAGGCAGAAGACTTTCTTGAGTTATGGGAAGAGGTTAAGAATGATATTCTTAACTTCTATGTTAAGAGAAAGCCCCGTTTGCAACAGCAGTTCTCTGTCTGTGAACTGTCCCTCTCTTCCTCTTTGGTCTCTTGGATCTCTCCTACAGTGGAGGTTCTAGTCTGGAAAGACAAGAAGACCACAGGGATTCTTGATGGGTTGACACAGAATGTGTCTTGCTAGGGTTTTGTTTTTAATTTTTGTAGTCATTTCCTCTTGGGATGACTTTTTATGTATTTGCTAGGAATGTTTCTCATCTTGTTAAACATAAGAACCTTTTGTAATATCTTTTGATTATCAATGAAAAGTTTCTTTGCTTTTACATTCCAGTGATTTTATTTGTCGTTTTATACATCTGAATCTTTTGAAATATTCTTTTTGATGTTATGACAAAAAGGGGGAGAAGATAAATGATAAATGATTTGATTAATCTATCAGTTGCTGGGTAAAGCTCCCACACATTTACTAACAAGAACTGCAAGTTCTATATGGTTTAAGTGTTTTGCAGGTATAAAGAAGTGAAGAGAATCTTCAAAGCAAACACAAGAAGCAAAACCATAAGAAGCGTTATTCTGTAAAAAGAATAAGCTTATGGAAACTGAAGCAAGCTGAGTGCTGTCAAGCTTCAGAATCAGAAGCACTGATAATAGAATTTGATCCATATTTGTCTATTTGCTCTGACAAAATTCTATTTGCTCTGATACATTATTTTAGCCTATATGGCTCTGATACATATCATGTGTTCTAATATACATTTTATGTTCTGACTCGTTCATGCTGACTTTTGTTGTTTAGTTTTTGTTCTGTAACATTTCAGGATGTAAGAGATGCTCTGATGATGCTCTGGTACATTCAACAATGTTCTGATACAAATCTAGCATGAAGTGATGTTGGTAGAAATTCAAAGCTCTGAAGCTATCCGAGGGAAGCAGAAATCAGAAGCTGTGAATGTTCTAAAGATCCAGAAAACTCAAGTTCTGAAGCTGTCCTAAATGGAAGCAGAAATCAGAAGCTGTGAATGTTCTAAAGATCAAAGAAATTCAAGTTCTGAAGCTGTCCTAAATGGAAGCAGAAATCAGAAGCTGTGAATGTTCTGAAGATCAAAGAAATTCAAGTTCTGAAGCTGTCCTAGATGGAAGCAGGAATCAGAAGTTGTGAATGTTCTGATGATCAAAGAAATTCAAGTTCTGAAGCTGTCCTAAACGGAAGCAGGAATCAGAAGCTGTGAGTGTTCTAGGGATCTAAAGAAATTCTAGTTCTGAAGCTGTCCAATGGAAGCAGAAGTCAGAAGCTATGAATTCTCTGAAGACAGAAGCTTATGTGATCGTCTCTACCGAAATAATCAGGGAAGTCTTTTATTAAAGTTCTCCGAGTATTTATTTCAGGGGGAGATTATTTATCTCAGGGGGAGATTGTTAATCTCAGGGGGAGACATATTCACATGCTTATGCTATAGCTGTGTAATTTGTCTTTTGCCGTCTGCTCTTTCTGATCGCAAATTCATATCATTTATATATGTTTTTGTCATCATCAAAAAGGGGGAGATTGTTAGAACAAGATTTGTTCTGATCAATTATCTTAGTTTTGATGATAACAATAATATGAATTTTGCTTAAGATAATATGGTACTCTAATCCAATGCAATTTCCTTTTCAGGAAATATATAAAGAGTATGCATAATTCAGCGCTCAGAAGCTTTGTCTCTCAAGGGTTCAGCATGCAACATCAGAACATGGTCTGGCAAGACATCAGAAGATGGTCGAAGCAGAATCAGAACATGGGTCTATGGAAGCATCAGAAGAACATGAGATCAGAAGCACTGAAGTTCTGATGGTATCACGCACAGAAGCACTTCAAGGTCAGAAGATCAGAAGATGCTTTGCACCAAGCTGTTTGACTCTGATGATATTCAAACGTTGTATTCACAAACATCAGATCAGAAGGAAGTACAAGTGGCAGGCTACGCTGACTGACAAAAGGAACGTTAGAAGCTATTAAAGGCAACGTCAGTAGACACAGCGTGAACAAGGCTCGAGGTAGTTGACAAAAGCGTATAACATTAAATGCGATGCTGTACGGAACACGCAAAGCATTAAATGCACTCAACGGTCATCTTCTCCAACGCCTATAAATATGAAGTTCTGATGAGAAGCAAGGTTAACGATTCTGAACAAAACAACTCGTATTAACTTGCTGAAACTCTGTTCTATTCAAAGCTCAGAATCTTCATCTTCATCAAAGCTCACTACATTGCTGTTGTAATATATTAGTGAGATTAAGCTTAAACGTTAAGAGAAATATCACAGTTTGTGATTATAGCTTTTAAGAAGCAATTGTAATACTCTTAGAATTGATTACATTAAGTTGTAAGGAACTAGAGTGATCGTGTGGATCAGAATACTCTAGGAAGTCTTAGAGGTTATCTAAGCAGGTTGTAACTAGAGTGATCGTGTGTATCAGAATACTCTAGAAAGTCTTAGAGGGTTTCTAAGCAGTTGTTCCTGGAGTGATCAGTGTGTGATCAGAAGACTCTGGAAGACTTAGTTGCTGACTAAGTGGAGAACCATTGTAATCCGTGCGATTAGTGGATTAAATCCTCAGTTGAGGTAAATCATCTCTGCGGGGGTGGACTGGAGTAGTTTAGTTAACAACGAACCAGGATAAAAATAACTGTGCAATTTATTTTTATCGGTCAAGTTTTTAAAGCTACACTTATTCAAACCCCCCCTTTCTAAGTGTTTTTCTATCCTTCAGTAATGATGTCGAAAGAGCCTATATGAATAGCATTCCGTATGCTAATATAGTTGGTTCTTTGATGTATGCTATGGTTTGTACTAGACCCGACATAGCTTACGCAGTCAGTCTTGTAAGCAGGTACATGGCGAATCCTGGAAAGGCTCACTGGCAAGCATTGAAGTGGATTTTAAGGTACATAAATGGGTCTCTGAATAGAGTCCTAATTTATGGTGGAGCCTTGGGTGAAGATAGTAAAGCAGTAATAGAAGGATATGTCGACTCTGATTATGCAGGTTGTATGGATTCCAGAAAATCTATTTCTGGATATGTTTTCACTATGTTTGGCACTGCAATTAGTTGGAAAGCAACACTTCAGAAGGTTGTTGCTCTATCAACCACTGAAGCGGAGTATATTGCCCTAACTAAAGCTGTGAAAGAAGCATTGTGGCTTGAAGGTTTTGCGAAGGAGCTGAAACTTCAAGGTCGAGGTATCACTGTTAAATGTGATAGTCAAAGTGCAATACACCTGTCGAAGAATTCAGCCTATCATGAGCGAACTAAGCACATTGATGTGAGGTTGCATTTCGTCAGAGGAGTAATCGAGCGTGGAGAAGTCCAAGTGCTGAAGGTTTCGACTGAAGACAATGCTGCTGATATGATCACCAAGACATTGCCGAGTTGCAAGTTTTTCCACTGTATGCAGTTGATAAAGCTGCATGAAGAAAGCTAGTTTGTTCCTTGACGTTGTAGATTAGGTCCAAGGTGGAGATTTTTGAGATATTGGATCGAACTCTAGTATTGTCGAAGGGTAGCTTCTTGGTTCGACAGTTCGACAGAGTTAAGCATGAAGTCGAAGGATTGTTCACATGCTGGTGTCGAAGTGTGCATGCTGTAGTCGAAGATGGGTCTAGCATGCAGATGTCGAAGATGCTAGGGTTGTTAGCATGTTAAATTAGGTTTTAGTGTTTAAACCCTAATTTGTTAAGTTAGCTTGTTTATTAAGTTGGCTTGTGTAATGGGCCTTGCTGAAAAAACCCATTAGTTAGTATGTTAGGTTTTATTATAAATAGCATACTAGTCTCTCATCATTGCTAAGCTGCAAATCCTAATTTAGGGTGAGAGAGGTTATTTGTTATTCTTGTAAACTTGTAATCTTGTTCTAAGAGAAAGTGAAAGAATAGCAGTTATAACCAATTATTGTGTTCCTCTTCTTCCGTGTCCTTTATTCATCCCTTATTTTATACTTTGTTCGTGGCATTGAATTCACAACAAAAATAATATATAATTGAATAATTATTTGAATAATGTTCTCAATATTTTGTGTAAAAGTATTAATAACTCTATTTTTTTTTTTGATAAAAAGAGGATCTGAGTTTAAGAAAAAGAAATTACAACTATCAAATTGCGGATACATGTAGAAAAATGGTGAATCACAAAAACAAATAAGTGCTTCAACAACCAAAATCAATGTGATGTATTGCATTTGTAGCAAAAATTGAAATTGAAAAGTTTTAGGAACAAACAAATACTCCATCCGTACCATATTATAAATAAAATACATTTTTAAGATCTATTGAATAATTAATGTATTTGATTTATATATAGATAAGATATATTAATTATACAATAAATTTAAAAAGTAAATTTCTGTTATAATATGGAACAGAGAGTGTAAAGTATTTAGGAGTTTGAACAAAAATTAGAAACATGCATGTATCTCTGCCTGCCGTCTATGATTGACACAAATAGCAAAGAAACTTTTAAGTTTATAAAGAAAGCGTTGGAAAAAGATCAATATATGGATTAACAAGTGTATTTCTCAAACAGGAAGTGAGACATTTATTAAGTCTGTTCTTTAATCCATTACGTCTCTTGTCATGAGTATTTTTTTACAGCCAATTTTCTTAAGTGACAAGATTGAAAAAATGATGAACTATTTTTAGTGATGCATAATCGAGATCAGACTATAGGCATTTATTGAGTTTTTTGGGACCGTTTGTTTGTGCATAAGAACATGGTTGTGTTTGAGAGTGTGCAAGACGACCTTCAACATAAGGCCTCACACTTTTTCATGATTAAATTATGGCAAGAAGGACCTTCATACACATATTCCACGACCAATTTACAATTAAATAAGGCTCTTTAAAAAAAGTCATGACTCAACTGAAGCTAACTTTATCTTATTACATATGACCTCTCTAAAGTTTAAGACGACTCTCCATAAGAATGATAAAAAAAAAGTGCTTTCAATATGCTATGCTTGGTAAACAATTTTGAAAATTCATATCAAATCCAAATAACATGATCACACATCTTTTCATATCTAAGTATTTTCCTATGTGATTTTCTTGACTCATCTATTAGTCACAACCCAAGTTATGTGTGGCGAAGTATTTAGAATTTAAATCTATTCTACAAAGTGGGTCAAAGTAGAGCATCGACTTGGTAGAGACTATTTTAGTTTAGGGTCAAAATTGGTTGTATGAAGAAACATTGTTGGTAAATCCATGGCCAACCATCCAATTAGTAGCAATCCGACAATTTATGACTTCATGGTTAATAATGGAATACTAAATTGATTCACACTTTCGTTGAAGAAGGAAAAGTGACAAAAGTTATTAAAACTCTCGTTTGAACTTGTTTAGGTTGATAAAATTGTGTGGAAGTTTGAAAAGAATAACATGTTTTAAGTTCGTAGTGGTTATCGATATTGCATAGAAGATACTATTGATACAACTTATCTAAAGGTTCGTGGAATTGGCAGGTTCTCTAGAAAATATAGACCCCTCCATGGATAAAAATTTTCCTTTGGCGATTGTATACAAATTTTGTGCCAACAAGAAAGTGTTTGATACATAAAGGCGTTTAGTGTCTGATTTTTTGTGGTGTATATGGTAGGGGAATGGAAGACGATAAACACATTTTTCTCGTACTTCCCTAAAAGTATTGAGTGCGGGGAAAAAGCAGAATTATGGCTATTATACAACAGGTTTTAAGTGACAACACCTTTTTGGTAACAATTTTTTTTTCTTTTTGTAGAGATTAAATTAAGACCGTCTAGCATTATTTTCAGCCATATTTTGGAGAATCTAGAAATGTCATCAATAAGTGTCAACGTTTATTAACTCTTTATTTTATGAACTCTCGTGTTAAGTTTGTCCGAGGCAAACTAATAAGATTGTTTATACTTAGACACAAATGACTCAACCTCTTGCTAGTTTTTCCAATTTTATTAATATACCAACAATTTCTAGTTAATGATGTGAATTATATATATATATATATATCTATCTATATATATATATATATATATATATATATATATATATATATATATATATATATATATATATATATATATATATATATATATATATATATATATATATATATATATATATATATATATATATATAATTGTTGAAAAATATTAATTAGGGTAACTTTAAAATTTGAAAAGGACACTTAAATTATAAATAACATTTTTTTTTTTCTAAAACCCATCAATTAAAATGAAATGAGTGGATACCATTTTGTGTAAAAAATAAAAAGTTTCACCTATTGCATAGTCTTGATTGTAAATTTCTCTTTGGTGTAAGAAACAGGAAGGGCAAGTGTGAAGAGCCATATAGCTTATTTAAGCAATTACAACACATCTCCCATTGAGTACTTTTTTTTTCTTCCTTTCATTCTCTCTCACACATTCATTTTTCTTCTCCATTCTACAACATGGCTAACTCAGAAGCAATAATGAAACAAGGTGAATTCTGTTGTTTGTTTTTAATTATTATATAATTATACATATATATAGAAATTATTATTATTATAATTAATATTTTTGAGGTTATGTTATGGTAGAAGAAGAAGTTAAAGAAGATGAACGTCAAGTACAGAGAAGTTATTGGAAAGAACATTGTGCAGATTTGTCAGTTGAGTCAATGATGCTCGATTCTAACGCATCTCATCTCGACAAAGAAGAGAGACCAGAAGTATGTACAACTCATTCTTATTTCTATAAATAACTAACTAACTCTAATATTAATATTTTCTTTTCTATTTTCAATATACTTTATTTATTTATATAGAATTTAATTGTTACATGTGGTTGGTGTAAAATAATTAAAATTTGAGCTGAAACTTTTAGAATCTAAACCAATATTTAATATGGATGATTTTGCATTGCACCATTATATTTTGATGGAAATATTATGTTTTTTGAATTTTAATTTAAAAATTTTATTTATTCAGAATTTTTCTAAATATTTAGCAAAAATATTTTGTGAAAATAATTGGTTTAAAAATACATAAGTAATTTTTCATACAAATAAAATTATTGCAAAACAAACAGTAGGGACTAGGGAATCTTAAATTGACTCGGCTGCCCCCACAATTTCCTTTTGTGATGTTAATTATTGGAATCTTAATTTTGTCCCCACTTTAATAATATCTTTCCCCACTACTAGTGTTGTAAATAAAAGTTTAAGGATTTTTAAAATAAATTTAATTAATATTTTGGTTATTCTATTTTAAGTCATTCATAATTTTTATCTCTATTTTAATAATTTTTTATTTTAAATTTAAATAATTTTGGTTCTGATCTCATAATTTTATATTTAAAATCGACAACATATATATCATTATCTTTTATATATATATATATATATATATATATATATATATATATATATATATATATATATATATATATATATATATATATATATATATATATATATATATATATATATAGAGAGAGTTTAAAGGTAGTGCACTGACAGTGTAAACAAACTTTACACATACATCCAATCAAAATTCTTACAATTGCCATGTCATATTAATTTTTTAAAATTAAAATTGTGTTTTAATTAAATGCATGGTTGTGATTGGTTGACAGTGTAAAAATATTTTACACTGTCAGTGCATATCCCTTTTTCTCATATATATATATATATATATATATATATATATATATATATATATATATATATATATATATATATAAAAGTTAATTTATTAAATTAGTGCAAATGTTATTTTTTTACTAATTTATTTTAAATTATATAGGTACTATCCCTATTACCAGCATATGAAGGAAAATCAGTTATAGAGCTTGGAGCAGGTATTGGAAGATTTACATCTGAATTGGCTCAGAAAGCTGGACAATTGCTTGCTGTGGATTTCATTGAAACTGCAATAAAGAAAGTAAATCACTTAATTATCACTCTAACTAATTATACATACATTTGAGTCTAACACTGCATAGTAAAGATGTGTCTGGTGTTTGAAATGTGTTGTTGTTCGACATATGTAAATATATATATGTATATATATTTAATCATATCATTTTCTTAACATAATAATGTTAGTATTGTATTTGATATATCTTTGTGCTTATATCTAAATATTTATGGTTAATAATTTTCAAAATTCAGTTATTGTAAAATTATTATACTTAAAAATTTATTTCCTTTAATGTCATATAAATTTTGCAGAATGAAAATACTAATGGGCACCACAAGAATGTGAAGTTCATGTGTGCTGATGTGACATCTCCAAACTTGCATATTTCTGAAGGATCAGTTGATTTAATATTCTCAAATTGGTTACTCATGTATCTTTCAGATCAAGAAGTGAGTTCTTTTTTATTTTTCTATATTAAGGCATAGAATTTTCAAATTTAAATTAGACCAAATCAAAATATTCTCCGATCAACAAATTTCAACCGTCTGATCAAAATCAAATGATTCATATTTTAAATTTATATTTAAAATTTAATTTGATAAAATTAAAATATTAACCCGCTATGACTTTTATTTTTCTCTTGATGAATTAATTTCAGGTTAAAAATTTAGCTGAAAGAATGGTGAAATGGTTAAAAGTTGATGGATATATATTCTTTAGAGAATCTTGTTTCCACAGATCTGGAGATTCAAAGAGAAAATACAATCCAACTCATTATAGGGAACCAAGATTTTACACTAAGGTTTGTTCTAAGTGTAATTATTCATATTCTAGAAAAGTTTGATTTTGATTATTATCCTTCCCCCATTTTATGTAGGTATTTAAAGAGTGTCAAATAAGTGATGAAAATGGGAATTCCTTTGAGCTTTCACTTGTTGGTTGCAAATGCATTGGAGCCTATGTTAGACATAAGAAGAATCAAAATCAGGTGATATGAAAAAAAAAATTTTTTAAAAAAAACTATTATATAATATGTTATTTCTTCATGCAATAAAAATGATTAATTAATTAATTAATTAATTAGTAATTTTTGTGATGCAGATTTGTTGGATATGGCAAAAAGTTAAATCTCAAGATGATAGAGGATTTCAAAGATTCTTAGATAGTGTTGAGTATAATCATAAGGATATCTTACTCTATCAACATGTTTATGGTCAAGGTTTTGTTAGCACCGGAGGACTTGGTAAGAATCTTGAAATAAATATGGCAAATGAGTCTGCCCCTCTTGTAAATATGTCTCGCAAAAACAAGTAAAAAGTATAGTGAAATAAGACAGACATAGTTGAGAACACTGATCTAAGATTTTAGTTTGAATTTCAAAAAAATGAAAATAGAGCAGACATGTAGATCTTGCACACTTAAATATTAAAATTTGAAAAACAATTCTTGTTAAAGCCTATAAAAGAAGAATGAGCATATTATAGAATATATTATAGAATGCGAGCTTAAAAACTTAATCCGCCTAAAAAGATGCGACATCTCCATATTATCGCCCCTAGTTCTAAGCATAGTGTCAAAGATGCCATTTGTATTTTGTTTCAATCAATCATGCATACTTGTAGATTTCAAATATTTCTAACCTAAAAAAAGTGCTTATTCTTTGAGCAGAAACAACTAGAGAAATTGTGACAAAGTTAGATCTAAAGCCAGGTCAAAAAGTACTAGATGTTGGTTGTGGCATAGGAGGAGGTGCCTTTTACATGGCTGAAAATTTTGATGTTGAGGTTGTTGCCATTGACCTCTCCATAAACATGATTTCTTTAGCCATCGAACGCGTCATCGGACTCAAATACGCGGTAGAATTCGAATGTGTTGATTGCACTAAAAAAACATATCCTGAAGACACATTCGACGTAATCTACACTCGCGACACCTTGATACACATCAAAGTAAGGAAGATTTTTATTTGATATATTTGAAAAAAAAAAATTTTTTGGAAAATTTAATTATTAAAATTATTTTATATATTTGATATAGGATAAACCAACATTGTTTAGATCATTTTATAAATGGTTGAAGCCTGGAGGTACACTTTTAATTAGTGACTATTGCAAAAGTGTTGGAAGTCTTTCATTGGAATATGCAGATTACATCAAAAAGAGAGGATATTATATCCATGACATGAATGCATATTTTAAGGTATGATAGTATATTGAATTTTGATATTAAATAATTTAGAATGAATTTTTATAAATTTTTTTATTTATATTTTTTAAAAATTTTTCCATGACAGATGCTTGAGAATGCTGGATTTGATGATGTCATTGCTGAGGATCAAACCAACTTGGTATGTAACACAATATGAATTAATTTTCTAGACATTTACATTTTATTTTCTATGATGTTCTAACAAATATTTTTTGTTTTAGTTCTTGAAAACTCTTCAAATGGAGTTAAATGGGCTTGAGGATAATAAAGTTGATTTCATTGATGATTTTTCAGAGGTGAACTTGTTATGATATACATTGGACATGAATATTTTGAATTCATTTTAAGTTTTATATATTGATAATTAACTCATTGGTTTTAAAGCATTAATTAGTTATTGAAATCTTTATGTTTAGGATGATTACAATGAAATTGTTAAAAGATGGAAGGCTAAGCAGATGAGAGGTGTGGCTGGTGAGCAGATATGGGGCATGTTCATTGCCAAGAAAATATGATGTTTTTTTCCTTCTTATGTTATGTTTATTTCATGTCATGTCATGTAATGAATGAATATATATTTAGTTGTGTGAAAAACTTTCTACTAATAATTGTTGAGCTTTTGGCTTGGATAGCTTTTTGTGCATCCTTTTCTATATGGAAGTAAATGTGATGTTGAATAATTTTTTTTGAGTTGAAAATCAGCCTGTCCTCTCTAATATATGGTAATGTACTAAAAAACCTATGTAAAAACATCCATTTATATAATACATTATGCATCCTCTTTTATATTTATTATACATTAGGCTTTTTTTTTTTATTTCGATGGTTCTTCAGATATTTTAAGAACGAATGTTCAATAGGGTTTTTGACGATTATAGAATGATTTATGGGGAGTTCGACGATTATAGAATGATTTATGGGGAGTAATAAAAAATGAAGGTGATGGAGCTTATTCAAGGTAATCATCGAGACGTTTTAGCTATTAAAGAGGTTAAGTTGGGGGAGATTGAGGATAGTTTATGTCATTCTCTTTGGGGTAATACTTTCTGTTGTTGGAGTTTTAGCCCATCTATTGGGAATAGTGGGGGCTTGCTTTCTATATGGTGTGGTGTGAAAGGTAAAGCCCGATTTTTGTTCTCCGACCCTGGGTATCTGGGAGTCTGTCTAGATTGAGGAGTCCATTACAGGTCGTGCTTAGTTGTTAATGAGTATTCCAAGCTTCTAAGTGTTCCTTAACTGATAAAAGAGTTATGTGGGTCAGGTTGGTTCGTGATAAAAACCGGTTTCAGGTGCCAACCTGGTGTGTTTTTGGTGACTTTAACTCGATGCTTAACTTTAGAGAGAGGAAGGGGTTAGCCTAGGGCCTCATGTGTTTAGGATGGCTGATAATCTTGAGTTCGAGGCATTTATGGATGACATGATGTTGTTGGATTTGCCCATGCCGGGGAGATATGGTTCAGATGGTACCATTCGAATGGGATGTCGATGAAGTCGTTTCTGTTCAGTAATTTTTTGTTGGGTAACACTAGTTTCGTGGAGGAGTTAGGGGCTCTGAGGTTGGTCCCTCAAGTTAATAATGGATGGCGTGTATCTTTAAGGATAAGCTTAAAGCTCTTAAAGTTTGGCTTAAGGTGTGGAACAGAGAGGAGTGAGACTCTTTGGAGTTTAAAATTTAGAGGTGTGTTGATGAAATTAATTATTGGGATATAAGAGATGTGGTGGAGGGTCTGAATTTGGAGGAGTTGGCAGATAAGACTCGAGCTTCTCAAGAGTTAGGAAAGCTCTTTAGGTGTCGTACAATGCTCGAGGTTAGCCTATTCATAGATGTTTGTCTTCTTTCTTTGTTACTATAATTCCAAAAGTGGAATCTCCTTTGGAATTGCCTGAGTTTATACCTATATCTCTTATGGGATCTTTGTACAAGCTAGTAGCCAAAGTTATGACTGCTAGGTTGGCAAAGATGATTAAAAATTTAATTGCTTCTAAATAATATGCTTTTATCAATGGTAGGCAGATGGTGGATGGGGTGGTGGCTAGTCGTGGCAATAGGGCGGGGTGGAGACAATTTTACCTTCCTTAAACCTAAACTTGAATTCCTACTAATTACTCGTTATCCGCCCAATCTCCGTCGAAGATGAAAAATTGAACCCTAAACTCGTCCAAATGGGTTCAGGTCGAGTCCGGGTTATAAGATAGTGATACTGTTATTCAAAAGCTTATTCTATTTGATCGAAATGCCTTTACATATATAGAGCAAAAGTATGTGTCTATCAAATAATTGATGCAAATTAATATAATAATAATTACAATAAATAAAATTTATAAAATCAATACAAGTTGAAGATATGCACATAATGTACAAGATATGATTGCAACACATTAAGAATCCTTATGATTTAGTTATGGTCCAATACGCCCCCTCAAGATGAAGGTATCGTCAATGACCTTCATCTTTCTCGTAAGTTCTTGAAATCGTGGTATTGGTAAATGGCTTTATGAGAAGGTCAGCAATTCGATCCTTTGGTGACACATGACTAACTGAAATTTTTCTGGCCTGAAAATATACTCGAACAAAATGATAGTTCATGTATATATGTTTCATTCTTGAATGTAGAATTGGATTAGAATAAACATATGTGACTCTGACATTATCACATAAATATCACATAAATGCTTAGGTGGTTGAGATAACATAATGTGCAATTCTGAAATAAGGTTGATGATCCACATGATTTCAGTGGTAGATGTAGCTATAGCTGTCAAAATGTGCTTGGCCCATTGGGCCGACCCATAAGCCCTACAATTTAGCGCGGGTCAGGCTGCAAAATACCTTAAAAAAAGACGACCCTGTCTTTTTGGGCCAGCCCACCGGGCCTATGTTTTTTATGGGCTGGGTCGGGCCGGGCCAAGCGGGCTTCGGGCTGGCCCATTAAAAAAAGATTTTGGTAAATTTTGGAGAAAAAAGATTGAGATAAGATATGATTTTATAAATGTGTTTTCAAGTCATAATGAAAAGTTAAAGAGGATCAAGATATATTTTCAAAATGATGTGATCAAGGAAATGGTTGTGAGATGTAGAAAAAATTTGATAAGTATTGGTGATAATATTAAGTTTCTTTATACTTTTACATGGATGATTTTGTGGTATTCATATATATATTTGTGGATAAATAATTTAAACATCACTTATATACGCTTATGATGACTTTTTACTTATGTTGTATTGCATTTATCCATTACATCCTTTTTATAAAATTAAAATTATAATATTGAAATACGGGCCGGGCTCATTTTATGTGGCCCATTTAGCAATTGGGCTGGGTCGGGCCAGCCCATTAAAACACGTTGGCCCACCGGGCCGGCCCATTTGACAGCTCTAGATGTAGCTACTACACGATACTCTGCTTTGCTTTTGTGGATGAACGAACTACTGTCTGTTTCTTCTTAGAGATCCGCGAGATAGGATTACCACCCAAAAATATTAGGTACACGCAGACATAGACGTTCGATCATCGGGATTCTTCACTTGAGTACTTGATCGTAGTCGAAAGGGTCAAATCATGGTTCTTTCTGTTAAATTCAACGTTAATCACCACGAATGACTGAACCAACTAATGATTAGTTTTTTTTTTTCGACGACCTTTTAGTAACACTTTCTTGCATTGAAAACCTTAATATAATTAATAAAGTAATAATCACAATTAAAAGTAAAAATGACATTTATGGAGCAAAGATACATTTAAAATTATGGTTTTTTCTCCTTTGCAAAGATGCCCTTTTCAACGAATGATAGTTTCATGCCATTGATAACAGATACAAAGCTTAAAACTCAGTAGTAACTCTCTCTCTGTTGCCATGTCCGTTCACCTCAAACTCTCTCATTCAAATCGTATCTATCACCCTTCCGTAATTTCCACTTCTCTATCTCTCTCTCTCTCTCTACAGACACAATTATTTGTATGCATATTGAATCAGTTTTTGCCGATTTCAATTTTCAGGAGCTTCTGAAAGGAAACATAATTGTAGAAACACAGTCTTCAATTTCACACTATGGGATTCGTATCACTATCAAAGGATCCGTCAATTTGCAGGTACCACTCTTTCTGTGTTGCAGAAATTATTCCCTTTTGCAAAAAGTTGTTCAATTTGAACAAAAGGGTATTTGAATTTTGTTTTAATAATGGGTGAATGTTAAGTTGCTATGAGTTTGGGTTTTGAATTTGGAATTTTGTTTGGCTGATTTTTGTGAGATTATTGGGTTTGAAATAATTGAAGGTTCGTGGAGGATCAGCTGGGGTTGTTGAGTCATTCTATGGTGTTATTAAGCCTATTCCAATTCTGTAAGTCAACTAATCACTTCTCTAAATAATCGTTTCTTGTATACTCAATAAGTATATATTTGGTTTCTAGTTCGGAATACTTAGAATTGATTTTGAATGTGAGGAATGGATTTTCACTCTAGAATATTTTGTGTGTTTCTATTAACGGGTTTTGACAGAATTGAGTTTGGTAAAATTGATTTTAACATAATTGAGTTTAATAGAATTGATTTATGTTTGGATACATTTATATAAAAGTGAGTTGAGCAACAAATTTCAATGTAAAAATCAAGTTTAAATTCATAAGCTATAAATTCTAGCTTCAAGTAGAATCAATTCTTGAGGTAGAAGAACCAAACACCTCAAAATCACTCCAGAATCAATTCTACACCTATAAAAAAGTTTTTGGCTCTTCCAAAATCCAAACCAAACATGCTATTTGTTTAATTCAATTTTGCAAGAATTTATCTAAATATAAATCACTTTACTTTCAACTCACTTTTAGGCATGATAAATTTTACACAATCAATTCACTTAAAATCAATTTTATTCCCCAAAGAACTAAATACACACTAAGTTAACATGAATAGTATAAGCAAATTCTAAGTAGAAATCTAGGATCAGGCTTCTCAAAAGTGAGCAATTTACTTAAGAATCTGAAGTGTATGATATTTACCTTCGATTGAACATTCATCAATAGTTGATATTGCATAAACATGTATGAGAAATCGTGGACATGTTGAAATTTTGAGTTTGGCTCCACTAAAGTGAGTAAATCAGGATTGTTACTTCAAGAAGCCAAGCCCATGATTTGTTATGATGCACATGAAGTATTCTTATTTGAGTTGCTCAATGTACTTTATAGGAGCTGGATATCGAAATATTTACCCTTTTTTTCCTCACTTTGCTATCTCCTTACTTTAGAAGAGTCAAATCCATCATCTTACAAACAAATCTTAAGTAGTATTATTATGATGTGGTAAGATGGAAAAATGTTATTAGAAGTCTTCGTAAAATTTGTTTACATTATGAAGAACTACATTTTAATTCGATCACCAATTGATTAGTGATTGTCTTAGATTTTTAATCATCCAGTAATTATGTAATGTTGCCTCATAAAAACCATATCAAGACAGTATTGCGATCTTTAAGATCCTATTTCTTCAGCTACTTAAACAACTCACTTCTGTTATTGGTTTTCTTTCATTTCAAAATTAGCTAGGCCATATCTAAATAATTAACAATGTTTTCTATCATATTCAATTGACTCTAAATAGTCTTTTTAGATGAGTTAATCATTGAAGAATGTCTTATGATCATCTTCTAAACAGGAAGAGGACCGTTGAGATTAAGCCTTCCGGAAAGATCGGTTCGGGCACGACAGAGGTAATATATCAATAGTCAATGGCTGTATCTGTTTAAAGCATTTTAATATGGTGTGATTGCTTAAGAATATTTTTTCTGGTATTTCTAGCAGATACCATTTTCATTGAACCTTAGACAGGAAGAGAATTTAGAAAAGTTTTATGAGACTTTCCATGGGACAGATATTAGTATCCAGGTAAAATGGTAAAATGTTGTTTGAAAATGCTATGTTCATGTTGTGCAACTGATGGTTATGATGAACTTATTAATTTTCCAACTATTGTTTGTTTTTATCTCTTTTATTTCATTAAAAAAAAGTCTAAATTTGATATAATTTCATTGCAAAACTTTAGTTAATCTTTCATTGAACACAAAAGTTCATAGGCAATTATGTAAACTTATTTCTTTAGTTTTTGTCTTTTTAAGTTTCACATAATTTAGCTGGTTGGTGATTGATAGCCTCTATAGTATTTAGCGACTGTAGATATTTCTCGCGGATACTTGTATAAATCTTTATCAGCAACGACGGAGTTCATTATTGAAAGTGATAAAGGTATAAATCCATTATCTCCTATTCTTTATTTTTATGTATCTGTGAATGTTATAATCATGGTTATCGAATCAAGATTTATATTGTGAATCAGACAAACTATTTTCGGAACTGTATTATTATAAATCAATTTTGTATCAAATCGAGATTCAACTCACATGTATAGTAAGGTACTGATAACCATAGTCACCGGTGTCTCTTCTGTGTGTGGAAAATTTCAGGTGATCTTCTACAAAGACCAATATCTCCAGAGACGGTCATCTTTTATATTACACAAGACACTCAAAGACATCCTCTTCTTCCTGAATTAAAGTCCGGTGCGCATGTTCTCTTAATCTGGTTATAAAATATATAAAAGAAAAGAATTCTGTTTCTTCGAAAGCGTCAATGAGAAAAGTTTGTGGCTCATGCAAAGTTATTATTGAATAGGTGGATTTCGGGTGACAGGAAAAATCTGTACTCAGTGTTCTTTGTCCAGTCCTATTAATGGCGAACTAACTGTCGAAGCATCAGCAGTTCCAATTCATTCGATCGACATCCAGTTATTTCGCGTTGAATCTATTCTTATTGGGGAGAAAATTGTGAATGAAACCTCACTGATTCAAACAACTCAGGCAAGTGATGCTGGATTTGTATAAGAACATGTCACCCTTTACAACAAGTTTTTTATTCTCTTTTTTATTGAGCAGATAGCAGATGGTAACGTGTGTCGCAATTTGACAATGCCTATCTATGTAATACTTCCTCGACTTTTGACCTGTCCAACAATCTTCGCTGGGTATGTGTGTCGTCTCATTCGTGATAATTATTGTCTAATCTCAGAGGTGTTCATGGTTCATAGCATGGAGATGGTGCATACTGAATCTTAAGGACTCATTCTGTTAGTTTTTTGTTTGTATTTTGGTGCAGTCCCTTTTCAATTGAGTTCAAAGTTGCAATTGTTATAAGCTTTCAATCAGAGCTATCTAAATTGCAAAAGAAGTCTGACTCAAGAACTCCAAGACTCTGGGTAAGTACATTTATATTTTATCCTCATTCGTATCACTAATCAATCTTCACTGTGAAGGATCATTTAATAATGTTCTTAATCTGAATTTTCAGCTTGCAATGGAAACATTACCGCTCGAATTGGTTCGCACAATGTAAATGCATGATTGATGTATGGTTTATTAGAATAGGACATGACTTGAAAATATGGATGGTTATAACTTACCAATGCAATATTTTAGTTGAGGGTATTGGCTATATGGAATTTCAGGTCAAAAAGTGTAATCAATATTAATAGTTCAACATTGGAAGCACTGTTATTTTATAGGTGTTTCACTTTTTCAAGGGATGTAACTGCTGTCAAATTTTTGATGTTAAATAGGATGTCTTCTGATTTTTATGTGTACAAGTTCACACACTTTTTCATGAATGAGCTATGGCAAAAAGTGTCTCCATCAGATTTATCAATTGCACCCAAGGATATCACGGGTTTCAAACATCTGGAGCGGATTCAAACTCGCGGTATCCCACTTCCGTTAGCTGTGCATGAACATTAGTGCTGAGGCGAGGTTTCAAACCCACGATATTCTCACTTGTTCACCTTTAAACAGTGAATGTCAACACCACTTTGTTTCGTTAAGCCACCAACTCGATTGTTAATTGTGCAAAAATATTAAATGCAGAGGCACGCCTGGAACATCAAACTTGTTTACCTTTAAAGAGTGAATTACAATCTCTAGGCTAAATAAATACAATTTTAATTGTGAATTACAATCTCTAGGCTAAATAAATACAATTTTAATTAGCACCACTCCACCGGTTAAAGAATAGAGCATAAAAATGATGATTTAACTTGATCTTGTTCTTTGATATTTTATTTTATAAATCTTTGTTGTTTGATATTTGAATTTATAAATCTTATATGCGTGTTGGGTTATTTGTTTAGTTTTATATTAAACACGTGTAATATAGATAATGCATATAATTAGTCCAAAAAATAGTCAAATAACAGTTAGTCCACTATCCGCTATCCCATTTTTAAAGTCTTCTGATTAAGTCTGTTATTTGTGATTAATAACTCTAGTCTCCATACACATATTCCAAGGTTAATTTATGATTAAATAAAACCCCTTAAAAAATTCACGATTTAACTCAAGCTAACTTCAACTTTTTACCGAGGTCTCTCAAAAATTTGAGACAACTTTAATGTCTACATTTATGAATTATTAAAATGAAACAATTCATGATTTGCTCTTAAAACTGAGTCTCTCAAACAATTCAGACAATTATTTAAACACAAGTAAAAGTTTTATGAGCAACCAAAGTTCGGTTTCTAAACCATAATAGTAAGCAGAACAAAGTCTACCTTATTTATTTTATTACTCACTCAAACTCTCCAACAATATTCATTCAATTGAAAACTCATACAACATAGAATGTTGATACTTCTCGCCCGGTCGAACCACAACAGACGGGAAATGCGACTGGTTTACCGCATCAGGGAATCCTTGTGTCTCGAGACATAATCCAGCATGCTTTCCATATACAGCGCCTCCTTTTCCAGTTACGTTGTTGACGTAATTTGCTGTGTAAAATTGCATACCGGGTGCATTCGTCCACAAGTTAAGTACTCTTGAACTCGATGGATCTCTAACTTTTGCAGCATGCTTCAATCCAGCTTTCTCTTCACCACAATCGAGGACGTAGTTGTGGTCATATCCTAGTCCAACCTGATTAATGGTGTCGCCTATTCTTCTTTCGGACGTGAAATCAAAAGGTGTACCCTTCACTGGCATGATTTCGCCGGTTGGCACTGTGTTCTGATCTACAGGAGTTACATGGTTAGCCGGTATCTTGATTGAATGATCAAGTATATGGCCTGAGCTATGGCCAGCTAAGTTCCAATAGGTATGCTGAGCTAAGTTAATGATTGTGGGCTTGTTCTTAGGCACTCCTTCCATGTCGAGTCTCAGAGTCGTGCTTGAGGTGAGTGTGTAAGTTGCGGTAACAGTCACGTCTCCAGGATAACCTTGTACGATAAAAACAAAATAAGATAAATGGAATGGAAATTCATAATGAATGTAATACAATGAAGCGTGACACACAGATACAACACTGGTAATAATTTGAGAAATAAAAATGATTTTACATGATCACAAGTGTCAGTGTTGTGTCATGTCGGTGTGTCAGACACTCAGACACGTCTTCAATCTAAAGTGCCAGTGCGTGCTACATGTCGGAGAGTCGGACACACCTTTAATCTAAAATGCAAGTGCTGCATAGATACAATACTTAAAAGCGAGGTGGAAAGAGGAAATAAGCACTACCTTCCTCTCCATCATGACTTTCATACTTAAATGTGATCGAAGGAGTTTCGCCTTTTTTATATTCAATCACCTCCCATACCTTCTTATCAAACCCAACATTTCCACCTAAAATTTGAACATAGATTAGGAAATCAGAAAATCAGCAAGCAGAAATCATAAAGTGTTGTAAACTCGACTTCAAACCGGATGAATGTTATCGAATGTTAACATTTCATAATCGAGCTCAAAAAGAATTAAAGATTACGCATTCATAGAATTGATATATACCATGAAGACTGTTTGGGGGTTTGTTGAGAGGCAAAGAGTACTCAACCCCATCAAGTTTAAACTTTCCATCCTTAATCCGGTTCGCAACCCGACCCACAATGCAGCCAAAATAAGGAGCAAGACCTTTCTGCTTGGAACAAACAACATAAAAAAAAAATCAAAAAATCACACATATATGTTTTGCATGTAGTTTTAAATTGTCGTCCACAATCGCAATCGCATCGTCGCACATAAAAGTCTTAGATGCAGTTTTAACCTGTACCGACACCTCTGAAAAAAAGTGTGTTCGTGTTTGTGTCGGTGTCAGACATCCACACCGACTTGAGGGGACCATGATTAAATTCTAATTTCTCATAGGATTATCAATGTTGAAGCATGAAAGACAGAATTTTGAAAAGGGAAACATAATACACATCAATGACAAAGACAGATCCAAGTGAAAACTAAACAACCCAATTACAAATAAAAGCTAAAAAAGAGGGCTTTTTGGTAAATTCAAACCTGATAGGATTCAACAGAGTCGAGACCAAGAACAACATCGGATAACACCCCTTCATGATAGAGACAAAACAATCAGCATTAGATCATAAAAAATTATGAAAATTAAGAGAGAGAAAGAGAAGAGAAAAGAACCATCTTTGTTGGGTACAGAGAAGGAGGTGATTGTGCAACCGAGATTGGTGACGAGAAGCTGCACGGTTCCATTGTTGAGTTCAAAGATCTCAGCTTTTTGGTTATGATCCGCCATTGGAGAGAGAGAGAGAGAGAGAGAGAGAGAGAGAGAGAGAGAGAGAGGATATGCGTTTATTGGAAATTGAAGTGAATGAGAGTTTGCTGAGTCAGTGATGATCAGATTGTTTGAATGGATTAAGAATGTTTTTATTATGTGTTGGCGTTACGAGGTTGTCCTTGTTCTACTTAACTGCAGTTTATGTTTTTTGTGTCAGTTATATTAGAAAATAAAGTTTAATTTTTTTGGATCACATCGTCAAAATTAATTTTTGTTATAGATAATATAGGCATATTTCTCGTTCAAATAACATAAAATAATAAAATATGCGTATTTTTGCCTTGAAAATAGGAGTGTTGCTGACCTCATCTGTAGAAACTTACTCCTTCTATGAATCTAGATGAATTTCTTTTCTTAACACTGACACTCTTTTAAATTTAATAATTTATTAAAATTTAATAACTAACACTGACACCGACACTCTTTCAAGATTTATATGATAAAATAAAACTATGTAGTAAAACTAACACTGACACCCTTATAAATTTAATAATTTATTAAAAAATTTAGTATTTTTTAAAAAATTTATGATTTAGTACTCCACCTAACTATAATTATAAGCAAATATTTTTTTTTTATAAATTTTATTGAATAATAAATGTATCTGGTCTTTTAAGTAGACCAGATACATTTATTATTTAATGAACTTAAAAAAAATATTTGCTTATAATTATGGCTAGAGGGAATACATTTTTACACCATCAGTGAATTATAACAGTTAAATTTTTATATATGTTTGATTTTTTATTTAATCACATAATATTATTTATGAGATTAATTATTATGCACTGTCTGTGTAAACTATTTTACATAGTGCATCACAATCATTCACAAGTACACTTTATATGTAATTAAAGAAAGAATAAAACTTAAGTACAATTTTTTAGGTGTGGTTCTTACTATTTTCCAATAAAAATATGACAAGTGTATAATTTTCTTTTATAAGTACGAAAATTTCTCCTATTTTCACTCACTAAATAATATTTAAGTATATTTGTCATATTTTCGTTGGAAAATAGTAAGAACCACACCTAAAGAATTGTACTTAAGTTTTGTCTTTAAAAGAATATTCAAATACTTATAAAATTATAACGACTATGATTTATTGACGGTGTAAAAATTTTTTTACATTATCAATGTGTTTCAATTTTAAGGGTTATGATTCATTGATAATCTCGCTAAATTGTGGCAAAACTGACTTTTGACTTTATATTATTCATTACACTTTTAGCAAAAGAGTGAATCAATTTAGTATTTCATTGCTAACCATCAAATCAGAAATTTTCATATTGTCTTCTATCGAGATGGTTGGCTATGAGTTTACCAACCATGTATTATCATAGAGAAATGATACTATATTAACACCAAAACTTACAACAACACCGTATAATGATACGGTTAGCTATACATTTTGTTTCTTTTAATAATTTTCTTTTGCCTTGGTATTTGTTTCACAAGGTTTATGCTTAGAAAAAATTACGTGTAAAATACTGTGTAAGATAATTGGGTGTCAACCTAGCACACCTCATTATCATACGACCAGTTATGATCCAAATAAAAATAATATTTCTCATCAATGCTCCACCACAGATATCCACCAGACACAACAAACTTTTAACTCCAAATATTTCGCCGCGCATGACTAGGGTTGTGCCCAATAGCTTAGTCGAGAAAATCACACCTATGAAAATACTTAACTTTGAAAAGACGTGTGATCAAGTTACATAAACTTTTTATGAACTTTCAAGTTTGTTTACCAAACTTAGAATATTTGAAAGCACTTAAATTTTTGAAGAATGCTCATGATATAAGAAGAAATAGATTGAAGAATGGACTTAATAAACACCTCTCTTTTTGCTTGAGAAAGACACTTACTACTCAAAAAAATGATTTCGAGACTCTTTCTTTTATAAGTTTGAAGGTTTGTTTTCAACTTATACCGATCATGAACAGTCGGCCAGAATACTTTCATGCACCAAAAACTTTCATATTCATATTATAATTCATATTATAATCATCTTCATATTATAATTCATGGTTTTCCACACAAAGCATCTTTCATATTCATTTATGACAAACTCATTGTTACGAGTACATCCCTACGAACATCTCCAACCGTGAACCCATTTTTGGGTTCCTTGTGGGACCTATTAAGTCACATCAGCTTGAAGCAACTCAACTAATTTTTCGCTTCAATGGTGCAACTCTTAAGAACCCATATTGGGTTTGGGTCCCACAATTTTGCTTTATTTAATAATATTTTATTTATATTAAATTTTATAGCAATTAAAATAATAATTTTAATTATTTAAATTAAAATTGATATAAAATAAATAAAATTCAAATTAAACTTATAATTTAAAATGATAATTAATATTAATCTCAAATACATGACATATAATTAAAAATAATAAAAATAAATAACATCACATAATAAATTAAACTTAAATTTCATCATCTACATGTCCAAAACGTTCCCAACTATATTCGACTAAATCTCCTTGAAGTTGACGATGAACTTGTTTTTCTCGAATACTTGCTCTTCTTTGTAGTCTTGTTGCAAGATTCGGATGAGGACCGCTAAATGTTTCGGTTGTTGAGTTGTTGTCATCCACATTATCATAAGAGTAATCAAAATTACCTCCATATGTATGTCGTTCGTCTTCAACAATCATGTTGTGTAATTAGATGCATGCATATATGGTATGCTTGAGGGTGTCCATGTGCCAGGCACGTGCTGGGCCACGTATAATTGCAAATCGAGATTGAAGCACTCCAAATGCCCGCTCCACATCTTTTCTAGCTGATTCTTGATGTTGAGCAAATAACTTTTTCTTTTCTCCCTGTGCCATTGAAATGGTCTTGACAAATGTAGCCCACTCGGGATATATACCATCTGCTAAATAATACCCCATATTATATGGTGTCCCATTGATTGTATATTGCACATTGGGAGCATGTCCTTCCAAAATATCGTTAAACACGTTGGATTGGTTTAGCACATTAATGTCATTGTTTGAACCTGCAATACCAAAAAAAGCATGTCAAATCCATAAGTCTTGTGATGCCACTGCTTCAAGCATGATTGTGGGCTTACCATGATCACCTCGACAAAACTGTCCTTTCCATGCAACAGGACAATTTTTTTATTCCCAATGCATACAATCAATGGAACCCGACATACCTGGAAAGCCACGTGACTCTCCCATTTGTAAAAGATGTTCAACATCAGTGTTGTTAGGCTTTCTCAAATACTCAGCCCCAAATACAGCATTCACGCCCTGAACGAATCTTTGTAAGCACTCAATTGAAGTGCTTTCACCGATTCGAACATATTCGTCTACAATGTCAGCAGCAGACCCATACGCCAACATACGAATAGCAGATGTACATTTCTGCAATGGTGAAAGACCCATTTTATCAGTTGCATCAACCCTCATTTGGAAATATTCATCATGATTTCCAAGGGCATCTACAATTCGAAGAAATACATGCCTATGCATTCTGAACCTTCTTCGGAATTGAACATCTGTGTATACTGGATTTTTTGAGAAGTAGTCATTGGACAATCGATTATGCCCTTCTTCACGACCTCGATCTATCGTTGTTCTTCTCTTTGGCCTAGAGGAACTTCCATATTGAAGTTCATTTTGAACCTCTTGTTCTTCATCACTGTCGTCCATAAATTCTTCTTCAACCAACTCCCAAAATTCTTGATCGTAATTATCTGAATCGTCTGAATCCATTTTAGTAAATAATGAGAGAAGAATAAGATGAGAATGAGAAAACAATGACATAAGTGGTAGTATGTATAATGGTTTGAATAACGGCTAGTTTGAATAACGACTAGTTTGAATAACGGCTAGTTTGAATAACGGCTAGTTTGAATGACATAATATTTATTATAATTTAAAGTGGTACTAATGACCATGTTACATAGGTGTTGATAAATTAAAGTGGTACTAATGATCATGTTACATAGGTGTTGATAAATTAAAGTGGTACTAATGACCATGTTACATAGGTGTTGATAAATTAAAGTGGTACTAATGACCATTTTACATAAGTGATACTAACTACATTCCATATTTTTTTCATCTTATTACAATATTTTTCATGAATATCTCGTTGACTATCGCTCATAGTAGAAGTGTCTTTCATCATTAGTTGCACTACCTTTAATTCTATCTCGTCCTCCTTACTTTGTGCTAGTCTTTCCATTGACACTACTCTTTTATTCCTTGCATCTTGCGTTGCATTTGGAATTTCCTTTGCCTTACCCTTCCTTTTTGCTGCTTTTTGTCCCATTGGACGCTCCATTGGTGATGATGAGTTAAACTCATAACTTGAAGGTGTATCTGGGTTCTCCGATGATGCCTCACTAGCATAAGTCTTTGTTATTTTTGAAGAACTTCCAATCGATTCTCCCATCCATTTAGGTTCATATTTTAACTATCGCCATGCGTACTCAAGATTGAATGTTGTACCTTGATCCTGAGCAAAAAATGCATTTGCAGCGGCCATGATATCGTTCTCCGATATCCCACTTTTCTTTCCATTAACAACTTGTTTGTAACATCCAACAAATTTTTGAACCAAGCTATTTATTCGATGCCATCGACATTTTAATTGTCCCTTTAACTTTTCCCGCGATTGCCCACGATACTCGTTATAATTGGCAGCGACTCTTACCCAAAAACTCTCAGCCTTTTGATCAACTCCCACAATTGGATCCTTTGAAACATTGAGCCATGATTGGATAAGTAGTATATCCTCATCTCTTATAAAGTGCTCTCGATATTTTTTTTAACAACAATCCTTTCTTCTTTTTCAGTGCCAACTTGAGTAGAAAATGGTGGAACTTGAGTTGAAAATGGTGGAACTTGAGTAGAAAATGGTGGCATCGGTGGAATTTGAGAATTTTGAGGATTAGGATTTTGATAATTTTGCATGAAATTGAACATAGCTTGTTGATAATGAAAATGGTTAGGATCCATTTGACCTAAACAATTGTAATTTGAAGTAAAAAAAATGAAAATTTGAGTTAAAATGATGAAATTGTGAGAGAGAAATTTGAAATTGAAGAGAAAATAAAAGTGTTGGTAAAATTTGTGTTGGTTAATTTTTTTCACAAAACTATATTTATAACAAAAAAATAACTTAAAAAAAAAAAAGTAACTAACCGTTAACAACGGCTACTTTTAATATTAAAACCTTAAAATATTAAAAGAACCGTTGTATAATTGTAATGCGATGGCCAGATGGAGTTATGATGCTAGGAAAAAGTTATCTTCAAATGTTTGCCATGCTGGCAAATCCATGTGAAGAACCACCGCTGAAGGTGGTCTAAGATAGTCCGAAACAATTTTGTCATAAGATTTGTTGATGTCAAGTTTAAGATCTACCTCACCAACTTTATCGCTTGTTATTTACTTCATTTAGTGAACCACTTCAATAGTTTTCATAACATTGTTAATAATAGATCTCCCTGATACAAAAGTTAGTTGGTTATCAAAGATACACTTGTCTAGAATTTTTTTTAAGTCGATTAACAAGGAATTTGTATATCAATTGGTACAACATATTGTTTTTATATTTTAGTCATGATATAAAGTATCAATTTGTTCATGTATAGATAGCACATAAATCAATAAATATTTATGTAGTATTTTAATAAAATTAGTGAGGGATATGAAATATCTCACAAATTTGTGAGAGAATTGAATTTTGTCACTAATTACATAAGCAAGTTAAAAAAAAATCAAAACAGAGAGACCAAAAGTGTATTTAAGCTTTTTTAATATTATTCTTATTTTTACTTTTATTTTACTATTTTTATTATGTTTATATTCCTCAATTTTATGTTTTTCTTTTTTCTTAAATAAATTTTAAATTTAAATAAAAATTAAGAAAATTTCAAAACCTTTTTACGTAAGAAATGTTTGGCTGTATTATCAGAGAGACTGGTTGAATTGTCTTTCATTTAATAAGCCAAAATCCCTTTTTATGCCTAATCAAATTTTAAGGATAAACAAGTTGCCTTGCTTTCTCAAAGTTTTGCAACTAAAATTGGGAAAACCCTCAAAAGAAAAAGTACAAGTGTTAGACAAGTAAATGAGAAATGCAATCATTTATTGAATTGAAGATGTTGATAAATAATAATGAATCAATGATGCTGTAATATTCTTTATTAGAAAACTGCATTATAGCAAACTAACATGCAGTTGATAGTCACCATTAATCCTAGCAAATAAATCTTGTAGATCATGCTTTTTTCGCTGAACCAAACAGACGCATCTTTTCCGCAACCACACCTTTCATAGCTTCCTTTGCAGAAGCCATAACATGAACAAGATCTTTTTGGGGCGTAACGAGAGAGTCCATGTATGCTTGTCTTACTTCAGTGTTCACATTGAACTTTCTAACACCTAGTTTTATGCATTCCTGTCAGGAATCAAGAAGAGCTTACAAGGTTAGCAATATGAACTTTCAAATCTACATTGCTCGTCACAAATAAACGTTACTACACTGTACCTTAACAAGTTCTTCGCCCAAACCCGATGCACCGTGAAGCACTAGAATAACTCCTTTCTTCGAGCTCAAAGCATGCAGCTCCTAAATATCGTAGAATGTCAAAAGTATATTATCACCTTAAGCAAAAGTATGGTTTCGATGGACATTACAAGCAAAAGTATATTATCACCTTAAGCAAATCTAATCTGAGCTTTGGTCCACTTGCCGGGTACTTTCCATGCACATTACCAATACATACTGCCAAAGCATCTATGCCAGTCTCATCAATGAATTTTTCAGCCTGAAATTAATGAGACCGACATTAATAAAAGTAGCAATGTCGAGCAACGAAGAATAATTTGAGATCTTATGTTATAGAGGAGATTATGACCATATTAACATCTGTTAGCTTGGCTTCATACTCTTCGACAGTCAAGCCATCCTCTGTCCCTGACAATCTTCCCAACTCAGCTTCAACAAACATATCTTTTGAGTGAGCCAATAATGATATGAATTTTGTGTATGCAACATTTTCATCAAACAAAAGATGTGAACCATCCACCATCATAGAACTGAATCCCTGGAAGTGTTTCATTCAAACATATAATACTTTAGAAAAGTATCGAGATAATAAAGCAACAACTGACCATAAATGCATGCCACATCATCTTTGACATTGAATTTGTGCTGTAGTATGAGCTTATGCGAGTAGAAATGAAAATTACCAGTTCAAGAGCTTCCATAAGATCTTGCTTTGAAGTTCCATGATCAAAGTGAACACCGATGGGCACCTGCTAGAAACATTGGTAGTGAAATATAACAATACACAAACTAATATTTATCCAAGTCTAAGTAAAGATCTCCGTGCTCTCCTCACCGATGCAAGATCACTGCAAATCAGATATTGAGTAACATCCTCATTTATTTTGTTAATTGATACTACTTTCTATAGAATCATCCAAAGAATATGAAACATTAGTCTCCGTTTACTTTCTGAAAACATTTCCAGTTCATTAATTTCTATTTTTTTTAGATTGCTAACAAGGAGATGAAAAACTCATATAGTGCTTAACTGTAATAGAGAGATGATGGAAGACACGCTAGGGAAAAAAATTCTAGAAATGTTAGATCTGTCTTAAAAAAATTGTAAAAGAAAATGGTGAGAGACAAACTTTAGTTTTATTTTTATATGGCGTCCCTTGTTTAATCTTGACAAATAACTTTTCTTACTTAGTAATACTATTTAGATGTCTATTCACTTCAAATAATTTTGCATTCTTATTAAAAAATGAAAAAAGCAAAATTAAATGAAATAAATTAATTCAAATAATCATTGCCACTTACACTAGCACGCTCTGCAGCAGAAATGCAACAAGCAACCAAGGGAATTCCTCCTTGCTTCCAAGAACCAGGATGAATCTGAATATAATAGGTTATACAAAATTACTTGAGAAACACCAATTAAAAAAAATCAATTTTAACTCAACTTTACAAAACCAGCTTGTAAGATGGAAATTGGAAATAACTTCAGTTATTCTAATATAATATATCATAATATCTTATAATATCTTTTAAATATCTTATACTCTAACAATTACTAATATGAAACAATCAATCAACAATGCAATAAAGTTAAAGTTTAGTTGCTTCAAAATTAATCCAAAACTCTGCAGGTTATAAATTTCTATTATTCCCTCAAACGAATCTGATCACAAGCTATAATAGTGCAATTTTCTAGGATGGAAATTGAAAAGAATCGAGGATCATGGAGATATAGTTATTATGCTGTTATTCTTAGAAATTTTAGAATTTCCACAGTCTCACTGTAGAGATTTCATTCATTTTAGCAAATTTTCAATGAAAAAAGTATCCTAGGTTGGTGCATGAAAGCATAGAAATGGGTTTATATTTAACAAATTTCCTCATTCAAGATCCCTTTGGGCTTGAAGTGTGCTTCTGACCTGTAATATTGCAGGACTTTGCTCTTCCTCTGCAGCAGAAACAACAGCGTCAACTCCTTCCAAATTATAGACATTAAATGCTCCAACAGCATATCCACCCTTTTCTGCATTCTTTATGACAAAAAGAACAAAAGTCAACATTCACCAATACTTGCTGTGAAACCTTGAACCAGATTATCCTTACGTTAAGAATCTCTTTTGTTGATGAAAATGTCGTTGGACAAGTCCAGGACTTCACGACTTCTGCCAATGCTCCGCTGTCACCAACATTACCTACCAAAGACAGATTATTTTAGCTAATTAAGACGTGATCTAGAATGAAGATATCGATTTTACAGTATCAGATACTCAGACTTAGTTAGAAAGTGTGACTTTAAAAAAATATAAAATTACTTACCTGGGAAAACAATGTAAGGAACTCCAGGATGTCTACTTTCAGGGCCTAGTTGCCACAAGGGAATACCAGCGAGTGCTTGTCCAACAATCTTAGCACATTTTGCACCAAGGGCTTTTGTAGCAAGGTCTGAAGAGGTAATACCACCCTAGAAAAAGTACTATTTGTCAGTGTTAGATCAAAACTTGGGACATATCCAAAAAATAAATAAAGGACGTGTCATTGGATATTATCTGATCAACCTTCAAACATGAACGGAAATATTTTTAACTTATAAAAAGGAGAAGGTGAGATGGATAAGCAACAAAATCTTCTATACATAATCAATAATATTTAAATATTAGCTCTTAATACAAACATGTAACAAATTAAACGGCAGAATGCATGTTCACTAAGTTATTTAAATATAGAGTACCTTTGCAATTATGTAACGAGGTTTAATCGTTATTCTTTTCAATATTTCCACCAGAGCAGAACTCACTTTATAGTTAATGTCCAAACTCTCAGAGGCAGCTGCAAATTTGAAAATAAACTAGAAGATTAAAACGAGGGGCATAAAAATTGGTTCCCAAATTTAAATGCACTAGCAGTTTTTGTATGGTCATAACATGAATAGAGAAGCTGTCTTAGAGATGATATTGAATGCTAAAAACATTATAAAATTTTGGCAAGAAAGAAGTGGAAAGAAGAAATTTTAAAAAAAATGGAGACAAACATTTCCCAGTTATGAGATTTCGGCTGGTCATTATAAGTGTGTCTTTATGAGATTTAAGATATACATCCGCTAATTCAGCTGCTCTACTGATTTCATCCTCCCTCTCCTCAATAGACCCCATGGCAAGTTTTTCAACAGAGACCTATTACAAAAAAAATCTTAATTAGCCCGGCATATAAAATTTAAAAAGAAAGATTGTACTAAACATAAAAATGAATGCTTTCACTAAACAGATTTTCATTATAGTTCTTTACATGAGAGGATTTAAATTAACAACAAAAGATGAAAAGAAAATTAGGGTATCGCTCACCTCGATATTTCTTAAGAACTGACCACACTGTAACTTAAGTTGCTCAACCTGGGATTATAAGCATGAGAAAAAAATGAGAAAATGGGTTTGCTTGGGAAATTTGAAATCAATAACTTTTCACCTGCTTTGTCGTTTTTGGAACATAAGATCCCACAATTATCAAACCTCCATTCCTTTCTCTAGATATTCCTATATCCTTTGGCAACACCGGAGGCTTAGAGATGATTCCAATGCAGGCAGATACAAAGCTAGCAGCAGTGCGACACAAGAAACGTTTCCCTAACAACTCTGCCTGTTAAGAAGACAGAACAATAGAAGAACATTTTCGTCAGTAACAAAACACGCAGAAAGGGGGGGAAAACACATAGGAGGCAAAAGAAGTATTACCTTGATCATTCCAAGTGCAAATACAGTCATGTCTCTTTCACTGGCTGCATTAACTATGCATACTGACCCCTGCTTAATACAATATACTAATCTCAGTAAGTGAATTGAATACCTCTCTACTTAATCATAATATCTTGCTTAGACAAAAAACAAATCAGCGTGTTCTTAGAAATTAAAGGAAATCAAATATATTTCTAATTTTGCATACCTTCTTCAAATTGCTTAGATGCTGACAAACTGCATCTGGCCCCCCATTCCTCAAAAGATGGATAGAAATAGATACAACACTACTTGCAAGTATGCGCCCATTTGTCTTCTCCTCCACCCACTATATTTGGATTAAAAAACTCAAACTATTATTTTCCGAAACAATAATAAGAAAATATAAATCACATGGATCAAATAAAGGAGAGGGACAAAAACTTTTACATCACATAGATTTGAAGATTTGTAGCCAAAGGAAGCATCTTTGGCAAACTCTGTTTCCCCTGCAGGAATAAGCCTGCGGGCAAAATTAAGTTGGGTTATAACTTTGTATCAATTTATTTATAATCCCTATACTTAGTTATGAATGGAAAGACATACAGTTCGGAGTCAGCAACAAAATGTGTATCGTTAATAGTGTAACGGCCTCCCTGAAGGAAAAATGGACAAATAATCCATGCATCCATTTCACCCAATACTGAAGTAACAGCATCTGGTTCCTGTAAACAACAGCCGTGTCATTTTCCAAATTGAAGCATAATTCTCATTATCATAGTTTACAATAACTACTGAGCTAAAACATGTCATCCTTGCCTCTGGAAAATGACCGCGCAAAGTTGAATCTCCCCTCAAAACCACCGTAAAATCAATGTTGTTAACTGATTTTGCTGCAGTGTCTAGATTTTTGCAAATCTCCTTTATCAATATAGTGGCCTGTCAAAGATTAAATGCAAGTTATTATGAATTTCATAACACTCACAATTACTTATTATTGAAATATCTAACAGCTTGACTCTGGTTTGGAGAACGGCCCATGCATCAGGTTTTTTTCTGAAGAATTTTATGCTATGTCAGTTAGATGCATAAGTGCTGCAATGCAACTATTACATAGCTTACGTGGATTTGGAGGCATGTTAATTGGATTGCCCCTATGTACCTCAGTACTGCAAGTCTGCAACAATTACATGGCTCAGGTAGCTTAATACTTTTATTGGATAGAACCGAGATACCTCAGTGCTGCAACTATTGCAACTCAAGAAGTTGTTCAGCTCAATCCTTATATGTTAATAAAGAAGTGAAGATACCAACACTTTTTCATTGTACTTCAAATAGCATGCCTTTCCAGTTACAGGGAAACAATTGAATACAGTATTATTATGCTTTGTAACCCATAAATATGTGGTCTATTTTTGCTTTTATAGTATTCTTAATTTTGACCTGTGCCCATTATTTAGAAGAGATGAGCATATAGCTTTTGCATTTAATACCTAAATAAAAGTTATGGATTTATTGCTACATGTTGACTAAGCTCTTTACCTTGTCAGAACTCAGCGCCCTGGAATTTGTCAAAATGAAAAAACATTTTGGACGTCTTTTAAACTGCTCAGTCAGTGAATCAACAGTCCTGCACAGTAGTGAGAAAATCTCAAGTCCCACATTTGTTAGACATGGAGCCTAAACTCTTAATTCTAATTTTGTAAGGTTGAGTTAGGCCAAACTCTAATTCTAATACTTCTAAAAGACCATCTTGCTTTTTCGTTCAAATATCAAGGCTAAACTATCACTAATTATAAAAAATGACTAAAATTAGCTCACATAAAAATAGTGGTTTTGGCAGTTTGGTTTGAGATAATATTATAATATTAAAAGTAGAATGGATTCTGCCAAGCACTGAGAAATGACAAAACAAACTGAACAACACTTACCATTCTGTTAATACTTCAATATCATGAACAGTTTGTGTTCCTGTTGGATCATCATCCAGAACGACCAAAATCTTTGAATTGCTTTCTTTTAATTTTTGAATGTCAAGAACATGATCTTGAGGCCACTCAGGTGGAAGAGAATTCAACACAGCATCTTTCCTGGGAGACTCAAGTTTCCCTTCAACTCTAACACCAGTAAGTGTCTCATAAAACTGTATAAAAAGTTAACACAGCCTTCTGATTATTCTAATCAAGGTGTTTTCTTACCTAATGTTTAATATTCTCTTAACAAAATCTTAGCATTTTAATGGCTGAAGAATAAACACAACTATATCTAATGATTGTGACGTTGTCATTGCCGATGATTTGCTTTTGGGTGGGGGGTCAAAGAAGAAGGAAAAGAATATCAAGTACTGCTGTAAATGGGCAATTATTGTCATAGGCGCATATTATGTAATTATTAGCAATGTAAATGTGCAATTGTCATTAGATGCTCATACCTTGACCACACCAGCATCATCTTTTCTTCCCCAGCCAGCAGCAGAACCTATACAACAACGTTACAAGTTTGAGCAAGTACCTCTCAGTAATATTGAAAAAATCATTTTCATATGGTATCAAAAGCTTCCGATCTAGGGGGCCAAACTAACATACACAAGAGGTAAAATAATTGTACTTTTGTATATGTCAATCATTTGTCATCAAACGAGATGATCCGATTGAGAGGTAAATGCATGCTCACGGAGAAGTTAGCGCCAGAATTTGAGATGAAAGTCTTTGGGAAATTCAATTATTTCCTAGAGGTTGAAGTGAATCCACTCAAAACAAGGCATTTTCATTTCTCAAAGAAAATGTGATTGATCTTTAGATGGAAACTAGCTAACTAGGATGTATATAGACAGGTGTCGTATTCTGCAGTATCTCAATGCCACTCCGTATAAAAGAATGAGGTTCATTTTAAATGAGAGCGTGGATAAATAGATCCAAAATGCATCACCCTTCATCCATCATATGGACAAGTTCATTTCAATCCTCTTCTTTTTCTTCCTTTAGTTTAATGTGATTTGAAATAAGGCTTCCTATCCCCTGCCCCGAAGGATTATGCTTTATTAAAAAATTAACAAACAAAATTTGAAATCGGAACGACCAAATTGAAGTGAAAAACACGTCATAAAATCATAAGTAATATTCAGCACCTGACAAATACAGTTGGTGAACTATAGTTGATAGTTGAAGTGGAACTTTTAAGGAAGCGGATTCACGAGTAACGATTCCCTGAACGTGAAAACATATTCAATAAAGAAATCTTAAAATGTTATTCATATCATGTGTCTCCCAGTGCCCCTACTAAACATAGAGAGAGAAAAATAGACTCTTTCTTACCATATCCTTCACGAAGATATCAAGTGCTGAATAAGGTGTGTAATCATTGTCTAGCATGTGTGGAACGCGATTTTCAAACATCCTGAAACAGGAGACATCTCTTAAGCATAGCAGTAACACTTTCTATTCATATCTATGACTGTTGTTTTGGGGGTGGTGTGGGGGGTTAGACAACTGGGGAGAGGTATAAGAAGTCCTCAAAATTAAGAGTTGAAAATAAACGGTGATCAGTGACTATCCTTTGAAATAGCCATGAGCAGAGTATGGAGGAGAAACCATGAACACACTCATGACCTCAAAAGATGGTTATGAAAATATTTGAATGACTTTGATTTTGTTCCTTATTTTTCGTATTTGGCCAGGGGAAGAGAAGGGAGGAGAAAGTGATCACTTCATGGAAGAGACATACCAGGATGTTCCCCCACTGGTTGTAATAAAATCAAACAATAATCTGGTATTCAAACCCAATCTTGCTGCAAATGCCATTGCCTCAGCAGCTGATGCAATATGAACTCCAGCTAGCAATTGGTTAACCATCTTTATACCACTGGAGAACAAAATAGACCAAAATGATGTTATACATTAGTTTGAACTCAACTTTACTGTCACCTTCTAACAGATTCGGCATTGAATTACATGTTCCATGCATATAGAAAGTAGCACTAGTATGCGACATAGGACTAAAATGGATAAAGAACGATTGACTTATAAAATTGAACAATACCTTCCAGAACCACAAACACCTTTGATAATATAAAGCTTTTCGCTCAAGGCTGGTTAAAAAGAATCAAAGTGAATTAGCCAGAAAACTATTTCAGAAATCTGTTAACCCAGATACTGTATTAACACTATATACTTCTATGCTAAGTACTTCTTACCTCCTAAGACATTACCGACACTTGTGAGAGCTTCATTAGTCCCTGAAGCCATTATCTGAGAAATATACATGACTTCAGTGGCTCGGTCCAAAAATGAAAAGGGCAATTTAACTAAAAACCAAAGATGTACTTAATACCGTAAGTGTTCCCAATGATGCCCTCTGAACACCACCAGAAACAGGGGCATCCACCAACTTTAAACTTTTTCCTCCATCTGTGTTATTTTCATGTTAAAAATTAACAATTAGACAACTAATTTCTTCATTGAAGGAATAAAAACATGCTATAAAATGACCTCTGAAAAGCATTCAGGATAAAGAAATAATATTCCTTGTGAATATCATATAGGCAAGGCAACCATGACCAAGGTTCAAATAAAAAATCCACAAATTGCATCTATTATCTACTATATCATGTTGAATTGTCAGTGCACAGTAATTAAACTTGTTAAGAGTCCCACATCGGACAATATATGGCCTAAACATGTCCTTATAAGTGGGGGCAATCCTCACCCTACAAGCCGGTTTTGTAGGGTTGAGTTAGGCCCAACCACACTTCTTAACATGGTATCAAGAGCCTCGTTTAAGATCCGGTGGGCCACCTTCCATGGTTTCCGTTATCGGGCCACCCACCGTTTATTTCCACGCTCCAGTTGTCTAGTCCTGGGCGTGAGGGGGTGTGTTAAGAGTCCCACATCGGACAATATATGGCCTAAACATGTCCTTATAAGTGGGGGCAATCCTCACCCTACAAGCCGGTTTTGTAGGGTTGAGTTAGGCCCAACCACACTTCTTAACAAAACTCACAAAAAATAATCATGTACAAACTTTTATACAAACATATTTTTCTATTTGATCATAAAAGCATAGTCCTAAAATAGAAGAGAATTTTGCCCATTTAGACTAGTATTATCACACATCTTTTTAAGAATTTGATATATATTTGATGGGGAGAAAACAATCAAAGAGAAATTTCCCTAAGAGCTTTAAGCATCACCATTAAACTTCTAGCCAAGTACATCAAATCAAGATATAGACACCATATATAGCTATGATAAACCACGTTTCAGAGAAAAGGAGTGTTCAATGTCCAGAAATTTTAATCAATGATTTGTAACAGTAAAAACTTCAGTGTCACTGGGATAATAACTGAAACAGTCTATTTCTGTCCAATTTTAACTTGCACGGTTCTTCAGGGTATTTGCAAGTGCGAGGAACGCTTGTTGTTAACTGAAAATACAAGTTGGCAGGATGGTATACTTATCCATTTTGCACGACACCTATAAAGCTGAAGCTAACATTAATCTCAAAGATTTTCTAAAACATAGCATGCCTTCATGCCTCATACTTGGCCAGAAACATTAACCCAATTATTGAATTATACTAGTTTTGCCTACTACTTAATTATTATATATTCAAACAATTTACAACTAGGCTAATAAACTTTTCAATTTAGTTTTACTTCTACTTGCTTGTCGCATAGTGTAAATTATAATCATAAAAACTCAAGCTCGTTATAACATTTGGGAGTTGACAAACCCAAAATTCAATTTTCTCTTGCATAAAAATGGAAATGAAAAAATTACTTCAGAATCATAATACACATTAGATAATCATCACAAAGGAAGGAGAGTAACATACTTTGCAATCTACGTTCTAGCTGACTCACGTATGCCGGAGAAACTGTAGAAGAGAGAATGATAGATGCACCCGAAGGAAGAACTACATAGTGCATAAAGAAGGATCAAGTACAGTTAAAAGGATTAATAATAATAATAATAATAATAATAATAATAATAATAATAATAATAATAATAATAATAATAATAAGGGCAATTAATATACATATGCACACCTGAAATAGCACCATTTTCTCCATACAAAACACTCTCTGCTTGAACTTCATTCGCGACCATGATTATGAGAACATCAACATCTGGAAGCAATAATATACGAATAATGGATTGATGTAGAGGACTTGAAATGTGATAGAGATATTTTTATTTGTATGAATCTAGCAAATTCATTTACATGAAAAAATATTATTTATCAAAAGGAAATAAAGGGGATCAATATTTCTCAAAGGCAACTCATTTGTTTTGAGATCATGCATAAAGCTAATTACCATTTACCACCAAAGATCACTCTGCACTCTAACAGCTCACATAGAAGACCTTGGTTCTAATAGCTATACCATTTAAGTTTTACTAGTATTTTATGATATTCCCGGCCTGTTTCTTCATTATATGTAATGCAGAATGCTTGTATCAATTTTTTAGCGGAAGAGCTTGTAATTGTATCATTAATAGTAAGAACTAATTGAGAATATCACCCTAATAACTAGAATACACAAAATGGACAAATACAAAACCAAGAACATAGAAATAGTACAAGAACCCTGGAGAATATTCTTGATGCTTAAAATAATTAGATTCCAAATAAAACAGGCTGTACTAATCCGTACATCTGTACTCTCAGTTTAAGAAACACCAACAACAAAAAGGATACAAAATCATTACATTACAAGAAAGAAAGTCACTTTTAATTTTATTATTCATTACATTACAAGATCATTTCTAGGTCTATATGTAACTACAATTTTTTTTTGGGTATATACTACATAGTATGGTATGTATCAATTTACCTTTACTGACTTCCGCTGGAGAGTTTCCAATAAAGCCACCAGCATCTGAAAATCGGATTCGAGTAGGTTCATACACCTAAAAGCAAAAATAAAAATAAGGATTTGAAAAGATACTTATAGTATTCATTCCAACGGGAAATTTCTTTTTAAATACCAATGCTATTGGTAAAGTGGACAAAAGTTTGCATCATTGACGGATACAGTCACCAACTCACTATTATGACACCATTATCAACTTTTACAGAAAATTTAAAACATATTTAATGCAATAGAGATTAAGATCCCAAAGAGAGAAATTACATCATAACCGTAAACGCTGAAGTTTGATCTGACCAAATGAGTTGCCATGCCAAATCCCATAGCTCCAAGACCAATAAAACCAACCCGAGTCCCACTTTTAGAAGAAGTAATGACTTCAGATGCAAGTTTCTCAGGGTTATATGCTTCTTCATTTGCCGCATCTGAAACTTTCACTCCATAAACGTTGTCCCAAATCTGTCATGATAATGAATAGAAGAAAAATTATGTTAATTTTTGAAAGATAAGAGAAACAAAAGTCTTAGGATGAAATCATGTGTTAAGGGCACACGAATGATATTATAAATACAATCACAAAGAACTAGGATTACAATAATTACATGATAATATAAAAGAAAAAATCAGCACATAATGTTTCGATTTACTTTATTTCTAACAGTAAAGAAAAGACACTACAGCCTCAAAAAACAGTAACTTCTGATTGAAATACTCAAAATGATGAATATGAAATTAACCTTAATTAATGTTGTGTCACCATTATCCTCAGAAGAAATATGTGAAATCCCTGAAAAAATGAATTTGCTAAACTATGTCTGCTGCAGATGGGTTGTTTTTCGTTAACTTGACAGCAAATGCGTACTACATAGTTTACTAGATTTCATACCATGAATAAGTTGTTGGTGAGTTGTCGCCAAAAGTGGAAGTGGAAAAGTAAGTGACTTAGCCATATCCAAAATTGTTTCCTGGAATAAAAGCAAACTCAGTTACTGACGAGAAATGTTTAGAAAAGAATAACAACAACAAGAAGTGCCGCTGTAAAATAAACATAACACTAATTTTGAAAACAAGACCCAAATTAATACAATAATGTGACTCTTTTTGACTAAAAAGTAATAAGAAATTTCATTACCACGGAATAGAAATTCAAAAGTGGAACGTAATAAGAAATTCAAAAGTGAGTTACTTCTTTGATTCTAAAGATCTTACCAATTCCTTAATCAAAGTGTTAAGAATTTGATGCTTAACCTCTCCCTTTAACAAAAGTGGAACGTTATTCTTGAATACCCTGCAAAATAAAGGAAATATCACCACCTTCGATAATTGAGAGGGAGGGGTTGCAATTAGAGAATATTAGAACAAAGTTGTACATGGCATGTTTTAATAATCAGCACTCTATTTGTGCCAAAACCGGAATATTTTAGTTTATAGACATCAAAGAATATTTGTAATAACAGAAAGTCCCCCTTTTTCAATATTTTTCAGTCACCCATCCTGCCTTGAAAAAACTTTTTTCCAATAAACAATTTTTTTTAATAAATATAGTATAAAACATCAACAATTGTAATTCCGTACGACTATGTGCAAGAATTTGTTTAATGTAAAGTTAGCAGTATCATATTGACTAAACACGTACCATGAATTTCCAGCGGCATTAGAAATTATATCAGAGATTATCCATGGATGAATTCCAGCTTTTACACCAAGAGATAGAGCCTCCACAGAAGCAATGAAATGAATTCCTTCCAGCATCACAGAGACCATTTTAGCCTTACTGCAATGAAAAAGAGTGGTAAATATTTTTAAATTAAAAACACCGAGTAGAACACAATATAGGATAACAGTAACTTTTTTTTAGTAACTTAGGATTACTATATAAGTAAATCATGAGGCATGTTATTTTGCAATTTTTGTTTTACGGGCGGGGGACTCTGCAAGGCTTGGATATATAGAACTGGGGCATTCAAAGATTTTACATAATGAAAAAATTAGGCTTAGCAAGGGCAGGAAGGAATGTGCACCTGCCACCACCAATTTCACCCTCAAAAGTGAACAGCTTTTCACACATCGCTGTCAGCAAAAAGCAATATTAACTAGTGTGATAGGGAAGAAAGATACTTATTTTTATGGCATATCATATTTGTGTATTGTATATCCAAACAGGTCTCAAAACTTTACCTGAAAGAAGAGGCCGTACTTTTGCAATGGCATCTGATCTTCCAGATGATACAATCTAAGTAGTATAAACAGCAATAACCGATGCAAGATAGGATGATTAAGTAATTGATCAAAATCAAGAACTTTGTTTTTAGTTGAAAAGACTTTCAACATATAATAAATATAAGACAATAACTTACAGTGACTTTTCCCTTCAACGCATCAGACCTCCCATAAGAGGCATATGCATCAACAACATAGGCTATCTTCTGAAACTCTACAGGATAAACAAACATGGTTACTTTGAGCAGTAACCCACTATTACTGAATTCCAAAATAATCATAAGTTTAAAGATGTCTTTCCAGAATATATGTAAATTTAGCGTGCAATGGTTTAAGTTGATATATTAGAGAAAGTGGCCAGGAACTCCTATCAGTAAATCTGTATCTGTGAGTTTCTATATGAAAAGAAAGAAAATACAAGGAAAGTGACAGCCGAATTTCCCAACTCAGAGTGTGCCCTCAAGACTCCCAATTACAAGCGTAAACCTTCTCATGCCTTTCACAGAATATTCATTCCCACCTCATATAACAGACTCAGTTCGTTACCACCTTCTCTTTGTTACTAACTCTTCCCTCTTTACCTATTTTCCGCCTAAGGCAGGCCTGAAAATTTGGGTTTCGGTTGTAGACCTTGATGTTGTTTGACTTAAGCAGTAGGAAACATAAAGCAATATTAACAGATGCATCATATTGAGTCATTGACCCAAAAAATTCCAATAGCTTCATACCATATCCTCAAATGTTCAACTAACATGAGAACTGTTAAAATGATCAAAGGGCTAATTATGCATTCTAAATGCAGAGGAATAAGCATTATTTGTTAGGAACTCCTTTTACAAATAATCAAGCATTTTAATTAGCCAAAAACATAGAAGGCGCATGTTACCTTGCAAATCTTTCTCCAGTTTATGGAGAGCTGATGGTAGTATGGTTGAACAAATAATAAGAACTGTATCTGGGTTTAGACCTGCATATTCAAAAAATGATTTTTTTTTTAAATGAATCAAGATCCTTAAAAATAAATAATGTCTAATGTCACAAGGCTCCATATAAACCTTTTAAAGCACCCTCATCCCCGAAAATCAGATCATGAATCTGATCTGTGTGAGATATAAGGACAACTAAAGCTGCTACCCCTGCAAGTGAGAAAAAGATATGCATTATTGATTGGTGATAGTGACAAAAAACAATATTCTATTCATTTTCGGAGATGATGACAACCCCAACAATAATAGCAATAGTTAATCGAAATATTTTATATCTCCACTCCAGAAGATGTTTAGTTATTAGATGCAAAGTCAGATTAAGTAATGAAAGTCTGAGCTCCAAGATACATGAAATATGGCAAAGCAGATTGTTTCAAAAACAGATGTTCCGCACGTAAAAAGTTCAAAACTTAGTTATCTTTCCTTTTATACAGTAACTTCCAACCTGCCAAACATTTCAAAAGTTTGCATTCTTTGTCTTAGCTTTGTAGCTCAATAGAACTTGAGAGACAAGCTTTATATAAGATTCATTTTGCGAAATCAAAATATATTTTAGCTGTTATAGAAAAATCCCATTTGAAATCAATTGACCTATTTAGTTTACTCTCCAACAGTAAGCGATAACCATCTTTCCAGGATATTCTCCGACAAGTTCATACATACAAGCTTCAGCTTTTGTTGTTCATGGTCGCGCATAAAACAAAGATTCTTTCTACGTTAGAAATATGTTGGCTTACAAATTACGCAAGCTCTTCTGATCCCTCAAATGATATTTATGTAGTTCTAGTTCATATCCCGCATTTGATTTTAAAAGCACAAAAGTTATTAAATATGGATAATATCTTATTTTACAACTTTTTTTTTAACTCAATTTAAATGGCCTAATGCAACAAACCAGGACAAAGGTTGTCAAACTTAACTTTGGTCTATGAAAAAGTTAAACAATATAGCTGAAATAACAATTACCTTTCCCTGCTTCTGAAGGGCTTGCACATTTAATTCCTCCAATCTTTACAAGTTCTTTTATGATGGGATCACTTATCTACAGAAAATTGTATTTCAATTAAGAGGCTGTGCCCAGATATTTAGGGAAACTATTAAGAAAGGATAAAGAATATTTCAAGTATTATCAAGTTCTTTTGAAATTTATTTCAAGTAATCAAAATGGATAAAATAAAATAAAATCAAAAATCAAAATGGAGAGAATAAATAAAATTCTATAAACTACTTAGCTAAGCTTCTTCAAGTAGCATCTCAAAAAATATTATCAAGTTGGATGTGTGAGCCCCTGTGTGTGTATGTCAATTGTTGAGCTTATAAATATGATATTATGATTTATGAATTCTTTTATTGAATTCTCAATTAAGTGCATGTTTGGATTAGCTTTTGGAATGGCCAAAAGCAATTCTAGAGGTGTAGAATTGCTTTTGGGTGATTTTGATATGTTTGGTTAGACAAAAGTAGAATTGATTCTGCCTCCAAAATTGATTCTACTTGAAGCTACAATTTGTAGCTTCTGCCTCCAGAATTGATTCTGGGTAATTTTTACACTGAAATTTATTGTTCAACTCACTTTTACATAAATGTATCCAAACATAAATCAATTCTGCTAAAATCAATTCTGTTAGAATCAATTCTATCAAACTCAATTCCGTTAGAATCAATTCTCCCCACCGCCAATCCAAACACAAATGTTAATAGATATGATATTATGGAAATAATAGTACATGATAAAAGCAATGAAGTTACGTATATTTTTTTGAAGCTTAAATTGAACACACATTTTATATATATATATATATATATATATATATATATATATATATATATATATATATATATATATATATATATATATATATATATATATATATATATATATATGCCATGAAGTTATTGATACCCTTCTCCTTTGTTTATGTTAAAGAGTTTAGTAGCAAAATTCACTGAATATGATAAGAGTGTATTATTGCAGATTCGAATATGCTCTCTAATATTTAATTAAATATTTTTGTGGTATTTTATCATCTAGGTTGTGATTACGGATTATATTTTTCTTTTTTATTATTGATATTATAGTAAAAAAATTATTTACTGTACTCCCACTTAATTACCACTCTAATGATTTTCTCTTTGTTCAATATATTTTGCTGCTTACAATTTTTTTTTACCACTCTAACGATTATTTTAATTTTTTTACCTATTATATTATTTATTTCAAAATTCAAGCTGAATAAATATTTGGTTTTAAATAAATATTAAAAGAATTCAAAAATAAAAATAATATAAAGTAAATTTATCTAATTTTATTCAATTAAATTATAATTCAAATATATTATTTCATTAATAACTAGAGATAAAACGACCTGACCCGCTAGTTGTAGGTTCAATCCTTATAATTTAAAATTTTTAAACTATTCTTTGAGTTCTAAAGTCTTTGCCACTTTGAATTTGGGACCATTTTTTTTACTATATTATATACAGTCACATTAATTTTTAATAAAAATAATGCAAAATAAGCATAAAAATTAAATAAACTACGTAAAAACATGACTAGATATATTTTATCAAATGATGTGGAAAAGCGTCATTCGTATGGCATGTGGAAAAAAAAATACACACTAATCATGCAAATAAATTAATCATTTTATTTATCAATTATTAAAAATAAATTAGTGACATAACAAAACAAAAGATTTTCCGTGTAAATCGTGAATGTTCATCACCTAATAACGATCGCGATCGATACGGCTGTACTCACTAATTAATCAATTTATTTATCAATTATTAAAAAAATATATATTATTTTAAAAAAAATTAAAATAAAAATTAAAAACTTTTAATAAATTATCAGTAGTGATTCACTTAACAATTAAATTCAATAAAAGTTTTTCTGACAGTGCTCGGTGGATACAAATGTCGCGACATTGATATTGATCGTAATTATCGTCGTAGTATGAATTAATCACAATTTTTAGTATCGATATTGGAATCTTCTCATCGCGTTTTGTCGAGACCGTTTTTGCATTAAAGATCTTTTGATATCTAACACGTTTGATATCTAACACGGTTACATAACGTAAAAATTATTGAGAGCAGAAGTATAAAAGAAAAGCAAGTTGCTGCATTTGTAATTTTAAATCAATTTAACAAAATGAAATGAATAAAAACTGGGAATGAAAATATATTCTGATTTGCAATTAGAAAGAGCGTATAGAGAAAGAAGAAGAAACCTCGAAAGCTTGAACAGCGTAACCATGGCGAAGAAGCGATGACGCGATCTGTAATCCAATTTCATCCAATCCAACGAATCCGATCAGTTTCCCAGACTCCATTTTCAATTCCAAAATACTCAAATCCTAAAAGCGAAGCTTATATTAGAGATAGATATATAGATGAAAGAGAGAGAAGAGAGAGAGAAGAGAGTGTTAAAAATAAAATAAAATGAAAAGTTGTTAGAATGAGTTAAAGAATGAAGGTGAAGAGAAATTACTATTTGTGATTTGTAGTTCGTGTTCGTCCAAAATTCGGATCCTTTATTCTTTTCTTTTTTTGCTTTTATACTTATCCGATGCACTTATTTGCTTTTCATCTATGTGTCCTCGTTGAAAGCTTCCAATTAAGTGACGTGGAAACTTAAAAAGCTCAACATTCTTGTCCTATCTTATTATATTTATTAATTATTATTCAATTATTATAGTATAGTGTGGGGATGTCTTGTACATAAGATATATTCTTATACACAGTGCATAAATATTCAAATATTATTTATATTATTCAAAGTATTATATTTATTATTCAAAATAATATACAGATTACTCAACTAGTATAAATATTAGTCAGAATAATGAATATATTACACTTTTTTTTAAATCGAAAATATCATAAATAAAAAGGAAAACAAGTTACACAAGTGGGGCCCAAGCCAAGACTCCTTAGGAGCAGAGTCTAAGTCTAGGGGTACCAATCTTGTCTAAAAGGTAATCCCGCACAGATACAGAATGCACAAACTGAAACCAACAAAATCTACCCATGTATAAACCTAAGTTCGCAAGGAGATCCGCACAAAATTTGGTTGCCCTATAAACATGTGATATCAAAAACTCAATCGAACGAGTATAAGCAATGTAACGAAGCCAACGAGATCAAATCTTTCAAGGAACCAAACACGAATTTGAGAAAGCTTTAACAACAAGTAAGTAGTCGGTCTTTATCCACAACTTTTTAAAATCCAAATCTTTAGCCTTTTCAATAGCAACCATGGCTGCAACCAGCTCAGCCATAGCAGAATCTCTTTCTCCCATGAAATCACAATAACTTCCCATATGCGAGGCCGCCTCATCACGAAAAATACCACCACAAGCAACCAACTGGGGAGATCCTCTGGCCAGCCCATCCACATTCACCTTAATCCATCCTGAGGGGGGAGGGCTCCAAATAACCTCAAGCATTTGCAAAGATTTTCTAGGGTGTAGAAGAACTTCAAAGCACTTTAGTTAAAATTAGATATTACTCAGAATTGTGTAAATATTACTCAGAATAGTGTATTCATTACTCACAATTAATAATTACTCATAATTAATAGGTGTGTACAAATAATGCATATATTATTCATGGATTATGATATTATTACTCGTTTCTAACTAAAATGTTACTCGAAACAATTTAAATATTACTCGTACGAGACTTATGTACTGTGCATAAGGATATACCTTATGCACATCAACCTGATCCGTATAGTGTGCGTTTGGATTTACTACAAATAAAATTAATTTTGACATAATTAAAATTGATAGAATTTAATTTAATAAAATTAAATTTATCATAATTAATTTGTATATAAATATATTTATGTAAAAGTGATTGAATAACAAATTTTAATATTATATTTATATTTTTAAGTCAGAAATTATAAATTTTAATTTTATGTAGAATCAATTGTAAGGTATAATTCTCATCTACCAATCAAATCATCCATTAACCCATAACGCATGCATCATTTTATGCATATCACGCATTGACCCAAAACATACCATGCATTAACACTGGTATTGACATACATCCGCACAAAGCATGCATGCATAGCATGATCAAGGATTTTGTGATCTGGGTTAATGATAGGAGGACGACGGGGAGGATGAAAGAATAAAGTTGGGTATGCAAGCTTATTATAATTGGCAAGATTGGTATACATTTCAAGATAAAAATGATAGAAAGTATGCCCAAAATCTTCAAACAACTTATATGCTATCGAGTGAAGGGGTGGGTGAAATGTAATGTTGATGCAGGGTTCCATAATCAAAAGGGAACAACAAATAGGAGCTGGTGTAATAGAAGCAGAAATCATGGCTTTAAAGGAGGCAATACAAACAACTATCGGAATGCAGCTCAATAATGTGATTTTCGAAAGTAATTCTCAAAAGGTTCTTCAAGCTATTCATTCTAATTATAATGGTAGTTATGAATTTAGTTAAATCATTTTGTCTATTAAGAAGAGTTTGTTACTTCATTTTTCTAACTTTGAGATTAAGTTTATTAAGCGCCAAAGGAATTTGGTTGCTCATATTTAGCAAAAACGATCAATTCTCAGACTAGGCGTAGTATTGTTAATTTGATTCCTTCTTGTATTGAATATCGATTGTTAAATGATATGAGTTAAATTTGTTTATGCAAGAGAAAAAAACGTAGAATCAATTGTAAGGACAAAATCAATTATACTTTAAATGAATCAAACATTTCAAAATCACTCAAAAAATCAATTCTACATTTTTAGAATTGTTTTTGACTATTTCAAAAGTCAAATTAAACATGTTAATAGTGTATTTTGGTTCTACTATTATGATAATTGATTCTTAATAAATTGATTTTTTTAAATTAATCCTAATTAAAAGTGAGTTGGATGTAAAGTGATTTATATTTTAATATATTTATATAAAGTGAGTTATTTGAATACATATATGTAAAAATGAGTTTAAAACAAATTTAAGTTTAAAAATCACATTTAAACTTAAAACCTTCAAATTGTAGCTTCAATTAGAATCATACAATAGAAAATAGCAAGATGAGAACTTTGGCAAGTTTGCCAAGTGTCCAATTTTTAGATGCTTTGCTATTTTAAAATATTCTATTAATAGTAATCTTTCTCATAAATGACAATGCTTATAATATTGTTTTATTATTAATTTTTTATTGTTATTCATATTCAAAATACATTAATGATGATATACTATCAATTATAATAATGGCCACACGGTTTTATTTACAATTTTTCTTGGGCCATGACAAAATTCAAAATTCTGCAAATGCCATTGAGAAATGGAAAGTTATTTGCATTTTTCATGTGAACCATTAGTTTCTCTCTTGGCTCAATGCATTCAGATGGAACTCAAGAGACACACTGTTTAAATTATCCATTTTCTTCAATTCCCATCTCCTTTATTTGCTTCACCTTCAAAAATCTCATGGAAACCACTTCCAATTTCAAATCCCAAACTCTCCTCCAAACCTATATTTTGCAAATCACCGTGGAAAGGCTTCAACGAATGTTCGCAGGTACCCCTGCACAAATGCAAACAACACTGAATCTCGATGTTGACGCACACCCTCACAGACCTCCTCACGCAGATCCATGGCAACATCACAACCTGCTCAGTCACGCTCAACACCCAGATGCACCTGTTTCAACCGTGACACACTCGCATATGCCCCGATCGGGAATACTTCACCACCCACACACCATTGAATCTCGATGCCGACACACACATAAACCGTAACAACACTGCAATAAAGCTATCGCTGCTCAACCACCGCGACTACGGCCTTTCCACCTCTCTGCGACGCTCGATCTGCAACACCCACCCACCGTTAAACCGACCACCCAAAACCATCAATATTTCCTCTCACTAGGTTCCCAATTTTTCTTCAACCCCTAATTTTTTTAACTTTTAATTATTCAAATTCAATTTCTCTGCGTTTGTAGAAATTGTTGTTGAGGTACACGCAACTCCTTAGGTTTGTTTCACTGGACTATGATTATTCCATTTTCATTGTTGAATTCAATTTTTTAATGTATTAATCAGTAGCACAAAAAACAACTTATGTATTTTGTATTTTTTTTTTGTTGTTGTATATTATTGTAACTAAAAGAAGCACCTTTTGTTGCTCTAATGTTTTAAGGTGTAATATAAGATTGATTCCATTATGCAACTGGTCATTCACTGACTTTATATTGTTTTTTGTTATTGAAGATCAAATAATTCTACCAGTTTTAGTTGTGTTGAATTTGTGCAAGAGGATTAGAGTTCAATCTCCTCAATACAGTCTGTTTCAGGTTCTTCACAATCATTTTGTCAAGAAGGTCCAGTCGATTCAATTGTTAGTTCAGGTGTTGTTTTGTTTTTGCGTAACTGTTTGTTCAGCAATAATATATGTGAGTTTATTTATGAAACTAAACTTTCAAAATCTTGCAGATCTTGGCAATGAAAGGCTTACGGCATACATGGCACTGGTAATTATATGTCTGCCCCATCCTTTGTGTATTTGGTTATGGTAGGCGGTTAGGTTTTTCAAGTTATTACTTCCTCGTCCTAAAACCAACTTTTGTGAGTCTACATCGGTGCGTCGCAGATTGTTGTTGGCAATGTCTCTGAAGTTTGATGTAGAAGTCGTGTATATTAACTTTGATTTTCTTCTTACATTGATTTCTAAAAGCATTTTGGTTTATGCAGGTGACGCATGTATCTATGATGTTGTTATTTCTGTTCATTTTTATTGTAGGCCACATAGTGAAAGAAATTGTGTTGCTAGCAATTTTTTTTTTTGTATATTTTGTTTTAAAATCTTGCGGTCTCTATTGATGAAGTTATTATTTAGCTTTTTACTTTATATGATTTGCACTTTTTACAATGAAGGATTACTAATTTGCTAAAAAATTTAGAACAAATTTTATATTTTTCAAATAATAAAGATATGAAAACAAATTCTATTATATCTAAATTAACCTTATAATTTATAAATTAAAAATGGTTTATAATAAATTAAAATAATAAAGTTAAAGAAATTATATTTTTAAATAATAATAAAATTTTAAAAATATTTTTATTAATATCTTAATGATATTTTGTTATTTAATTTTGTTAATAAAGGTTAATGTATAATAATATTTATTTTGTTTTCAATTAATAAAAATATTACATTAATTTTAATGTTACTATAAATTTATTTATAAATTATAAATAATCCTAAAACATTTTTTAATTTAAGAAATTATGTCCCGCACTGATATACACACTAGAATTAAATCTTTTTATATTATTTGCTGTTTTTGTTAAATAAAATTTTAAAAAAATTTAGTTAAAAAATTTTAAAAAAAATATTTGAAGTAATGGGGCGCCCATTCCTTTTTGTAGGAAAGTTTCTATTTTTTTTATTTATTATTTGTTATTCATTTCATTTAATTTTGTTAATAAATTTTAATTATTGATTAATAAATGAATCATAATAGCTTTGGATTTGAACTTTTGTTTTTCTTTAAAAAATAATAATAAAATAATAATTAAACTTTTTAGAATATTGAGCGCCCCTTTCTCCTTTTGATTTTTTGATTAATATATTAAAAATGCTTAAATTATTTTATAATTAAAAAAAATTAGTTAAATAAACTTTTTTATATATATTATTAATAACAATAATATTTTATCTATACAATAATACTCTTACTATAAATAAAATTTATAAATTATAAGTGTTTTTAAAATATTTTTTAAATTTAGAAAATATTTATCCGTGCCTCGCACGGGTCTTATTATAATTGGCAAGATTGGTATACATTTCAAGATAAAAATGATAGAAAGTATGCCCAAAATCTTCAAACAACTTATATGCTATCGAGTGAAGGGGTGGGTGAAATGTAATGTTGATGCAGGGTTCCATAATCAAAAGGGAACAACAAATAGGAGCTGGTGTAATAGAGATCATTTTGGTAGTTTCATTATTGTTGGGATAGTTTAAGTCTTTAGTATTCTCTCTATCATAGAAGCAGAAATCATGGCTTTAAAGGAGGCAATACAAACAACTATCGGAATGCAGCTCAATAATGTGATTTTCGAAAGTAATTCTCAAAAGGTTCTTCAAGCTATTCATTCTAATTATAATGGTAGTTATGAATTTAGTTAAATCGTTTTGTCTATTAAGAAGAGTTTGTTACTTCATTTTTCTAACTTTGAGATTAAGTTTATTAAGCGCCAAAGGAATTTGGTTGCTCATATGTTAGCAAAAACGATCAATTCTCAGACTAGGCGTAGTATTGTTAATTTGATTCCTTCTTGTATTGAATATCGATTGTTAAATGATATGAGTTAAATTTGTTTATGCAAGAGAAAAAAACGTAGAATCAATTGTAAGGACAAAATCAATTATACTTTAAATGAATCAAACATTTCAAAATCACTCAAAAAATCAATTCTACATTTTTAGAATTGTTTTTGACTATTTCAAAAGTCAAATTAAACATGTTAATAGTGTATTTTGGTTCTACTATTATGATAATTGATTCTTAATGAATTGATTTTTTTAAATTAATCCTAATTAAAAGTGAGTTGGATGTAAAGTGATTTATATTTTAATATATTTATATAAAGTGAGTTGTTTGAATACATATATGTAAAAATGAGTTTAAAACAAATTTAAGTTTAAAAATCACATTTAAACTTAAAACCTTCAAATTGTAGCTTCAATTAGAATCTATTATAAAGTCAGAATCAATTTTACTTTAAAAAAATCAAACACCTCATTCTAGAATCAATTTTAGAACCATTTCTAAAATTGCTTTTGACTCTTTTTAAAAACTAAACAAAAGATATACACGATATTCAAACAAACTCACATATATTAAAAAAATATTATTAAACTAAGATAAACAAAAAATAGAAAATAAATTAAAAAAATATTCTAATTGATATTATAAAATACTGGATTTGATCCTCTCTTTCTCTCTTTTTCTTCAACTCTCTTCTTCATTAATTTCTCTTTATCTATCTTTTATATTGCATACCATTTCTTTAATTTATATCTTTTTTATTCATTCTCTTTTATCTCACGATTGTTTTGTGTGAAGGAGAAAAAACAAAGGAAAAAGAGGATCCAAAGTCTAAAATTTTCTCCTTCTTCCAAAAATATTTCCCAAAAATATGTTTCTAACGCGAATTAATTATTAAAATGACAAATGAAACTTGAACAGAATATCTTATTTTGTTTCTAAATAGAGAATATCTAATGAATATCTTATCCATTATGATGCTGAGTCATTTCAAACTCATTTACTTGCCGTATACTCATTTTATAGTTGTTTATGGTAACAAGAAACTCTAGCATTCATTTCATTTCATTCCATTCAAAAATAGACATATGTTTGTGGCATCCAAAAATAATCTTTGCAAAATAATCCAAAAAAAAAAAAATAGATGAATTATTCAAAATAATATTAATTTATCATTAAAATTAAGGCATTTAATATTTTTTAAGAACTGCACCTTACTCAAATAAAATAGGAGATAGAGGGTTTAAAAATCATCAAAATAAGAGTTCAAAATGCATTTAAACCTGAGATAAATTATAAATTAATACTACCTTCGGTCTCATTTATAAAAAAAATTCCTTTTAAATACATTAAATAAATAATGTATTTAGATTTTGAACAATATATTATTCAGATACATTATTTACTAGTATATATACCCGTGCGAGGCACGGGATATAATTTTTTATGCTACAAAAATTACATTATAATTATTTATGGTTTACAAATGAAGCTATGATAGCATAAAAATAAATGGATAAATTATTAGTAGTAGATGTAATATAAATAATTCAACTATTTAATAAACAATAATTATATAATCTTTATTGTAAAAATAATTGATTGTATTACTGGAAATGATTTAATTATTATAATTAGATGCACCAAAAAAATTTAAATTGGAAATCGTCTCAGAACTGATAAAAGTGAACCCTATAACTATAACATATGTTTTACTCTTCACTTATTTAGAAATAATGATGATAGTAAAAGAGTAATTATAGGAATTAGTTACACAATTTTATTCAATGAATGGTTTGCTAAATTTTATGGTTCCTGAATTTTTTTAGTAATGGGAAGGAAATATATATTTAGAAGTAACTAAAATGATGTATAAGTACCATGTGAAAATTTTCTTTTCTTTTTTTTAATAAATAAAATAAACTAAAGGGAGTGAGACGGTCTAATTATAGTATCATCAAGAAAAATAGTTATTCACTACTATCTATGAAAGGTTGTAGAGGACACCACCCACCAAATACAACAGCAAACATACCTTATAGAAACTAATTAGAAACATACAATAGCAACAATAATGATATCCTGCAAAGAACTACAATTTTGGTTACCTCAACCATAGCATATATTGCCTAAACAAAACCAGTTACTCACTCCTAAACAAAACTTGCTACTTATGCAAGTTGCAAATTATTTAATAGAAAATCCTACCACCCTTAACATCATTGGCATAAGTTAAAATGATTTTTCATTAACATGCTACGTCACAAAATGTAAACTTGAAACAGTCCCATTTTGGCAAGAATTTGGATCCAGAATATAAACATAAAGCAATAACGAAAGGAAAATAGATGGATTAAGTCGACTAATCCTTCTCAATCTTAATGTTTTTCATAATCCTTGGGTTGGCTTCATCAATTTCTCCAACAACTTCAACAATTCCTCTTTTAACAGGAGTGAAATCTGCCGAATCCGCTCCAACACGTGTCGACACAGAACCATTGTCTTCACATTTAACCTCAGCGCCAACACTCGCAAAATTTGAACTCAAATTCCGAACTACACCAGCAGCCAACTCACTTTGAACATGACAGTAGTCAAATTCTCATCAACACCAGTAGAATTCTACACAGAATATAATTTCAAAGTTAATAACATGAACATAAATCACTTTTAACAAAACAAAAAAAAAAAAACCTAAACCAAGAATAAACGGTTAGAGAGTGTAGCCACCTTCACAGCAGAATTCAAATCCTGAATTACACCAGCACCCATATCATTATGAACAACACCAGCAACCATATCATTTTGCTCAACCCCAGCAGCCAAATCATCCTCAACGTCAACCGAATTCTAAACAGTTTATAATTGCACAAGTAATTCAGTTATATGAACAATTGTGTAACACAAACATTGCACAAAAAAATAAAACGAAGCAACTTGCAAGAGAGTATTATGGACCTTTGCAACAGATTTGAACTTAGTAATAATGTCTTTATCAGCACAAACTTTTTTCACACGAAATGATTGCTCAAATCCAGAGTTCACACCATTGTTTACTGAAGGATAGAAAAACACTTAGAAAGGGGGGGTTTGAATAAGTGTAGCTTTAAAAACTTGACAGATAAAAATAAATTGCACAGTTATTTTTATCCTGGTTCGTTGTTAACTAAACTACTCCAGTCCACCCCCGCAGAGATGGTTTACCTCAACTGAGGATTTAATCCACTAATCGCACGGATTACAATGGTTTTCCACTTAGTCCACGACTAAGTCTTCTAGAGTATCCTGATCACAACCTGATCACTCCAGGAACAACTGCTTAGACACAAGCTAAGACTTTCTTAGAGTATCCTGACCACCACGTGATCACTCTAATTACAACTGCTTAGACACAAGCTAAGACTTCCTAGAGTATTCTGATCAACACGATCACTCTAGTTACTTACAACTTAATGTAATCTTTCTAAGAGTATTACAATGCTTCTTAAAAGCTATAATCACAAACTGTGATATTTCTCTTAACGTTTAAGCTTAATCTCACTAATATATTACAAAAGCAATGTAGTGAGCTTTGATGAAGATGAAGATTCTGATCTTTGATTTGAACAGCGTTTCAGCAAGTTAATATTCACAGAATTTGGTTCAGAGTTGTTCAAAATTGGTTAACCTTGCTTCTCATCAGAACTTCATATTTATAGGCGCTTGAGAAGATGACCGTTGAATGCATTTAATGCTTTGCGTGTTCCGTACAGCTTTGCATTTAATGTTATACGCTTTTGTCAACTACCTCGAGCCTTGTTCACGCTGTGTCTACTGACGTTGCCTTTAATAGCTTCTAACGTTCCTTTTGTCAGTCAGCGTAGCCTGCCACTTGTACTTTCTTCTGATCTGATGTTTGTAAATACAACGTTTGATTATCATCAGAGTCAAACAGCTTGGTGCAAAGCATCTTCTGATCTTCTGACCTTGAAGTGCTTCTTAGCGTGATACCATCAGAACTTCAGTGCTTCTGATCTCATGTTCTTCTGATGCTTCCATAGACCCATGTTCTGATTCTGCTTCGACCATCTTCTGATGTCTTGCCAGACCATGTTCTGATGTTGCATGCTGAACCTTCTGAGTCAAAGCTTCTGAGCGCTGATTTATGCATACTCTTTATATATTTCCTGAAAAGGAAATTGCATTGGATTAGAGTACCATATTATCTTAAGCAAAATTCATATTATTGTTATCATCAAAACTAAGATAATTGATCAGAACAAATCTTGTTCTAACAATCTCCCCCTTTTTGATGATGACAAAAACATATATAAATGATATGAATTTGCGATCAGAAAGAGCAGACGGCAAAAGACAAATTACACAACTATAGCATAAGCATGTGAATATGTCTCCCCCTGAGATTAACAATCTCCCCCTGAGATAAATAATCTCCCCCTGAAATAAATACTCGAAGAACTTTAATAAAAGACTTCCCTGATTATTTCGGTAGAGACGATCACATAAGCTTCTGTCTTCAGAGAATTCATAGCTTCTGACTTCTGCTTCCATTGGACAGCTTCAGAACTTGAATTTCTTTAGATCCCTAGAACACTCACAGCTTCTGATTCCTGCTTCCATCTAGGACAGCTTCAGAACTTGAATTTCTTTGATCTTCAGAACATTCCCAGCTTCTGATTCCTGCTTCCATCTAGGACAGCTTCAGAACTTGAATTTCTTTGATCTTCAGAACATTCACAGCTTCTGATTTCTGCTTCCATTTAGGACAGCTTCAGAACTTGAGTTTTCTGGATCTTTAGAACATTCACAGCTTCTGATTTCTGCTTCCCTCTGATAGCTTCAGAGCTTTGAATTTCTACTAACATCACTTCATGCTAGATTTGTATCAGAACATTGTTGAATGTACCAGAGCATCATCAGAGCATCTCTACATCCTGAAATGTTACAGAACAAAAACTAAACGACAAAAGTCAGCATGAACGAGTCAGAACATAAAATGTATATTAGAACACATGATATGTATCAGAGCCATATAGGCTAAAATAATGTATCAGAGCAAATAGAATTTTGTCAAAGCAAATAGACAAATTTTGGATCAAATTCTATTATTAGTGCTTCTGATTCTGAAGCTTGACAGCACTCAGCTTGCTTCAGTTTCCATAAGCTTATTCTTTTTACAGAATAACGCTTCTTATGGTTTTGCTTCTTGTGTTTGCTTTGAAGATTTTCTTCACTTCTTTATACCTGCAAAACACTTAAACCATATAGAACTTGCAGTTCTTGTTAGTGAATGTGTGGGAGCTTTACCCAGCAACTGATAGATTAATCAAATCATTTATCATTTATCTTCTCCCCCTTTTTGTCATAACATCAAAAAGAATATTCAAAAAAGATTCAGATGTATAAAACGACAAATAAAATCACTGGAATGTAAAAAACAAAGAAACTTTTCATTGATAATCAAAAGATATTACAAAAGTTCTTATGTTTAACAAGCAGATGCAACAAGGAAAGAGAACTACTAAGACCAAAGACTAAGACCCTAGCTAAGACAGAATCTGCGCCAGCATGTCTTGAACCCTGTCATAATTTGCAGTTTTCCTTGCCATGAAGGCGTGAAAACGCATCATTGACTGCTTCTTGGGCTTCCAGGCGAGGGGTTAGGGAGACTTGATTCTGATGCAGATTTTCCACAATCTCTTTCAGAAACAACATTCTCAGCAGGTGAAGATGAAGAGATTTCTTTGGAATGGGTTGAGGGAGAGGAAAGGTTAGATGAAGAGGAAGTTGAGTCTTGAAGGTAAAAAGATGAGGAGGAGGATGGAGATGATGGAGGGCTTTCACCAGGGGGTTGAAACACACGTCTAGAATAGTTTCCAGACAACTGAGCTTCGAATGAATTCACCTTGAGAGGGTCATAGGTGATCTTTATCTTTTTGGGTTTGGAAGAAGAAGTTTCATCAGTTTTTCTCTTTTTGTTTTCATCATTTTTATGGTTTCCTGGGCTTGATGAAGAGTTCATGATGGATTTGCAGATAATGAACAGCTAGGGTTTGATATGAATGCAGAGAGATAGAGAAGGAAAGCAAAGACAAAGTAAAATAGAGAAAATATAAGAGGGAAGGAGAAGCGTTTGAAGAGTATTTAAGATGAAACAAATGATGAATAGCATTTAATGTTACGTGACGAGAGGAGAGATAATAAAGACAAATGAGGTGACTAGCACAGTTACCTATGGTCGGCGTCCCTTCAACTGCACGCGCGCTTATCCATGAACAGTAAAGACAGGTTTACCATCCCGAGATAAAACGTTACAGCTGTTTTGCTTTTAAAGAGGTTCTAAATCAACTTAGACAATGAAACGTTAGTAATAACTGAATCATAATTTCTAATTGATTTTCAATCAGAACTTCTGATTAACAAATAATCCACTTACATTTCAGAAGATACTCATACATAAGAACTTCTCATCTTCTCATTCTGGGCATAAATCCATACTGATGTTCTTCAGAATGAACTTAAACCTATCTTCAGCCAGGGGTTTTGTAAAGATATCAGCCCATTGATGGTCTGTATCCACAAAGTTTAAAGATAGAACACCCTTCTGAACATAGTCCCTTATGAAATGATGTTTAATCTCAATATGTTTAGCTTTTGAATGAAGAATAGGATTCTTAGATAAACATATAGCTGAAGTATTATCACAGAATATAGGAATGTTACTCTCATATATCTGATAATCTTCTAGCTGACTCTTCATCCAGAGCATCTGTGTACTACAACCAGCAGCAGCGACATATTCTGCTTCTGTTGTTGATAGAGCAATAGTTGCTTGTTTCTTGCTATACCAGGAGATCAAATGACTTCCAAGAAATTGGCAACTTCCTGAAGTACTCTTTCTTTCGATTCTGTCTCCAGCATAGTCAGCATCGCAAAATCCTACTAAGTTGTATTCTTTAGATTTTCTGTAAACTAAGCCAATATTAGTAGTACCTTTCAGATACCTTAGAATTCTCTTAACAGCAGTTAAATGAGATTCTCTAGGGTCTGATTGGAATCTAGCACACAAACAAACACTGAAAAGAATGTCAGGTCTAGAAGCAGTCAAATATAGAAGAGATCCAATCATTCCTCTGTATAACTTCTGATCTACCTTCTTACTTACCTCATCCTTACCTAGGATGCATGTTGGATGCATAGGAGTTTTGGCTTCTTTGCAGTCTAGAAGATTAAACTTCTTCAGAAGTTCCTTCACATACTTGGTTTGGTGAACATACGTTCCTTCTGATGTTTGATTTATTTGTATTCCAAGGAAGTACTTGAGTTCTCCCATCATGCTCATTTCAAACTCAGCCTGCATAGACTCAGCAAACTCCTTTCCAAGTGTAGCATTAGATGTTCCAAAAATAATATCATCTATATATATTTGACAAATTAAAATATCCCTTTTAAAGGTTTTACAAAAGAGAGTAGTGTCCACTTTTCCTCTAGTGAAACCATTATCCAGAAGGAAAGAACTTAAGCGTTCATACCAAGCTCTGGGAGCTTGTTTCAATCCATACAATGATTTCTTTAGTTTAAAAACATGATTAGGAGACATAGAGTCTTCAAAACCAGGAGGTTGATGGACATAAACTTCTTCATCTATATAACCATTTAAGAAGGCACTCTTAACATCCATCTGATAGAGAGTGATGTTATATTGAGTGGCAAATGAAATTAATAGACGAATAGATTCTAACCTGGCCACTGGTGCAAAGGTTTCTGTATAGTCAATCCCTTCTTGCTGACTGTAACCCTGAGCCACCAGTCTGGCTTTGTTTCTTACCACTTCACCTTTCTCACTGAGCTTGTTTCTGAAGACCCATTTTGTACCGATTATATTGAATCCATCTGGTCTAGGAACAAGATCCCAAACATCATTCCTTGTAAACTGATTCAGTTCTTCTTGCATAGCAATTATCCAGTCTGGATCTTCTAGAGCATGATCAACAGAAGTTGGCTCGATCAAAGATACAAGACCTAATTGACAGTCTGCATTGTTCTTAAGGAATGCTCTTGTTCTGATTGGATCATCCTTCTTTCCAAGAATGACATCTTCTGAATGACCAGAAATGAGTCTGGATGATCTTCTGACAGATGGTTCTTCAGAAATGCTTAGATTCTCCAGAGAAGCTGATACTTGATCTTCAGATTCTTTGCTTCTGAGAGGCTCTGCTTCTGATGCGTTGCTTCTTGGCTCAACAACTTCTGATACATCACAATCTGCAAAATTATCAAACTGCTTTGGTTTTTCAGAACCAAGCTTATCATCAAACCTGATATTGATTGATTCTTCTACAACCAATGTTTCAGTATTGTATACTCTGTAGCCTTTTGAGCGTTCAGAATATCCAAGAAGGAAACATTTTTGTGCTTTGGAATCAAATTTACCAAGATGATCTTTAGTGTTCAGAATAAAGCATACACATCCAAAAGGATGGAAATATGAAATGTTGGGCTTTCTGTTCTTCCACAATTCATAAGGAGTCTTATTTAGAATAGGTCTGATAGAGATTCTATTCTGAATATAGCATGCAGTGTTTATTGCTTCTGCCCAGAAATGCTTAGCCATATTGGTTTCATTGATCATGGTTCTGGCCATTTCTTGCAGAGTCCTATTCTTTCGTTCTACAACTCCATTTTGCTGTGGAGTTCTAGGACAAGAGAAATCATGGGCAATACCATTTTCTTTGAAGAACTTTTCAAAGAATCTGTTCTCAAATTCACCACCATGATCACTTCTGACCTTTATGATTTTACACTCTTTCTCAGATTGAATCTGAGTGCAGAATTCAAAGAACACTGAATGAGACTCATCCTTGTGTTTCAAGAACTTTACCCATGTCCAGCGGCTATAATCATCAACAATGACTAATCCATATTTCTTCCCTCTGACAGATGCTGTTTTTACTGGGCCAAACAGATCAATGTGCAAGAGTTCTAATGGCCTTGAGGTAGAAACAACATTCTTGGATTTGAATGCAGGTTTGGAGAACTTGCCCTTCTGACATGCTTCACAAAGAGCATCTGATTTGAATTTCAGATTAGGGAGTCCTCTGACAAGATCCAGTTTGTTAATCTGAGAAATCTTTCTCAAACTAGCATGACCTAATCTTCTGTGCCAGACCCACTGCTCTTCAGAAACAGACATAAGACAAGTCACCTTCTGACTCATAAGATCTTGCAGATCTGTCTTATAAATGTTGTTCTTCCTCTTGCCGGTAAATAGGATTGAGCCATCTGTAATAGGGTGAACTGACTTTTAATCGAAATGTCGCGGTTAAGCAAGAGTCGCCACCGACTTTTATTTTATCCAAACTAAATCAGAAAGGCAAAAAGAAACAGAGAAAAACCTTTTTAAAGAAATCTAAGTTCGGGGGGTAATTTATGCAAAGGGAAGGTGTAAGGCACCCTTTGCATCCATGGTTTTCCATGGGCTCTTAATTGCTTTGCTTGCTCGTTTGTTTAGAAAATGTAGATGAAAGAGATAGGGACTTTAGCTCGTAAATGAGCGTTGCCCTTTTTGAAAAATTATGAGAAAGAATATAATGAAAGTTTGAGCATTGCAAGGCAATTAGGGGCAATTACCTTAAACTCAGGTGATAGGTCTCTTTTTAGCCTTTCAGAATGAAAGGGTCTATCCTTGCCATAAGAGGGCAGGAAGCCTTTCGTTTGGAGGTTGAAGGGTCGTCAAAGCATCCTTTGCCATAAGACTGTCCCATGCCATAGAGGGGCAGGTAGTATAAGGCAAGGATCAGAATAAGCCATTTTTCGTTAGGCAACCAGAAGATACCTCAGCCTTTCTTCGCAGGCAACTTCCGAGGGTCGAGGTCATTTTTGTGTATCGAAGGCAGCATCATTTAGGGTCGCATGACCTTTAGTTATCGAGGCAGCATGGCTGAGGTATCCTCATATTCGAGGGACATGGCTTATTCTGCAAAAAAACACAAAGGCAACAGGCAACAGGCAACAAGGCAACAGAGAGGTTACCCCAAAAGTGTGTGTGGGTGCAACAATCACGTGATTTGATTCAAATATTTATCTTATAATTAGTTATTCTAGGTTAATTACAAGCTTGCACTCCCTAGAATTACTAACCACACAATTAATATTATACAGTTTAAGTGCCTTTAAAAGGCCAACCAATACAAGCCAGGAACAGATACATAATAATGGGGAGGGGAATAAGAAACCAGCGGGTTTGGCATAAGTAATAATTTGGCATAAAAGAGGTCAGAGTTCTAGGGTTACCGACTATTCGAGCTTTGGCGGTTGGCAAACAGTTAGCTCCAATTGAGAAGATTGACAGTTAGAGGTTTCCTCGAGCATTGACTCTGATCATCTGAGAATTAATAGAAAAATTCTAGGATGTGAGTGTATGAAAGTTCTTTTAAATTAGCAAGACAAAATAAATAGTTAAAAAAATTAAAAGGAAAAAATAATATTGTATTAAAGTAAAAAGAAAGGAAAGAAAAAAAATAAATAATAAAGAAAATTGAATTGGGGCTTAGCTTTGTGAAGGGCGTAGCGCATAGTCGGAGGAAACCTGTTGCTAACCCTGAAAAAGAAATATTTTTTCAGTGTATGGCTAATTCTCGCAAACCCTGATTAGGACACAAGTTAGCCATGGTTAATAGAATAAATAAAATCAAACTAATTAATTATTAGTTTTCCAACCTAATTAATTAAATCAGTGAAAAGACAAGCTTCGATTAAATATTAAACCTACAAATTATCTACCTAATTAAATAACTTAAACAAATTAAATCAAGTTTAGAACAATTAAAATAAAATTATTTAATAATAATCAATCAAATAAATATATATATTTTTTATGAGAAAAAAAAGAAATTTTAAAGGAGTTTTATTCCTTAAAAAGATTTTTAAAAGGATTTACAAAGTAAACAAAAAAACAAGTTATATAATCAAGTGAATAAATAAAACATAAAATAAAATTAAAAAAAAAATAAAAAAAAAAAAGGGACGTAGCTGATCCTGTGTGGGAGGCTCTGGAAGGTGCATGGTAGGCTGCAGATTAGTGACCTTTAGATCTGGCCTGCTGGAGATCCAAGAGTCCACAAGGGATGGTGCATCACGATCTGGTGTGGGAGGCTCCGGAAGGTGCATGGTAGGCTTGCAGGGTCAGGTGCGTTAGATCTGGCTTATCGTCGATCCAGTGGTGACGATGAAAGGACATACGGTAGGCCTTCGTTGCTGGGACGCATGAAGCCTGCGTGAGTGATTCTTTACAACAAAACAAAACAAAATTGTCAAGGACGGGGATTGAACCCACGCCCCTTGGGTGATCATTAGGGTGACTCCCCACTTCTGCTGCGTGTGTTAGTTGATATTAACATGAAGCAAAAATAATATAATAGAGAAAAAACTAAGGAAATTTTGAACAAACAGATCTCGCGCCCAGGGTCATCTTCCTCACGTTGATTTTCTGAAACAACACACCCTATGGCAGCGTTTTCTAAGCGCGGCTGTAAGTCTCCCCTATTCAAACCTGCAAACTATTGTCAATAAACACCAAACAATAACTCAAATCAAATGTATATAACACCATGAAACCAATGGAAACTTTCTTTTCGGTCAATTTTCTCTCTAACTCGTTATCCCCAAATTAAAGCTTCAAAGCCCTAACAATGGTGAAACATCAAAGCTGCACACAAACTCCAATTAAACCATACAGAAAGCTTCGCAATGACATCAATAATACGAATATATACTCAAATTTTATTTATTATGCCCGAATTATCGAAAACGATTTTGAGTTAGAGGGACCAAACCGTAACCGTATGCGTGATGATTCCGAGTGCTTGAGACCTTAGGGATTATCCAGATAGCTTCAGGGAACACCAAAGAACGGATTTCAGTCCTCAAATCTCCTTGAATTCCCTCCGATCCTTGAATCCGAAAAATCACTTTCCATGGCAAATTTTTGAGTTTTATTTAGGTGTTCTTGGCTGCAAAACTTTGTCCCCCTTTCTTTTTTAAGGGTTAGAAAAGTTAGTTTATATAATGTGCAAAAATAAGACCTAAAACTAAAAAGGTAAAAATAATTATACTAAAACTTTGATTGAAATTGATTGAAAATTATTGAAATTGATTAAAAAAATATTTGTTACTCACTAACACAACTAACATGCTAGAAATAACAATTTTGACTTTAAAACTTTCTTTTTTTTGATTTTTTAGATATATAATGATTTTTGTTGATTTTTAGTTAAAAAATGCAAAAAAAAATAAAAATTGACTATTTAAAAAAATATATTTAATTAATTCCGAAAATTAAAATAAAAATGATAAAAAAAAAAGATATTTTTGTGATTTTTTTAATAAAAATGAAGTTAGCACTAAAGTTAGAAAATAAAATGTAAAAATGTCAGAAGTGGGATTCGAACTCGGGACTTCTCGCTCTTGTACCTCATACCCTCAAAGCCTTACCAATTGTGCCATGTCACTTAATCGACATAAAACGATATTTGCATATATATTAGGGCAAATTTTGGGGTATGACAGCTGCCCCTGTTCAATTTTCTTAAACCTGAAGATGTAGAGTGATTTGTATGTCAGTCGAAATCTGAAGGTGGAAGAGGATTGAACACTAGAATACCCAAGAATTTGCCCCTGCTGATGATGAAGGGACTTTTATCGGAGATGGGCTTGAAGATGCCATCCAGGCCTCGAGAGAAAAAAGTTTATTGGAGATGGGCTTAAAGATGCCATCAGACTTGATATACTTGAGAGTCAGAATGTGTCGTACGTTAGACTGTTTCTGAGGAATAGACTTAGGTTGAGTCGTACGTTAGACTGGGTCTAGTTTGCATCAGCAGATGTCTAGAAAACCGTGCGTTAGGCTGAAGGATATGTCGTATGTCAGATCAGATCCAATTTGCACCCGTAGATGTCTGGAGAAACCGTGCGTTAGGTCGAAGAATAAATCGTGCGTTAGACTATTCTCAATTGCATCCTCAGATGTCTGGAAAACCGTGCGTTAGGTCGAAGAATAAATCGTGCGTTAGACTATTCTCAATTGCATCCTCAGATGTCTGGAAAACCGTGCGTTAGGTCGAAGAATAAATCGTGCGTTAGACTATTCTCAATTGCATCCTCAGATGTCTGGAAAACCGTGCGTTAGGTCGGAGAATAAATCGTGCGTTAGACTATTCTCAATTGCATCCTCAGATGTCTGGAAAACCGTGCGTTAGGTCGGAGAATAAATCGTGCGTTAGACTATTCTTAATTGCATCCTCAGATGTCTGGAAAACCGTGCGTTAGGTCGAAGAATAAATCGTGCGTTAGACTATTCTTAATTGCATCCTCAGATGTCTGGAAAACCGTGCGTTAGGCTTTGCTTTGAATAAGATTCGAACCTTTGTAATGTACCTGTCAGATACTATTCACTTGGCAACAATGTCAGTTTTATGCAATGTTTACGACGTATGTAGTGAATGAGATGGAGTTCTTAAAAATAAATGGGACGCTTTGTATGTTATGCATGAATTATAACCGCATGCGATGTATGAATATGCATGAATTATAACCGCATGCGATGGATGAATATGCATGTGATGTATATGATGTATGGCTATGATCTATGTTACTCGAAGCATCTTGATTGAGAAGATAAATCTCTGTATCTTTGAAGATGTTTAGCTGGGGATTTACAGTTTCTGCTTGGGGATGATCAGTAATTTGATGTACCCTGATTTAGAGATATAAATGGACCATGTTGAAGAAGAGCAACTTGTTGGAGAAATAATAGTGTCGAAGATGTAAACTCTGTTGGGGAGTCATGTCTTTGTCGGGACGAGTATGTTTGAAGATATCTTCTTGAGAACTGCTCTGTGGGGATATGATTTTGAACATTGGAGCTGTGGGGAGACATGGGTGCCTCGAAAGTTGCCCCCAGTATTATAGTAACTACCATTCCTGGATTTGAGTATTGATTAAGATGTCAAACTGGACTTGCATAGATTTGCCCCTATTAGCAGGAACTTTGAAAAGATTCGCCTCGCGAGGACTTTATGAGATGTGCACTATGGGCGACATGCCCCTAGTAATCATAAGCTTAGGATGATGCCCCTGACTGATCGAGCCCCTGATTTTTTTGGCATCCGTGAGAGATTCTCGGAATCTTGACTTGATTGCCCCAGATTGATCGGGAAAATAGTTTGAAACCCACTTGAGGTGTATGCCTTTGATTGTTTGGCTTTAAGGGAGATTCTCGGAATCTTGACCTGATTGCCCCAGATTGATTGGGAAACGTGTCGTGCCCCTTGTATTGCTTCTTGGAGTGATCTTGTCTATCGGGATGACTTTCAGTCATTAGTTGTACCCTGTGCAAGTTCTTTCTGTTGCTAACATTTGAAATTATGTAGCAGAGTTTGTTTAATAATGAATTCATGAGATGCAATGCATGTGTTTGTCTTGAGTTTTTTGAAAAACATTAAAACGAGAGATGTAAAAGCATGATATTTGTAAAAACATGATATTTGTAACAACGTGATGTTTGTAAAAATGAGATATTAACTCAGCTTTTTTGGTAAACCTTAAGGAGTCAGGATACCTTTTTGGTGACAGTATGCTTATGAACTAACCATGCTTCAATTAGGACTTTCAAGGGTTGTAACGTGGCTTGGTTCACGGTTTTAAGAAACAAAGGATAATGGCTCAAAATTTATTTATACCCATCCCCTTCTTCGTGATGTTCTTCAGTCCTAAGCTCAGTTAATTCAACTTATGCATTCAGGTTCCAAGAGACTTTTGGATTTGCACCTTTGATACTGATGATGGTTCACAAGCAAAGATAACCTTTGAGATGGCAGTCACTTCTTCCTTTTGGTAGTTACAACATTGTGTTGTTCAGGAACTTGTTGACTTCTCTGTTTTTTTTTTCTTCATCTTTTTGATATCCCTAACTTTTGCCTGAACTGTCTATTTTGAGCTTACAGTCAGCGGGATGCCTTGATTTTTTTTTGCCTAAGTCACCTTTTTGATTTTTGACTTAGCAGGCTTTGTATATATGTCTTTTCATTTTTTTTTCTTTTGAAAGATATTGACTGCGTTGCTTAATGATTGATGAACCATCACTGTCTTTTGATTGACATCTCCAACACTTCTTTGATGTGTATGGTTGAACGTTTATGATTGAAACCTTTGTTGAAAGGTGTACTGAATGATTCTCTTAAAACAGAATGCACAGCCAAATTAACTGAGAACTACCTTGCCCCAGGTTATGATCAAGGGTTTTAATTAGTACAAGAAAGAAAACTTCTACTTCTTTGGCTCAAAGGGGTTAATGATGTATTAACATCCTTATATCTCCGCTGTTTAGGAATTGAAACAATGCCTGTACATCGTCAGCATAGTCTGTTCAAAAGCATACTATATGAGGTTGCGGTATCGTTCTCGTCATCCTCCCTTAAAAGGCTTACAGCTTAGCAGGAGTTGAGTATCACAAAACATATGCAGAGTAACGACATAATTTAAAAAGAGTGATAGCGAAATAATTTATTCAAGACAAACATATGCAATGCACTGATGATAACTATTTAAAACAGATAATGTCTATCATGATTCGAATGTTTAAACAAACAGAATAAAATTTGCGCATGAAAGTAAATCTAATGATTAAAAGTTCATCCACTTAGACATTAATCAGTCTTGTCGTGACTAGGCATAGGAGCAGTGATCACTACAGGAGTCTTGGGATGATAGAATTCAATTTCACCAGTATCGATCATGTCTTGAATCTTGTTCTTCAATGGCCAACAATCATTCGTATCATGCCCAGGGCTATTGGAGTGATATGCGCACCTCGCATTGGGCTTGTAGCTAGGGGCGGAAGTGTTAGGCTTTACAGGAGGACCCCTTAAAGTAATCAAGTTCTCTCTCAGCAAATGTTGTAATGCTTGAGCCAGTGACATGTTGATCTTTGTAAACTGACGTTTAGATGTATCTGACTTGCGTCTTTGTTGCGGAGCTAGTGTAGAGGTCAGAGCTGTCCCCATAGATTGGTTATGTTCATCGTGATCTTTCTGGTCGTACACAGTGTGAGATTTCTCAGGAGGGTGGCAGTCAATGGTCTTGTCATCGATTAAGTCTTGGATCTTATTCTTCAGTGTCCAACAGTTATTAGTGTCATGTCCAGGACTATCAGAGTGATACGCGCACCTTGCATTAGGATTATAACGAGAAGAGGAAATACTAGGATTCCTCGGAGGATCCTTCAAAGTGATTAGCCCTTTCTTCAGCAATTGTTGCAACGCTTCAGCCAGAGTCATATTGATCTTTGCGAATTTGCGCTTAGGTGTATCTGACTTGTGTCTTTGTTGTTGAACTGGTGTAGATATTAGAATTGTCCCCACAGATTGGTTGGGTTCATTGCAACCTTTCCGATTGTACCTAGTATTGGCCATATGAGGTTTCTCAGGTGAATTGAAGTCAATGATCTTGCAATCAATGAGGTCTTGGATCATGTGCTTCAACGGTCCACAATCCTCTGTATCATGACCAGGACTGTTTGAATGATAAGCACATCTTGCATGGTACTTGTACCCAGGAGCGGGATTAGTAGGAAGTGAATATGGAGGCAATAGAGTTATCAAGTTCTGATTGAGCAGTTGTTGCAGAGCTTGAGACAGCGGCATATGTAATGGAGTAAATGACCGCTTAGGCTTGTATCTCTGATTATCTTGACCACCTTGATACTTATATTGATTCTTCTCCTTCTCGATCAGAAGTGCCTTCAATTCTTCTTGCCCCTTGGCCAAGTGAAAGATTACTTTTTGGAACTGGTTATTCTGAGCCTGAAGATTTTTGACAGATTTTTCGAGATCCATCTTTCTTACTGAAATAAACAGCGGAAAGATGAGGCATTTGTTTTTATGAAACCTGTGATGCGATGTTTATGAATGCATGATTATGCATATGCAATGATCTCAAGGAGTTACAGGCCTTTTAACACATTTAAAAGAAAAGAAAAGTAGAAGCAAAAATAAATTAATTATTTTAAATAAAAACCAGTGTATTATATGTTTTTTTTTACTATTATTTTTTTGAAGTTACATTAAAGAAATACTAAATAATAAATAAAATATAAAAGGAATCATTATTCAAGTCGGCGCTTTCTCTTTAATCCTCTGATTTCCTCTTTATGGGTTTTGACCATCTCGTTCTTTTCTTGAATAAGCCTATCAATCTCTAGCTCCCATGATTGTATCTGATCAGGTGAGATGAAGTCTTCAATCTTCCACTTGCGAGAGAAATAGTCAAGCATACTATCTCGTTCTTTAGCATTAGCCACTAATACTGCTTTTTCGGCTTCAACCTTTTATAGACGCTTCTCAAGATCAGCCTTTTCTTGTCTTAAATGAGCAACGGTGGCAGCAAGGTCTTCGTTTGGAGCGGGTACATAAGGCTCCAACTCTATGTGAACCTCGGGAGGAGTGATCCTCGGAACAACGGGTGTGTCAGATGGATGTGGTATGCCAAACTCGACGACTCGGTCATAAATCCATTTAAAGTAAAGATCTGAAGGAGTATCGATCCTCATTCCCAATTCTCTTGCACCCACCTTTTTTTACTTCATACCAAGCTTTAATGAAGCGATTCTTCTTTTCAGTTGTATCTGAACCATAGTCAAAATATTCCGCACTAAGATATATGGAGCGAGGCTTATCTTTCAAAGCAAAACCAAACTGATGTCGAGCAAGTATAGGGTTATAGGTAATTCCTCCATGGATGCCAAGAAGAGGCACATTAGGGAACTCTCCACAGCGGTCATATAACTGAACTCCCTCGAATTTCTTTGGATACCAAATGATGTCGTCGTATGAAAGCTCCATAATCCTTTGAATCCAAGTCAAACCTTCTTCATTCTTTATTGAGGATCGGGGTAAGTGAGAAATAAACCACCTATGTAAGAGAGGGATGCACCCTAGAACACAACCTCGTCTCTTTGTCACTCTAGCGTTGATGGAATGCAATAAATCACCAAGTAGAGTAGGAACAGGATTCTTGCTAAGGAAGATTTTGATAGCAGCCCTATCAACAACTTTGTCGCAGCGGTGAAAAAGAACTTGTCCATATATCAACAGGGTTAGAACACTTTCCAAGGCATCCATGCTTAAAGCATTAGCAAAGATCTTAGCTTTCTCGATCAAGAAATCCACAGGTATCCCAGAGTAGTCTCTTTTGTTGATCCAAACTTTGTTAATTTCTGATCTTGGTAGGTGTAGAGCAGCAGCAATGTCTTCCAACTTAGGACCTCCTTCCTCACCAGTGTAAGGGATTTGATCAGGTATGGGCATGTCCATTATGTAAGAGAATTCTTCCAATGTAGGTACCAGTTGAAAATCTCTATAAGTGAAGCAATGGAGAAGAGGATCATAAAATTGCATCATAGAATTGAGGAGAGCTTCATCCACTTTGGTTCGCATTAAACTCACCAGTTTGTTGAGAGATTCAGAAAGAACAAGAGAACCAGTAATATCATCACATAAGAGTCTTAATGCAGTAGGTACTTTCTTGAAGTTGAGGAAGAAAGGTTTTCTGATTAGGATTCCCATTATTTAAATAACCTACAAAACAAATTATGGTTAAAATACCTTTTTTCTCCTTGAGATGAGTTAGCCATGTCATGAATGCATGTATGCATGATGCATCACAGAAAAACAAATCCACACAAATCACACAATTTTTGGTTTAAGGCTTGCATGGAGTTTTAGATCAGGTGTCCTTCCCAAAGGCATTTCTATGGATAAGGAGATTTCAGCAACAGGTTCTACAAGTTATCCAGAATTGTAAGCCCTTCTAAAGCACCCTCGGACATGATGCATTTGCACCATGCAATGATACTTTGAGAAAGAACCTATCTGAATTGTAGCATCGGGTAGCGACTAGTCCTTAACATTTGTCAAGGGTAGTCCCCCCACTACGTTCCTAAAGGCCAGGATGGGTTAAGGGTAACTAAAGGTCCTTGAGCTCCGGCGCACCCACAGACACATACATAGACCTCCCTCATTTGAGAAAGGTGTGCATATGCTATGGAGTCCTAACTCAAGCGTGAACTTCATACTGACTCATCTCCCACATATGTGAAAGAGGTCCTTATGACTATGCCACTCCTAATCTTAAGGGTTCTTGAATCCGGGAATAGGATTCGTCCTTCAGTTAATTCCCAAAACGCCCCTGAAAAATAAAACAAATAAAGCAAATAATAGAAAACATTTTAAAATGAATCCTAAACCTTTAAGGTAACCCCTCTTAATCGAAATTTTCCCCAGCAGAGTCGCCAGTTCTGTAATACGGTGAACTGACTTTTAATCGAAATGTCGCGGTTAAGCAAGAGTCGCCACCGACTTTTATTTTATCCAAACTAAATCAGAAAGGCAAAAAGAAACAGAGAAAAACCTTTTTAAAGAAATCTAAGTTTGGGGGGTAATTTATGCAAAGGGAAGGTGTAAGGCACCCTTTGCATCCATGGTTTTCCATGGGCTCTCAATTGCTTTGCTTGCTCGTTTGTTTAGAAAATGTAGATGAAAGAGATAGGGACTTTAGCTCGTAAATGAGCGTTGCCCTTTTTGAAAAATTATGAGAAAGAATATAATGAAAGTTTGAGCATTGCAAGGCAATTAGGGGCAATTACCTTAAACTCAGGTGATAGGTCTCTTTTTAGCCTTTCAGAATGAAAGGGTCTATCCTTGCCATAAGAGGGCAGGAAGCCTTTTGTTTGGAGGTTGAAGGGTCGTCGAAGCATCCTTTGCCATAAGACTGTCCCATGCCATAGAGGGGCAGGTAGTCTAAGGCAAGGATCAGAATAAGCCATTTTTCGTTAGGCAACCAGAAGATACCTCAGCCTTTCTTCGCAGGCAACTTCCGAGGGTCGAGGTCATTTTTGTGTATCGAAGGCAGCATCATTTAGGGTCGCATGACCTTTAGTTATCGAGGCAGCATGGCTGAGGTATCCTCATATTCGAGGGACATGGCTTATTCTGCAAAAAAACACAAAGGCAACAGGCAACAGGCAACAAGGCAACAGAGAGGTTACCCCAAAAGTGTGTGTGGGTGCAACAATCACGTGATTTGATTCAAATATTTATCTTATAATTAGTTATTCTAGGTTAATTACAAGCTTGCACTCCCTAGAATTACTAACCACACAATTAATATTATACAGTTTAAGTGCCTTTAAAAGGCCAACCAATACAAGCCAGGAACAGATACATAATAATGGGGAGGGGAATAAGAAACCAGCGGGTTTGACATAAGTAATAATTTGGCATAAAAGAGGTCAGAGTTCTAGGGTTACCGACTATTCGAGCTTTGGCGGTTGGCAAACAGTTAGCTCCAATTGAGAAGATTGACAGTTAGAGGTTTCCTCGAGCATTGACTCTGATCATCTGAGAATTAATAGAAAAATTCTAGGATGTGAGTGTATGAAAGTTCTTTTAAATTAGCAAGACAAAATAAATAGTTAAAAAAATTAAAAGGAAAAAATAATATTGTATTAAAGTAAAAAGAAAGGAAAGAAAAAAAATAAATAATAAAGAAAATTGAATTGGGGCTTAGCTTTGTGAAGGGCGTAGCGCATAGTCGGAGGAAACCTGTTGCTAACCCTGAAAACGAAATATTTTTTCAGTGTATGGCTAATTCTCGCAAACCCTGATTAGGACACAAGTTAGCCATGGTTAATAGAATAAATAAAATCAAACTAATTAATTATTAGTTTTCCAACCTAATTAATTAAATCAGTGAAAAGACAAGCTTCGATTAAATATTAAACCTACAAATTATCTACCTAATTAAATAAATAACTTAAACAAATTAAATCAAGTTTAGAACAATTAAAATAAAATTATTTAATAATAATCAATCAAAAAAATATATATATTTTTTATGAGAAAAAAAAGAAATTTTAAAGGAGTTTTATTCCTTAAAAAGATTTTTAAAAGGATTTACAAAGTAAACAAAAAAATAAGTTATATAATCAAGTGAATAAATAAAACATAAAATAAAATTTAAAAAAAAATAAAAAAAAGGGACGTAGCTGATCCTGTGTGGGAGGCTCTGGAAGGTGCATGGTAGGCTGCAGATTAGTGACCTTTAGATCTGGCCTGCTGGAGATCCAAGAGTCCACAAGGGATGGTGCATCACGATCTGGTGTGGGAGGCTCCGGAAGGTGCATGGTAGGCTTGCAGGGTCAGGTGCGTTAGATTTGGCTTATCGTCGATCCAGTGGTGACGATGAAAGGACATACGGTAGGCCTTCGTTGCTGGGACGCATGAAGCCTGCGTGAGTGATTCTTTACAACAAAACAAAACAAAATTGTCAAGGACGGGGATTGAACCCACGCCCCTTGGGTGATCATTAGGGTGACTCCCCACTTCTGCTGCGTGTGTTAGTTGATATTAACATGAAGCAAAAATAATATAATAGAGAAAAAACTAAGGAAATTTTGAACAAACAGATCTCGCGCCCAGGGTCATCTTCCTCACGTTGATTTTCTGAAACAACACACCCTATGGCAGCGTTTTCTAAGCGCGGCTGTAAGTCTCCCCTATTCAAACCTGCAAACTATTGTCAATAAACACCAAACAATAACTCAAATCAAATGTATATAACACCATGAAACCAATGGAAACTTTCTTTTCGGTCAATTTTCTCTCTAACTCGTTATCCCCAAATTAAAGCTTCAAAGCCCTAACAATGGTGAAACATCAAAGCTGCACACAAACTCCAATTAAACCATACAGAAAGCTTCGCAATGACATCAATAATACGAATATATACTCAAATTTTATTTATTATGCCCGAATTATCGAAAACGATTTTGAGTTAGAGGGACCAAACCGTAACCGTATGCGTGATGATTCCGAGTGCTTGAGACCTTAGGGATTATCCAGATAGCTTCAGGGAACACCAAAGAACAGATTTCAGTCCTCAAATCTCCTTGAATTCCCTCCGATCCTTGAATCCGAAAAATCACTTTCCATGGCAAATTTTTGAGTTTTATTTAGGTGTTCTTGGCTGCAAAACTTTGTCCCTCTTTCTTTTTTAAGGGTTAGAAAAGTTAGTTTATATAATGTGCAAAAATAAGACCTAAAACTAAAAAGGTAAAAATAATTATACTAAAACTTTGATTGAAATTGATTGAAAATTATTGAAATTGATTAAAAAAATATTTGTTACTCACTAACACAACTAACATGCTAGAAATAACAATTTTGACTTTAAAACTTTATTTTTTTTGATTTTTTAGATATATAATGATTTTTGTTGATTTTTAGTTAAAAAATGCAAAAAAAAAAATAAAAATTGACTATTTAAAAAAATATATTTAATTAATTCCGAAAATTAAAATAAAAATGATAAAAAAAAGGATATTTTTGTGATTTTTTTAATAAAAATGAAGTTAGCACTAAAGTTAGAAAATAAAAAGTAAAAATGTCAGAAGTGGGATTCGAACTCGGGACTTCTCGCTCTTGTACCTCATACCCTCAAAGCCTTACCAATTGTGCCATGTCACTTAATCGACATAAAACGATATTTGCATATATATTAGGGCAAATTTTGGGGTATGACACCATCCTTCTGATTTACAGCCTTGCAAGACTTTTGATTAAAGATTATATCATAACCATTGTCACTCAATTGACTGATAGATAAGAGGTTATGTGTTAACCCTTCTACAAGAAGTACATTTGAAATGGAAGGAGAGTTACCAGACTTTATAGTTCCAGAGCCAATTATCTTGCCCTTCTGATCTCCTCCAAACTTGACTTCTCCTCCAGACTTAAGCACCAGGTCTTGGAACATAGACCTTCTTCCTGTCATGTGTCGTGAGCATCCAGAGTCCAGGTACCATGACATGTTGTGCTTTGTCCTTTTTGCAGCCAAGGATATCTGCAATAGGAATGATCTTATCCTTAGGTACCCACATTTTCTTGGGTCCTTTCTTGTTAGATTTTCTCAAGTTCTGATTGAACTTGGGTTTAACATTGTAAGCAATAGGAGGAACAGCATGATAATTCTTAATGTGAGTTTCATGATATTTCCTAGGTTGTGTCACATGCTTCTTAGTGTGTGTAATGTGAAAGCTTTGTGCATGTGATGTGTGCCTAATATCATGGGAGTGGCCAAATTTAAATTGGTTGTACAGAGGCTTGTATGATATTTTCATATCATCCACAGATTCAAGCTTGTATGGGATTTCACCCTCATAACCAATGCCTACTCTATTATTTCCAGACACAGCATATATCATAGAAGCAAGTTGACTTCTGCCTATGCTTCTAGATAAAAATTTTCTGAAGCTCAAGTCATATTCTTTCAGAATATGATTCATGCTAGGAATGACTTTTTCTGTTTCAGAAGGAGATCCACTGTTTTTGGATAAATTTAAAACTTTTTCCTTTAGTTCAGAATTTTCCAATTCCAGCTTCTTAGTTTCAAATTCAAATTGCTTCTTCAGCTTTTTGTATTTGATACTAAGATGAGCTTTGAGTTCCAGAAGTTCTGTTAGACTGGAAACTAACTCTTTTCTAGATAGTTCAGAAAATACCTCTTCAGAATCTGATTCTGATGTAGATTCTGATCCGTCATCTTCTGTCGCCATCAGCGCACAGTTAGCCTGCTCATCTTCAGAGTCTGAATCATCTTCTGACTCATCCCAGGTTGCCATAAGACCTTTCTTCTTATGAAACTTCTTCTTGGGATTTTCTTTCTGAAGTTTCGGACACTCATTCTTGTAATGTCCAGGCTCATTGCACTCATAGCAGACAGCCTTCTTCTTGTCAGATCTTCTGTCATCAGAAGATTCTCCACGTTCAAATTTCTTTGAACTTCTGACGCCTCTGAACTTCCTTTGCTTGTTCTTCCAGAGTTGATTTAGCCTTCTGGAGATCAAGGACAGTTCATCTTCTTCTTCAGATTCTGATTCTTCAGGATCTTCTTCTCTTGCCTGAAAAGCGTTAGTGCATTTTTTAACATTAGATTTTAATGCAATAGACTTACCTTTCTTCTGAGGCTCATTTGCGTCCAGCTCAATTTCATGGCTTCTCAAGGCACTGATAAGCTCTTCCAAAGAAACTTCATTCAGATTCTTTGCAATCTTGAATGCAGTTACCATTGGACCCCATCTTCTGGGTAAGCTTCTGATAATCTTCTTTACATGATCAGCCTTGGTGTAGCCTTTATCCAAAACTCTCAATCCAGCAGTAAGAGTTTGAAATCTTGAAAACATCTTTTCAATGTCTTCATCATCCTCCATCTTGAAGGCTTCATACTTCTGGATTAATGCAAGAGCTTTGGTCTCCTTGACTTGAGCGTTACCTTCATGAGTCATTTTCAAGGACTCATATATGTCATAGGCCGTTTCCCTGTTAGATATCTTCTCATACTCAGCATGAGAGATAGCATTCAGCAAAACAGTTCTGCATTTATGATGATTCCTGAAAAGCTTCTTCTGATCATCGCTCATTTCTTTTGCTTTGTCAGCTTTACGCCTTTGGCATTTACCGGATGTTTGTAACCATCCATCAGAAGATCCCATAGATCACCATCTAGACCAAGAAAGTAACTTTCCAGTTTATCTTTCCAGTATTCAAAGTTTTCACCGTCAAATACTGGTGGTCTAGTATAACCATTGTTTCCGTTGTGTTGCTCAGCAGAGCCAGATGTAGATGGAGTTGGATTTGCTTGAGATTCACCAGCCATCTTTAACTGAAGCGTTTTTCTCTTCCTGAATCTTTTCTAAACACGGTTAAGTGCTTGCACCTTAGAACCGGCGCTCTGATACCAATTGAAGGATAGAAAAACACTTAGAAAGGGGGGGTTTGAATAAGTGTAGCTTTAAAAACTTGACAGATAAAAATAAATTGCACAGTTATTTTTATCCTGGTTCGTTGTTAACTAAACTACTCCAGTCCACCCCCGCAGAGATGATTTACCTCAACTGAGGATTTAATCCACTAATCGCACGGATTACAATGGTTTTCCACTTAGTCCACGACTAAGTCTTCTAGAGTATCCTGATCACAACCTGATCACTCCAGGAACAACTGCTTAGACACAAGCTAAGACTTTCTTAGAGTATCCTGACCACCACGTGATCACTCTAATTACAACTGCTTAGACACAAGCTAAGACTTCCTAGAGTATTCTGATCAACACGATCACTCTAGTTACTTACAACTTAATGTAATCTTTCTAAGAGTATTACAATGCTTCTTAAAAGCTATAATCACAAACTGTGATATTTCTCTTAACGTTTAAGCTTAATCTCACTAATATATTACAAAAGCAATGTAGTGAGCTTTGATGAAGATGAAGATTCTGATCTTTGATTTGAACAGCGTTTCAGCAAGTTAATATTCACAGAATTTGGTTCAGAGTTGTTCAAAATTGGTTAACCTTGCTTCTCATCAGAACTTCATATTTATAGGCGCTTGAGAAGATGACCGTTGAATGCATTTAATGCTTTGCGTGTTCCGTACAACTTTGCATTTAATGTTATACGCTTTTGTCAACTACCTCGAGCCTTGTTCACGCTGTGTCTACTGACGTTGCCTTTAATAGCTTCTAACGTTCCTTTTGTCAGTCAGCGTAGCCTGCCACTTGTACTTTCTTCTGATCTGATGTTTGTAAATACAACGTTTGATTATCATCAGAGTCAAACAGCTTGGTGCAAAGCATCTTCTGATCTTCTGACCTTGAAGTGCTTCTTAGCGTGATACCATCAGAACTTCAGTGCTTCTGATCTCATGTTCTTCTGATGCTTCCATAGACCCATGTTCTGATTCTGCTTCGACCATCTTCTGATGTCTTGCCAGACCATGTTCTGATGTTGCATGCTGAACCTTCTGAGTCAAAGCTTCTGAGGGCTGATTTATGCATACTCTTTATATATTTCCTGAAAAGGAAATTGCATTGGATTAGAGTACCATATTATCTTAAGCAAAATTCATATTATTGTTATCATCAAAACTAAGATAATTGATCAGAACAAATCTTGTTCTAACATTTACATCTATCTTAAACAAATAGGTTTGGTCAACAAAACCACCAATCACTCTCTGCACAACTGCTGACTCAGTTTCCTAAAACATAGATATTTAAGTTACGTTAATGAAAGTTGAATAAATATAACAATTGATTTTTATTCTAAATACTCACCCGGTACATTTCAGCAATCAAATTAGAACATGTAATCTTGGTTAGAAAATAACAATCACGATCAAAAAGCACAAAAGTAGTTGAGTCTGTTTCATTAATTACTCTAACTTTAACATGGTACCTATATATTTAACAAAGTTATGAAATTGAATAATTTTAGAATATATAAATTAGCCACGAAAAGTTTAAACAATTTTGAAATAACACCTTGCAACTATTGTCCAGACATGCTGTTCACACTTTGGGCAGAAAAACCTTTTGGAATCTACAATGACTGCCTTGTTGCAGACACATGCAGCATACCACCAATCATTGCCACCAACAACATGTTTGATTGTGCCTAACACAACACAAACCATGTTCTACAAAAAAAAGAGATGAAATAGCATTAAAAAATAAACCTATAACATAAGAAATATTTATGAGGCATAAGTGTCAGCAAAAGTTACATCTTGACAGTCCTTTAGCTCCTCAATTGTTTTGCGCTAACTCAAATTTAAGAAATCCTCTTCTAAACTCATCTCAGAAACATCCTTCATATAACTAAATGGCTGAGTGGGCGATCCAATGTTATCACTAATAAGAAAGAAAACAAAGTAGGAAATTCAATAATGGAATTTCAAAAAAATCACAAAAATTAATAGAACAAAATGAATTGCTAAATGTATATAAGATTTTTAAAGAATTTACTTCAGTTTTAAACTATCTGCCTCAGGTGTTTTTGGGTCGAACAATAGTTTGGTACAATTCATTGCATTCTGCATCTGGATTTTTCCGTTATACATATTGACTTTCAGAAATTGAGCAAGCACAACAACAGTGTCGCGGTTACCCGATTCAAGGTACGCATCAAGCTCATCAACATATGGTCCAATGAGTGTACAGTCAAGCTTCATACTACAATTATAAAAAAATAAGAAGCAACTTAAGTCAAAAACCAAACATAGCATGACAAAAAAAATAATTGAATTTTATACCAGTTAAAAAATATTTGCTCACCGATTAGACTGCAACTCAATGACCTTAAACTTAGTAGTTACTCCATTCCTTTCATAGACTCGTTCACGTCCAACTCCAGACAAAATGGCCATAACATCTAATTCACAAATAAGACCTAACACATTAACATCTTATTGAAAACAACGAAAATACCAGATAACACAAATTGAAACTCATAATACATAGTTTGATGGAAACCGGAGTTTAATATTAAATGATAATTACCAATCAAGTAGTCCATGTCAATTTTCACAACTATCTATGGGAAAGATACAAATGAGTAAGGGGAGAAAGTTATCAGATCAGCACCAAATTCTGTAACCACTGTGGAATTCTGCAAACTCAATTTGAACTGATGTTTTATGGTCCTATACGCTCCAGTATTAGTGGCGACACCAAAATGTTTAAAGTTATAAACATTACCCTCTCGAACTTTGTTATCAAATCGATAGAGCAAAACTTTTCGAACAGAAGCCTGAATCTTGCCACCCTGTCAATCAAAAACGATGAAATATTTAGAACAAAAACATTGAAACCAATATGCAAAGCATTAAAAAACGAATCAACAATAACAACCTTTTCATCCATTAGAATCATTTCCATCGCATAATATTTTTGTTTCGAATTCATGTCTGGAACAAACCATAAGCGAATAACTCGAACAACAACATCCCATGATTCTTTTGCCGGAGTGATTTCAACAACAAAATCGCGTCTTGCAGCAGCCATTGAAAAAAACCGAAGCAACCGATAGAAGGATTAGAGGTTAATGATAATCCAGAAAATGAATTGGTCATATTTATAGATGGGCACAATAATCAGGAAATACCAATAATCAGAAAGAAACAATATTGATTAAGCACTGCTTAGGAATTGGGAGATGAATAATTACCATTAAAGAGAATGAATCGTGAAACCCATAGAAGCAGAATCCTCGAAGAACGATGGACGAAATGAAGGGTCGGTTGAAATGATTGAGAAAGATACATTGAATCAAGGGAATGAATTGATGAAGAAGATCAGGGATTTGCCGTAGGCGGCGAATGTTTACTGAAAAGTTGAAAAATAATGTAACGTGCAAGTGGGAATTGTGTGGTCATTAACCCATTAAAAGAGTATTATCCAAAAGAATAGGAATCAATAATAAATAAATAAATAAAATTTCATAAACCAATTAAAAGGGTGTTATCCAAGAGTAACGTGCAAGTGAGAATTATGTGGTCATTAACCCATTTAAAAAGTGTTATCCAAAAGATTAGGAATCAATAATAAAAAATAAAAAAATGTAATAAACCAATTAAAAGGGTGTTATTCAAGAAAATAGGAAATCAATAAGTTGAAAATTAAAATAGAATAATGTAATGTCCAAGAGCATAGGAAATAGGGAATGAATAATAATTGAAATAAAATGAATTACTAAATTAATAAATAAGTAATAACTTAACAAAAATAGAAATATGATTTTTTTACCTACCTGCCACTATTCTAAAATAATAATACCAATATGCCCCATGTTAAAATTAAAACACCAAAATGCCACACTTTTAGTTCACGTCCGTCCAGGGGTTGGCCGGACCGGTGAAGATTTTTTTTCCCCAGTTGGGGTCCGGCCAGGGGTTGGCCGGACTCTAACTGGCCCTTTTTTTTTTTCCTTTTTTTTTAAAAATGATTTAAATCAATTAAAATAAAAAAAAATAAAAAAAAAAACAAAAAAAAAAGGTCCAGTTAGAGTCCGGCCAACCCCTGGACGGACCCCAACTGGGGAAAAAAAATCTTCACCGGTCCGGCCAACCCCTGGACGGACGTGAACTAAAAGTGTGGCATTTGAGTATTTTTTTTTCATTTCATGGCATGTTGGTATTATCTTTTCATTATTGGGGCAGATAGGTAAAAAAATCTAGAAATATTTCTTTAAGTAGAAACATTTAAAATAATAAGGGCTCTAGAAATGTGCCACTTGTCAAAATTGCCAATAAACTCATTTTGCTTTATTATGATTATGTATGATTCAATATATCTAAAAAAAAAAGAAAATTTTTTCTTATAAATGAAGGAGTAATAGAGAAAAATAAGAAATTAAGCGAATGTAACCATTGTCACTTTGGGTTTGTACCAGAAAAAAGCACCTTTGGTGCCTCACTGAACTCAACCGCCGATAAAAGAACCCAAACCCATCGGAAAGCCCTACCGGAGTCGGTCGCCGGTCGCCAGAAACGGTAACAATTTCCATTCACGTTTTCCTTTTTCTTCCAACTATCGATTCCATCTCAATTTTTACCCTAAAAATCGCCACATTCCGTTAATTTCAATTTCAATTTCCTCAATTCTAATTTCAGTTCCAATTCCTCAATGGAGAGTTCCGATGAAGAAAACGACGTCGTCACTGGTAATCACGCACCCAAGGAACTAACTCGATTATCATCTACTGGTGCAAAATTCGTTGATGAAGTACTTAACGGTCCAAATCAACGTTGTTTGGATAATTTCCGAATGGATAAACAAGTGTTCTACAAGCTATGTGATATTCTAGAAACTAAGGGTTTATTGCGTGACACTAATAGGATCAAAATTGAAGAGCAGTTAGCTATGTTTATGTTTATTATTGGGCATAATTTGAGAATTAGGGCTGTTCAGGAATTGTTTCATTATTCGGGCGAAACGATTAGTCGGCATTTTAATAATGTTTTGAATGCGGTTATGTCGATTTCGAAGGAGTATTTTCAGCCGCCGAGCTTGGATGTTCATGAATTAATCTCTGAAGATTGTAGATTCTTTCCGTATTTTAAAGTAAGGTTTTGATCAATTTGTTTGATATGCATGTTGTTTGGGATTGATTGTGTCTCACATTGTGTTGGAATTTGAATAAGTAGTTATTGTTCCATGATACGCTGTTTAGTACACATGAGTGCTGTTTAGTACACATGAGTATTGGATAGTAGAAAATAGTGGTTTGTTCAAATTTCGCTTTGCTAGAGTGTTACCGGGTTTCTATATTGCCTCTATTTGACAACCCTTTGTACTAAATATGTATCGTAGAACAATAGGTTTTTGTTAAAATTCCGAATTATTATAGTGCTATCAGAGGCGTCTCAAGTTCTCGGAGGTCATGTATAAGTTAGCCTCAGTTTAACGATGGTAAAATAAAAAGAGACTCTATTTAACTGTGATTTCCCTGTGAGAAATATTTTTTGAGACCCCTTTCTGCCACTGGTTAAGCGTAACTAATTTTGGGCTCTGTGCAGTGAAATTTGAACAAGCAAACTGATATTTTCCGCTATCCAGAATTAACAACACAGCATTGATCTTATTTATTATTCTTTTTATAGGATTGTGTGGGAGCAGTTGATGGTATATATGTACCTGTGACAGTTGGTGTAGATGAACAAGGACCTTTCCGCAATCCGGACGGGTTACTTTCACAAAATGTTTTGGCAGCATGCTCATTTGACCTCAAGTTTTGTTATGTTTTAGCTGGTTGGGAAGGGTCTGCTACAAACTTACAAGTTTTTAATTCAGCAATCACCAGGAGGAATAAATTGCAGGTCCCCGAAGGTAGTAACACTTATAACTTATCTGTATAAAGCAATCATGATTTGGGTTGCAATTATATTGGAGTTCTTCCTCTTGACAAATGTTGGGTTACTTGATGTTATGTTCTCTCCCCACATGTCCATTAACTTGGTTTGAAAAATGAAATAAATACCTCTGAATCAATTTTTATCACCTATCCTTTATCTGCAGTGACTTGAAGATAGTGACTTGAAGATATTTTAATTCTGTTGTTCTCAACTTTTATTTGGTTGTAGTTGTAATTTGGATTAAACATTTTTTATGACACAGGTAAATACTACCTGGTAGACAACAAGTATCCAAATGTGCCGGGTTTCATTGCTCCATATCCTCGTACTCCCTACCACTCCAAGGATTTTACCAGTGGTTACCACCCACAAGATGCATGTGAGCTGTTCAATCAACGACATTCATTATTACGAAATGTCACTGGCCGAACTTTTGGGGCTTTAAAGGAGCGATTTCCTATATTGATGGCAGCTCCTTCATACCCATTACAAACTCAGGTTAAGTTAGTGGTGGCAGCTTGTGCTTTACACAATTACATTCGTGGGGAAAAACCAGATGATTGGATTTTTAAGATGTATGATAAAGATGCATCATTTACAATGGTAGAATCACTACCTCCATCAGAGGTTGAAACACATCCGAAAACAAATGTCGAGACCCAAAACCAGTATCAGGGTCTTAGTTTTAATGCTGATGAAATTGCACTTGCTTCACAGTTAAGGGTTTCTATTACAACTGAAATGTGGAACAAATATATCCAGGATATTCCCCTCATGTAAAATTTGTCCAATTAAGTTTATGTTCTCAGGCTAGGTTTGAATATTTCCGAGGATCTTTGTGATACAGTAGAATTAAACTGTTGATTTCTACTCTGATAGTGTACATTGTAATTTTGTTCATATAACACAAGCATGCTTGTTATCACATCTCATCATATAAACTTTGGTCTTCAACTTTAGGGGCAAATAAATTTTTCATTCCTCCCTAGGAATGAACATGATATTTAATATTGTTTATTGAAGTAAAATTGTGGAGTCAAAATCAATTCAGAGAGCTTATCACCATCACAAAGAGCATGTGGCAGATTATATAATATTCATTGTATGATTCAGGCCCTGAATATGTACAGTTAGGGTATAGTATACTCAACCAATTTATTCATGGGACCTTGTAAAGAATATGCTGTTATAGAGATAGCTTGCATATGTGACATTAATTACAGGAGAAAATAAGGGTACATAGACAGGGAAATGACTTGGCTTGCAAGGTTAGTCATGTTATTGTCATATTTTGAGTTTTGGTAGTTGGTAATGGGTTCAGGGTTTTTGTGCTGCAACTTTGGATTCAACGTGAATAAGGTATCTGTCCCACAAACTTTTTACATGAAACTACTTAAATATTCAGTGCGTCTGCAGAGGTTAATGTAATCGTTGTAATAGAAATTTATAACTAAAATTAATTGTATAAAATATAAATGTAAAATGACTTAATTGTAATTTTGGTCCTCTTATTTTATTTTATTTTTCGTTTTGGTCTCCCCATTTTTAGAATTATAATTTTGGTCTCTTTTTTGAATTTTTTATTGAAATAAGGACAAAAATAGGGACTAATTTAGCAGAAAAAAGAAAAATAGGGGGAGAAAAATTGCATAAAAAATTCAAAAAGAAGACTAAAATAGTGATTTTTAAAATAGGGGATCAAAATTAAGAAAAAGACAAAATAGATGGACTAAGCCTATTAATGTCAAGGTAGATGAAATGTATTTTTGACAATTATGTAATTCAAATATTGATTATACAAACCAAAAAATTACAAATATATCAGAAAAAAAAGTAGGCAACAGAAATAACTTCATGGAATCCATGATGAGAATTGTCAAACGGTCAAACCTCTTAAAAAAAAGGAGAAGTTAAAAAAAACACGAACATATAATAAATAGGGATTTGCATTAATACTATTGCTAAATAATTTTAGAGTGAAGACTCATTTTGGTCCCTCACAAATATTATACGAGTCAAATTAGTCCTTCACAATAAAATAGATTTAATTCAATCCCTTATAAATTTTAACCGGATCATTTAAGTCCTTCTGTTAATATTTTTTTCAAACCGGTTTTTTTCTAGTTTTAAACCGTGACTGAATTGCCACGTTGGATTTTATTTTATTTTCATTTTGAAAATTTTTATTTTTAATTTCATTTTTAAAATTTTTATTTTTAATTTCATTTTTAAATAGTTATAAATTAATAATATAAAAAAACCAAAATTGTTTCTTCTAAGGAGTTGACCTCAGGCCCATGTGGTTAATCTTAAATAATTCTAAATTTAAAATAAAAAATACAAAATTTGTATCTATATGGTCTCGAACCTAAGTCTCTTCAGATTAAATGACAGTCAATTTAATAAAATAGAAATTGATTTGTCTATTTGTAAATGATAGTTACTTTACTAACAATAGAAATTGATTTGTTTAGTTGTTATTGATAGTCACTTTACTAACCGTAGAAATTGATTTGTCTAGTTGTAAATGATAATCACTTTATTAACAATATAAATTGATTTATCTAGTTGTAAATGATAGTCACTTTACTAACAATAGAAATTGATTTGTCTTGTTGTAAATAATAGTCAACTTTACTAACAATAGAAATTTATTTTTCTAGTTGTAAATGATAGTCACTTTATTAACGATAGAAATTGATTTGTCTAGTTGTAAAGTGAAAATCATAGATAAAAATTTATGTATAAAATTTGTTAATATTAGTAGAAATCATGAAAATTACTTATTTAAAAATTACTTTATAAGAAATAATTTGGCTTTTTTGATATTATTCATTGATATCTGTTTAAAAATGAAATTAAAAATAAAAATTAATTTAGTATTTAAAAAATAAAAAATAAAAAAAATCCAACGTGTCAGTCCAGTCACGGTTTAAAAGTATGAAAAGAATCGGTTCAGAAATAAGATAAAACCGATTTGAGAAAAATATTAGCAGAAGGACTAATATTATCCGGTTAAATTTTATAAAAGATTAAGTTTGGTCAATTTTTTTGTGAGAGACTAATTTGACTCGTGTAATATTTGTGAAGGACCAAAATGGATCTTCACTCATAATTTTAAATGACAATTGAAAGTAGTAATTAGTATTAATATAGGCGAAAATTATATAATACCTATTAAATGTTGTGAATTTTTTTAAAATACAATATTTTTTGTTGTAGACAAATTTTATTTTTGTTTGATATGAATTAAGATTTTTTTTATTTGACATGAATTAAGATTTTTTAGTCTTTCCTTTGTTTTGACTCTAGATATTGTAATATATAGTTGACTATGACTAAAAATTTCATTGATAATATAATCCAACATAGATTAATGATTGTGAATGCCTGTTCATTAGTCTCCAAATGTTAAATACTCTTATAAATTTGGATTTTCGGATTAACTTCTAGATTACAAAGATTTTAAAATAAAATAACATAATTATTTCTCTCACTCTTAATGGTGTATGGACATTCGAAAATACCCTCATAAATTTGAAAATACATGTTTGGACACATCCATTTCACATCAAGACACGTTAAATCTCCAAAAACTAGTTTGAAAGTGTATCTCTGGACAAATCTTTTTAATAATTTTGTTCATTTGATAATTCAATGACAAATACGGAGTTGTAATTTCAGATTTGTTAAACGGAAATTTGAAAGAAAAAAATTTATCATTTTGCATAAATTTTTCATCTTAGTGATTATTTTGGTAGTGCATTTTTAAAAATGTGAAGCTGAAAATTTAATAAAATAACACCTTGCATGTTTATTTTCCTCATGATCAAAAACACCACTTTTCTCCAAAGCCTACAAAAATCTCCTTTCATAATCAATCAATTTTTCTATTTGAAAACAATATTTGTGACGTTTTTCACATCAAAAGGAACAAAAGAAGTTAAAATTTAAGATAATGTACATATATTTTCTTCCTCATTACTTACATTAAATTAGTTTTTCAACCTAAAAATACGAATGTTGCGTTCGGAAATACATTTTTGGATTTTTGATGAATGTCATCCAGAATTGTATTTTTATAGATTAATCTAGAGTTTAATTTGGTCAATTTTGAATATTTTTTGTAATGATGGGCCTTAGATATGATGCACTATGATGTTTTCCTCCAACCTATTGTGTCTATAAATGTCAAACTGGATGATGTCAAGGTAGATCTGAAAAATAATTTACAAATAAGCAAGACTTTGTTATTCGTGATCATATGCTCTAAAGGACCTGCACAAAGGTTGGAAAATTATGGTTCGGCATTATAATCGGAAAGACAGATAATGGTTCAAATATAAGACATGCATTTGTGACACTAAGATACAAAAGAAGTGGAAAGTACACAAGTCCTATCGAGAAATCAAAATGGATGACACCAAAACAAAGAAACGTGAGTGTTATTTTAAGTTGCGCGGATACCTTATGGTGAATAATACATGGAGGTTTAATGTGATTTGCGGTATACATAATAATGACATGTGTCTCAAGTTAGAAGGTCATCCCATTGCATGTCACTTTAAGGATGGAGAGAAGGAAATAGTTTTTGACTTGACATTAAACATTACAACTTTAAAACGGAAAAAACCTCAAAATATCTCAAGTATCAAGCAACTATACAATGTTCGTGCCCGAAACAACAAGGTGATTAGAGGGGATAAAACTGAAATACAACGATTATCGAAGCTTTTGGATAATAACCATTATGTTTCTATGTACCAAGTGTGTGAGGATGGAGAACCCGTTCGAGATATTTTTGGAGTCATCCTGATTCCATAAAGTTGTTTAACAAATTACCCGCTTTACACATTATTTATTCAACATATATGAATAATAAGTACACACTTCAACTATTGGAAATTATTGGTGTTTCTTCTACTGAAAAAACTTTTTTTCAGTTGGGTTTACATTTTTGGAAAATGAAAAAAAAAGGACAATGTTACTTGGGCTTTAGAACGTGTCGACACACTTTTTTTCAGATTCTCCAACTTTAAAATCTCAAAAAGTGTTTTCAAAGGTGCTCGTATTAGAGAGTCATCTCATACACCACCTTTACCAAAAATCAAACACATTGAAGAGATGTCAATTTTTATGCACAAATACATTGAATGAATTGTAAATGTTGAGGATGGTGGTAAATATAGTTATCGGTGTTTCAGATTTGCTCGATAAAGGAGAGTATAATCATACACTTGTCAGCCAATAACTTATCATGGAGTTAAATGCGCATAAAGAATCATATGCAACGCTATACGAGAAAAAAAGAGTGTTTTGATGCAATTCATGAATCTCTTATTCCTTATGTTTGTGGTTTGATGCTAGAGGAAAAATATATGCTCTTTTTTCAAATGAGTCATCTTATAGCAAGTGTATATAATATGGTGTGTATTGATTTGACAATATATACATTTTTGGAAACCTTGTTTCAAACTTTGGAGTGCCCCACCTCAAAACCCAACCGATCGCATCATGTGTATCGCGTTACTTTCAAAACCACTATATTTTGTTCAAGTTTAATTGAATATGGGATGCCCTATACCACAGACATCACTAGAGAGGTTAACTCATTCAACAAAGGAAGTTGAAACTTGGTCGAATCGTTTTTATTTATAGAATGGAAGAATTTATCAAGTTGAGCGAGATTGAAAGATATATATATATATATATATATATATATATATATATATATATATATATATATATATATATATATATATATATATGGTGACATTTATTTTGATTCATTTTAGTTTTATATGTAAAGTTGGATTGATATTAACAATGTTAATTGTATACATTTTCATGCATTTTAATATGTATTTCGGTTTTCTAAATTTTTTAATGTTTTGTGTATTATAACATGCTCTGTTTCTGTAATAGGTTATGTGTGAATAGTTACGGCTGAATTCAGGAATACATTTTCGGACGCAGTCCAATTTCTTTTAAATAATACGAAAATGAGTTCATTCGGAAATACATTTTCGAACTCACCCCATATTCTTTAAAAAAAATGCTAACATGGGTTTTTTCAAAAATAAATTTTCATATACACCCTGATTTTACAAAGCGAAATAAGATCAACTGGAAGTACATCTCTAGAATATCCTTTAAGGTAAGATTGGGTTTTTAAGGTCCATATTGATCTAAAACTTATATAAATATAAGTTTCACAATATATTTGTTAGCATAAACACACACAGAACACACATAAAATATTTAAATATGCATATCTTGCTTTTGTCTACTTCAACGGTGAGAAACCCCTTATTTAATTTAGGTTCACAGAGATCACCCATCTTGTCGATCTAAAATCAATACAAGAGAACTTGCAGCCAGAAAAACAAAGAGTTGTGAAGATTTATTATCGTTCATCCTTAATTGACAACGAAGAGAAGATATAATTCAACAAGTTTGAGTTAAATACGGACGAAGATTTAATTGTTATGTGAATTACATTTCACTGTTACGAAACTAAAGTTCGATCGAGGTGAATGTGAAGATTGTGAGAGCGATTGAATATATTTTGAAGATGTTGAAACATTCTTAACCATCACTTGATGATGAAATGCAACGTTAAATTTACATTAATTATTATATATCTAAAATTATATTTTTAATGATATTATAGAGAAAAACTATATGATATTATATAGTATGTTATAACAATAATTGATGTCAATTAATATTAGTTTTTCTGTATTTGTTTCTGTTTTTATTTCTGATTTATCGCGCACAATAAATTTCAGAAATATAATTACAAATTTTTATGATGTTTTGACGAATTGAAAATATAATTATGTATTTGAGAGACATATTGGATTTTTACGAGAAAGTGAGAAAAACACTTATAAAAATTAACCTGTTAAAATAAGTACAATTTTCATTTGCCCAAAAGTCTTTATAAACTTAAAATGCATATAGAGAAAAATGAAAAATATAATAATAATAATAATAATTGACTAATTGAATGGTCTAATTGTGTGTTGGGTGTTGCCAATTGTGACTTTTAGTTGGATGGTAGTGAGAGAAGTTTATCTAAAGTGAGCAATGCATTAAGCATATATTAACCTTTTAGTTGAGTCATGTAGATAGACATATACTATCAGTTGGGATATTACATCATGTGATAGTGCTCCTTTTCAACCTACCTTTGTCTTAAATTGAAGATTTTCAAACTGTCTTTGTCGTTTAATTTACTTACATCATGTAATAGGATTTTTTTTCCCTCAGTCAAACAGCTTATTTTTCACTTTTTTTTCTCACGTGCTCTAACAGTTAATCTTCAGATTTGTTGCAGCTTTCAAATATCATTAATTTATCATCAATGCTTCCATTACAAAATTATCAACAATAGATCTTATAGGAGTATTTAATAATGCTATATTAGATCTGATTACTAAAAACAGTACAATTTGCTTACATTAATGTTTCAGATTTGAAAGTACTAGTATAGGATTTAAGCAACATATCTTTTTATTTTTATATTTTATATTTATAAATTAACAATAAAAAAATCATTTTTTTAGTTTCACAACATTAAATAATTAAATTTAGTGCATAACATTAATTGTTCACACTCGGCGGTTATCGGTCCGGTCTGGTCAGGGTATTTGTTATTCCGAGATCCGGAGCAAAATAGTAATCGGATAAATTCAGACAGGACCGAAACAGATCATTTTTGAACCAAAATTGGACCGAAATACTGACAAAAGGATTCAATAAATATCCAATATAGTATCATTTTTGGTATCGAATAAAAAAAATATTCATTCCCAGACCGAGTAACATTTCAGCCGGTCCATTAGTCCGATTCTCGCATCCAGAGGTCGAAAAACACTCCTACTCATGACCTAAGCTGTGTAGCAACAATATTATATAATCATTTCAAACACAGTCCATTCCTTTTTTCATGGATCTCCCAATATTTCTTCTCTCATCCATTCATTCACTCACAAGTCACATACCATGATTGATTAACACATATAAAACCATAAACTCAACACTTTCACATTTCCACTAACTCCTCTCCCCTAAAACCTTCAAAATCCATCTCTCTCACACAACACAACAATGCTAGATCCAGCTAATGATTTGGTTCCACCACCATCTTCACCCTCCATCTCCTCCATTTCCTCATCTGATCTTGACACTGAGGTATCAATATTCATTATCCATTTTCCCTTAATCAACATCATCAATCTCAATTTCCTCTTATTTTTCAACAACCCAATATTCTAGAAAACTAAATTTTCACTCTTTTTACACCATACACTCAAATTTCTCTAAAAAAAACTATTTTTTTAATCAATGAACTTGTCATTTTTTCAACAACCCATGATTTGAAGAATCTAAATTTTCAATCTTTTTTGTTTTATTAGTGTAAAATTTTAATTTTTTTTCATTTGGGTTTGTGAATTTTTTAGTCTACAGGATCATTTTTTCATGATAGAAGCACAACATTGGGGACACTAATGGGAGTGAGTTTTCCGGCGATAACATTCAGAGTCCCGTCGCAGCACCGGGACACACATTCCGACGCCGGAGTTTGCGCCGTTGGAACCATTAGGAATGCGTCTAACAAAAAGAAGAAAAGGACCGCCGCCGCCGCATCGGTGGCGGCGGAGCGGCGGCGAAAGTGGTGGCAGCTGTGTAGGGACAGTGACGCAAGACCGGCTTCGTTAGGGGATTTTTTGGAGGTGGAGCGGCGGTTTGGCGACGGCGGGTTTTACGAAACGGCGGCGGAGCTTGAGGGAATGGTGGCTGTGGCTGAGCAACCGCAGAGGAACGGCGGGAGAATGCTTTTTGCTGATGGGAGGGTTCTTCCACCGGCGGAAGATGGTGGCAACGGAGAATCGCCGGCGGAGAGTCTTTGTAATAGGTTTCCGGTGTCGCTCGCCGGAATATGCAGCGGCGGTGCTGGATAGGTGTTAATTAGATATTAAATTTTTTTTGTTTTTATATATTTTTTCAGAAAAAAATTAAAAAATTTGTGGAATTTTTTTTTTGTTAATTTTTGGAAGTTGTTTGATTGTAATTGGTAAATTAAGATTCTTTTTGTCTGTGGTTTATGTACAAAAAAGTAAGGTTTGGCTTTTACCTTTTGTTACCTTTTTGTTTTTCCTTTTTATTCTTTTGATGTAACCATATACTCCACTTTTATGATCAAAATGATGATTAATGAAATAGTATAATTATTCTTATGGATTAGCCAAAATAATCTCATGTTAATAAGACTAATCAAAGATTATAGTATAACACTAATGCATCTCAATTCAACATGACAATGATAGGCTTGATGGAAAATCTTAGACACCAATCCATGGCCTAAAATAATGAATGAAACTCAATATTGTCTTCTTGCATTTTTTGGATGCCATTTGTCTTCAATATTCTCATTAATTTTTGTATTTGTTTAGTGCCGACATCTGAATAAGTAAATCTAAAACTAACTAAAAATATAAAAATTTAGAGATGAATTATTGAGCAATTTTATTGTTAGGGAAAAGATATTAGATAGTTTTACACTAATAGACAATCTTAACCTCTCCTTTCTAGTATGTTTTAAAATATATTTATAGACACTCTATTTTATCTTTTCTATTTAATATAAGTTTCAATATCAATTTGATATTGCTTAATCATATGTTGCAATAAGTAGATAGTTTTTATGGTAGATTTTTCATACATAAATTAATAATATTATCTTTATGATAATTGAATAGTTCCAAACTTCTCTAGTTGACCATGATTCATATATTAAAGAGATAAGTAATCCAACATTCACTCTAATCTATCAGAGTCAGGCTGCACGCGGTAATAATTATAGGCAAAAAATTGACATCCCTAGCATATGGGTTAAGACTATAAATATATACATATCAGTAACTCAAAAATCTATTGTTTTACTCATCGCGGGTAGAGTCGTCTCTACCCTCGCATCCTTTTTTTCCTGATAAAGTCTATCCTCATTTCTTAAACAAAGGTTCTTTCTATAAACAAATGGTTTGTCTATCCCGAATCCTCAATTTTAAATCTTTCTTCAATAAAGCTAGTAAATTGAAAATGCCCTAACATAAGAAAATTCGATTTACATCCAATGTTGATTTTCATAGAAACTTTCAAAGTACTATTGAGCTTTAAAGATTTGAGATATCATGACGTTTGGATGAGACATAAGTTCCATCCTTGTGTTTGCAAGTATGACTGAATTGAAAGCATCCATATTTTAAAAACTCACCATCGTTTTTTAACTTGACATTGATAGCTATTTATGAGAACTTTTGATTCCTTGAGACTGCTCTTCTTGGGAGCCCTACCAAAAAAGCAAAAGGAACTAAGAAGATGTTCAAAGCATAACTGGAAATAGATTGAAGAACATATTTGTTAAATCATAATAGCTTTATTATTTCTCTTTTTAGGGCATTGTTAGATTATTATTTTAATTACCCTAACTACCACTATATTTGTGGTTATTAGTTATATTTTAACTTGTATAAATTACCTGTATTAATTTGGATAATGATAAGTTGAATTTTCAATATTATTCACCTTCCATTTTTTTTCTATCTCTGCAATTTTAATGCCTTTTTTCATGTCCAGTGGATAACTCTTGTCATGGTATCAGAGATAACATCTTTGATATTTTCTCTCCTTTCTATAGAGTATTCCACTAATCTCATATTTCACCAGACCACTTACTACTATCACCAAATTTGCCTTTACTTTTTTCTGATATATGCATCATCCTACACATGTCTCAGTACCATTTTTTCATCAAGATTTTTGGCAAACTCCTATCATCTTCCAATATCAACCTTCAATATTCGTTGCCACTCAATTCACATGTATTTTCATCTCACTGGCTTCCCCAGATTCACCTTATATCTTCGTTATTATCAACATGCAATCAAAGATTATTTCTTTATTTGCCAATTTTCTTTTTCTCTCTCTTCATCAACCAAACTCTCTCTTTGTTCCAGAATAAATTACCCTCACCATCATATTCATCTCAATTTTTCCCTTTTTCATTGAATATCACCATCATCATCCACTCATTTACTATTCCAATCAAGCAAAGTTTCTCTCTCTCTCTCTCTCTCTCTCTCTCTCTCTCTCTCTCTCTCTCTCTCTCTCTCTCTCTCTCTCTCTCTCTCTCTCTCTCTCAATCGTGTTTCTTTTTTCATCATTTCCTTTTCTTCATCCTACCCAAACAATTCTTCATCCCTTCTCCCCAGAAAACACTTTATTCACCCTACCCCAAAAACATGTTCTTCATCCTACCCAAAACAATATTTCTTCATTCCTACCCATAAACACTTTCTTCATCTTATCATAAAAACCTGACTTCAACCTACCCATAAAATCTATTTTCTCAAAACTCTAGGAAAAATTACCACCATCACATTCTTTACTTTACCTAGATAATCTCTCTATCAACCACATTTCTCCATTTTCTTCTCCACCCAAACATCCTTCTTTCTAGCATCTTACATTTTTTCCTCATAATCACAAATATTTTTGAACCTATCACTGAACCAATCATAACCACAATCATCCCTCTTGACACATTTAAGCCTTCACCACTATCTTCAATCTTCAAATCTTTTGACTTTGAAATTTCTTTGGATTTCACCGCCGTCTAGACTTCATCCAAAGTAATGATACCTTCCTTACCATAAAGAAGGACATCCTTAAAGTGCTCAAAGGATCTGGGAAATGAACTCAACAAGAGCAAATTCTCGTCCTCATCATCAATCTTAACTTCAATATTTTTAAGATCATCGATAATCTTGTGAAATTTTGTAAGTTGCTCAACTATGGATTTGTTCTTCATCATTCAGAATGAATAGAGTTGTTGTTTCAGATATAACCTATGAGCCAAAGACTTTGTCATATACAATGATTCAAGTTTTGCCCATATAACAACCGCAGTTTGCCCCCTGGAGACTTCTCTTAGAATTTTATCTCCGAGGCACAAGATAATGGCTCTCATGGCCTTATCCAGCATCTCGGTCTTCTGTACCTGTGTAAGCCCTGCAGGTATCAATGATTCATGTAACACCCCTCTAATAACCCGCGGCAAATAAACAATTATTAAATCAGAGTAACATGTAGAGAGGTATCACAATTCACAAAAATAAAATAAAAAGCACACGTCAGTATAAGTCATGCATTCACTGAAACACCTGAGATCATAACTCATTAATCAAATTCATGTTTTACACAGCGGAAATACTTCATTAAGTCAACATTATATCACTAATGTATCAGACTTCAACCAAAACAAATAAATATAGAGTTACAATCAAAACTCCAAAACAAGCGTTCCCAGTGTTACAACTATCAGAGCATGACACCTGACGCTAACTAAAAACACTGACTCATGAGCTAATCCTCACCGAGTCGAACAGCCGCTATCCTCAATCTGAAAATGACAACATGTAAGGGTGAGTCTCGTCATAATTAACAAATGTTATAAGGTTATAAAGCAATAACACGTCACAGTTGCATCATTCACCCAATTGTTTCATAAACAGACATTCAAAACAAGTCAAGCAACAACCAACACATCATCAACATTTACAACATTGGAATACATCCAATCATGTTATAAATTATGCATATGAATGAACTGACACTATGCATGTGGTACCAACATCATCCAATGGGAATAACCCATGACCGATCCAACATCATCCAGATACGGCCCTGCCAGCACAGATTCCACACAATGGGAATCATGCCCTTTACTGATCCAACACACCCTTATGGATACAGTATCGTCAATGAATATGAATGAATGCAACATATATAACATACTTATACCATCATCACCATCATCATCATCAATATCATCATCATCATCAAGTATGTTCATATATATATTAACATCATTCAATCACAATTCTATCATCATCATATAGAAAACATACACGTATTTGCACCAATCATCATCATCAATAAGAAATAGCATACATGTATTCTCATCATTCTAAGATCAATCAATCATCATCATATAGATTATTCTATAAGGTTCGTTTAGCTCAAAACGGCACATTAAACGGACCAACGGTTAAAAAGTTATGCATCTTTGAACTTTTCAAATATCTCACAACAATCAACAGCACGCGGCGCCATCTCAGTTCGCGGCGCGAACTGAGCGTCCCAAAAAAATCCTTGGCTCTCTGCCAAGCTATTCGCGGCGCAAACATCTACACGCGGCGCGAAGCGAGGAAAAAGTTAGGCCTTCGCGGCGCCAACACGGGTACGCGGCGCGACCTGTGCGTATCACAAATTCCTGGCATTCTGTCCAACTGTTCGCGGCGCACCCTATGTACGCGGCGCGAACCGATAATTTCAGAAACCCCAACCTGCAGAAAACATCATTCTACACATTCCAAACTCACCCAATTCATACCAGTACGAACCTAGGGAAATAGAATGCACAAACAACACGAAAAACACCTCATAATACATCAATCACGCATCAATTGAGACCATAACAACATAGATATCATGGATTCAAATATAGGGATCAAACATCATACTATTTGTCTCAATCCCTAAACCTATCATATGACTCAATTGACCCGAATGCTACATCTATTCAGAATTATCAACCCCTAACCCGATAATAGATGATAATCAGACAAGTCCCCCCTTACCTTAGACAAATTTCTTGATTCTTGGTCTCTCCCTCTACCGTTCTCCTTCACGTTCCTCGTTCTTCAGACTTCTGTTCTTTCACGTTCTTTCTTTGTTTTCCCCAAAACCAAACGTTTTATGAAAACAAATGATAAAATTAGTAAAAAGGATTATTAAATCACCCCTCCTTCTTTTACTATTTCCTCATATGGCCCAAATGCCAAAACCATTATTTATTCATTATTTTCACAAAATCCTTAATAATTCTAATTATTAATTCAATATTCCGATTAAATTAATATTAAAATTATACGGGCGTTACAACTCACTCTTCAAAGCATCGATACACTTATCATGAATTAAAATTGTCAACAACCTGAAGTGGTATGCTTGCATCTTAATTTTTCACAACCTGAAGTCGTTGTTATCGGAAAATTTCTCGACCTCCCATCTACTAACCAAGATGTTCACTTGTCAACAATATCTCTTTGTTCCACGGTCACCATACCACTTGTTGTGAATTTTGTTGTTAATTACGAGAAAATTCAATATCAGTTTATGAGGAAAAGAATAGTAGCAACCAAAATAAATGGTCTACAGCAATAATAGTCTGTACACAAATAATATAATAGAATAAGGCAAGAAAAAGACGAAGGTTTGTTTATCTAGTTCGATCAAAAGATCTATTCTGGGGGAGAGACCAACTCTCCAATTCACTATACTCAGAAAGTTGTTACAAGAGATTACATATGAGTTACATGAAAATAGTCTCCGCAGTTCCCAAAGAACAAACCCTATTTTCTACCTCGTTGTTTCTCAACCTCTCCAACTCTCAATATAAGAATCACTCAAACCCAGAGCGTTTAGAAGTATTTCTCATTCCCTTTAGATAACTCCAAAGGTTTCCCAAAAATTGTTGTCTTTCTAAGTTTTCCCTTGGAATTTCCAAAACACTTATTTCTCCCCTTTTCTCTAAAGTTCTAAAATTGTCACATTATAATAATAGAAGAGATACGTATTTATAATAGCCAAAATCGAACAAATGCATAACAAATCCTAAAATATATCTCCTTAATTGTTAGAATAAAAGATATTATTATAATCTTATAATATCTCTCAAATATTATACATATCTTATAATATCTCTTAGACTATTATAAATATATATCTTATAATATCTTTTAGAATATTATAAATATTTTATAATATTTTTTATACTAATTTTTATGATCTTTAAATTAATATAAAATATTCTAACATTAATGAATGGATCAATGAATCAAACTGACAGAGTTCGATACCCGTGAACCGCTTAGACCAAACTACTTTTTGACTTTCTAATTTCTGACAATCTCAAAACATGTTTTCTTTCTCTTCATCAACAAAGGTTTTAAGACATACTTTAACACACACGAATTAAGAATTAAAAAATATAAATATAACTTTATAGAAAAGTAAAATGATATATGATTTTACAAAAATACTCTTCAATAATTATATTGGAAAGATAAATTAAAATAATTGAAAAAAATATAAATAGTAGAGGATATATTAGGTAAAAAGTCATTAATGATGTATTAGAATTGTAAAGTGACTTATAATTTAGAACAAATATTTTTGACAAAGTGACTTAAAATTTGGGACATGATGTATAAATCTGAAAACTATTAAATTAAAGGGAATAAGCAAAATAGAAAAGCACACTTATAAGTGATACTACTCTCGTTCCTGAATATAAGACCCCGTAGATAAACTTACGCTAATTAAGAAGGTTGGTTAGAGTATTAAATTTATGGACTATTTGTACAATTTTACAAAATTATCTTTAAGGAAGATAATTCATTTTCATACATGTGTATTTATTATTAATTGCAGAAAAAATGTCATATAATTAAGGTGTATTCAAAAGAAAAAAAATAATTAATACACTTTAAACGTTGAAGAGGATCTTATAAAAAGGAGAAGAAAAAAAAAACTCAATAAAATATTATAATTAGGATCTTATCAACAACAAACTTTTATGACCTAATTGGTCTTAATCATATGCTTCATTTGCGCAAAAAGAGAATGAATAGTGAAACAATAATTAGCAAAGGTGATGAAATGATAATTAGAAACAGATTTCTTACTATTGAACACAATCAATGTCCAAGTTAGTAGTTTGCAAATAAAATATTGGAATTGCTTACAATCCAAGTAATATATTACTCTAAGCACTTTCTTGTTTGAGTTTGATTTAGTAGTTAAATCTTTTCAAACTTCATTGTGTCAAATTTGTAGTTTACTTGTTTCTTAAGGAAGAAAAATATCAAATACAAATTTACATATATGTTGCTATATTTAAGTATCTTAAATCCAAAATCAAATGAGATGATGTTAGTTAGAATTTGACCGAGTAATCTCTAGAGTGAGTTCAAATAATATAATTTTTTTATAAAATAATTATTGGTGTCAATGCTATTGATAATAACTTTTTTTTTGTATTGTTCAAGAGAAAACAAACATCATAAAAATATTAATCTATATTTTTTAAACTAAACAATTTTGAAATCTAAAATGTTAGACAAAGTAGTATTAAATAGAAAAATTACTAATTGTAAAAAAGAGCACACATACTATAAATCTTTAAAGTACACACATACTATACAAGCACACACACACTATACAAATTATTTCTAAGGAACTTACATCGCTAACCATTTAGACATACTGTCATAAGCATAAATTTGGATGCAGCAAAAGTATCTAATTAGGTTATACCATTTGTACACATCTTCAGCAATCATTTCTTGATGCAGTTCCTTTACCTCTACCTTAAGAAAGTCCGCTGGTTATGGTGTTCTATGTGATGTTTATCAGACAAATCAAAAGATGCAGAACAATCTCTTATGCAATCATCGATCTTTGACCTCTGCATAAAGTTTATAAACCAAAGTATCTCACTAGGTTTTACCATTTGTACAGACCTCCAGCAATCATTTCTTGATGCAGTTCCTCGACCTCTAACTTAGGAAAGGACATTGGTTATGGTGTCATATGTGATGTTTATCAGACAAATCAAAAGATGCTGAACAATCTTATATGAAATTGTCGCTCTTTAACCTCTGTATAAACCATCAATTAAAGAATAGGCCATGATTATAAACTTAAGAAGTAAATCCTCTTTCCAACATTAGGTTGAATAATGCAGTATCCTAGGCTACATGTTGTATTTTGCAAAAAGCATCTAATAATGTATTGTAAGTAACAACATCAACCGGTGGTCCACCAACATGCATCAATTTGAAAAGCTCCCATGCATCGGAGAGTCTCCCAGATTTACATAAGCCATTAATAAGAGAATTATAAGTTACAGAATCAGGAACCAAATGTTTGCTATGCGTTTCATTCAGGAGGTTCATGGCTTCATCAATCCTCTTACTCTTACAATACCCATTAATCAAGATGTTATAAGTCGAAACATTAGGAGTCAATCCCCTTTTGAACATTAGGTCAAATAAGGCAATTCCCGTGTCAATATCTTGGATTTTGCAAAAAGCATCTATCAAGATATTGTAAGTGATGACATTAGGTAGTGGACCGTCATCATTGATTGTACTAAAAAGTTCCCACGCATAAGAGAATCTTCCAGATTTGCACAAACCATCAATAAGAGAACTGTAAGTTATAATATTAGGAACCATATTTTTGCAATGCATTTCATTGAAGAGACTCACAGCTTCATCAATCCATTTGCACTTGCAATACCCAATAATCAGGATGTTATAACTCCAAACATCATGCAGAATTCCCCATTCAATAACTGTATCAAATAATTTTCTTGCCTCGAGCATATTACCATGTAAGCAATGTCCATTCATTAAAGTGTTGAATGTAACAATGTCTGGTTGCTGACCTCTTTCAATCATCAAATTAAACATACCTTGAGCTTCTATCATCTTTCCTTTTTTACAAATTGCATCAATTAATATATTGAAGGTATAAACATTCGGCTTGATGTTTCTATTAACCATTTCACACATCAATAGATTAACTTCTCCCCATTGACCCGTACTACAAAAACCACGAATTAGAGAAGTGTAAGTTAAAATATCAGGATTTATTCCCAGGACAAGAATCTTCAAATATAAATCCCGAGCCTCAGTTACAAGCCCGACTTTGCATAAATTATCGATGATCATGTTGTAGATTACTACGTTAGGCTTAACCACTTGTTCTTCCATCTTTTGCAGCAACTGAAAGGCATCTACTGTATGTCCTATTTTACACAAACCATTGACCAAGGTCCCATAACTAACTTCATCCAACAAAATTCCTTCTGCTGCCACATTGTCTTGAAAGTCCATTGCTTTCTTAACCTCGCCGTTAATACACAACCCTTTCATGATCGTCGTCAAGGTTATGTTATTGGGTTGATATCCCCTCTTAAAAACTATGCCGAGTACGGAAAAAGCAAAACCCATCTCACCCAAATGGCAGTAACAATTGATCCAAATACTCAAAGTGACTATAGAAGGAGTAACTCCTTTCAACGCCATTTGTTTCAAAAGAGAGATAGCTGTAGGGCAATGTTTCATCTTCACTACAGACCCTAAAATCATGTTGAATTGTACAACAGATGGAAGTGGCTGTATATTAATCAAGCGATTGAATAAGGTAACAGCATCCTCAATGCCATTAAAGGATGATAATATTTTTGCATTTTCTTTTGGGTAATGAGAAAAGAACCTCAGAAATTTGTGGAAGGCATACCTTAACCGTGTTGTAGCAGTACACAACATCACAACCTTCTCCCCTAAGTTGAAGAAGATTGCATTTCTTGGATAATTCCATTCAACACTTCTTCTCAAAACACTATCTCACAATCTTCTTTTTTCAGACTACTTTTCTCATTTCATTGTATTGAAACAACCAGATAAACAATCTGCACATAAAACAAGCAAAGTGAATAATCAATCAATAAGAGAAAATAAACATGTTTAGGTGGATCACAAAGATAATATTCAAAAATTATAAAAGAGAACATGTTTATGTCAATAGCATTTGGCTCCTCTAAATTGAACAATTTAATTAAGAGTGTAGAGTAAGAAATCTCCAATGATGATTATAAAACCAACCGTTGATATTCCAACAAATCCACTATTTGTTTATTGACATGGAAGTAACATTAACAGTTGATTTTCCCATCAATAGTCGAGATTACTTCCATTACAATCTAATTTTGAACAAATTAATTTTTGTAAGATTCGTGTTTGGTTTTGCAGTGACAAAAGTTGATTTTGAATGAATTGATTTTGTAAAATTGATTTCGGCTAAAAGTGAATTGAATGTAAAGTTAGTTTAAGTTTTGATACATATATGTAAAAGTGAATCGACCAATAAATTTGAGGGGATAAAGAGTCAAAAGCTACAAATCCTAGGTTCATGTTAGAATCAATTTTGAAGGTAAAATCAATTATAGTAAGAAAGTATTTAAACATGTCAAAATCAATTCTATATCTCTAAAATCAATTATGTATGACATCTCCAAAAATGGAACCAAACATATCACAAATTAGATACTAGAGACAAGCTTAGCATCATGCTGGAAAAAAATAAAGGATTTGATAGATAGATGAATTGGCTTGTTTTACCATATAAACAGTGAGAGCAAAATTTAAATGAGCTACATTGTATGTTGTTAATGGAAATTGTGGATTTGTAGCGCAGAGTAGAGCTGTACTATGCTCCGACGCAATTCCAGGACACGCAAATCTAGCTGGAATTGCATCCTCGCACACTATAGAAGAAGCCTAAAAGGGAAGGAAAATCTGAAAAATAAACAGAAAAAAGAAATTATGGATGGAATTTCTCACCGTTTCAGGAGGCCGCCAAAAAAAACCATAATTTATAAACTACATAGATTCAAACAACATTTCTATATTAAAAAAAAAACTATAAATTGCCAATCATACAATTAATTTTCTGTTTGAAGAACACCCAAAAGACCGCCATTCTTTTTATTGCCAATTATACATTGCTATAGCCATAGTCACTGACTCACTAATATATCTAAATAAAAGGAAAAATCTGCCACCGTAACAAGAAAACCACAAAATTCACATCTAATTGTGCCAAACCAACTATAACCTTTGCTTTTTATTTCTACTCTCTTTTTTTTCAATAGTTTTTGAAGATCGGGAGAGGATGAATTTGAAACTTAAAGTTGTGAATCTAGTGCACAAGTGACACTATTACATGCTGCTAGTGCTATGCTTGCAACTTCAATAGGACTTTTAAGAAAAGCTTGTCTTTAATGTCACTCTCACCCTCTTTAATGCAAAGCTCGTGAGCTTTGTTTCAATTGCACTCAACCGTTTACCAGAATCAACACAAAGTCCACTTTAAGGTCCTCAATATCCATCCTCTCCTTAATTCTCAAATGCACGGGTTGCTGCCTTCCTATAGATTGTGTTAACAATGATGATATAACAAGCAAGCTTTTAAAAAACAGTCCGTTACCGCAAAAACGGCAGCGACAAAACGGTATCGGAAGATGCCGATTCATTGTTTATTGTAATAAAAACAAATTGTGATTAATTCACACGCAGATGACCACAACCAGTGTCACAGTACATGTAAATGTAATACATGTACATTTAATATGCTGAGTGCTGAGTGAAATAGTGATGATGGAAAATCTTTATCCGATTGCAACGCAACTGTTATCTAAGACATTGGTAACAAGTATGCTGAGTGAAATAGTGATGATGGAAAATCAAGCTAACCTAACATTCAACATTTAATATTCAACAACAACAAGAAGAAATCAACCTTCAACAATAACAGAAATTCATGAGAAAATCAGAAAACAATCTAGCAATGGGGAAATCTGAAAACAAATAGAAAACCCTAAGTTACCTAACAGATGAGAGATATGCGCCGGAGAGGGAAGGGCAGGGAGGCCGACGGCTGCGCTGTCGCAAGGAGATGCGTCGAAGTCGGAGAGGGTAAAGCACTGAGGAGGGAGTCGCTCCTGTCTACACAAAGCTCCGCCACTATGACCAACTCCGCCGCGTTTTGTGGCGAGATTTTAGTTTTTACCGCCGATTGTGTTCAGTTCGACTTGTTTCTGATACAAGGCCGCAGCGCCGGGTTTTTTTTTTAAAGAATTTTGAATTAAGATTGTTAGGATCTTAATTAATTATTAAAGTAAAATGTGCTATTAAGGATAATGCTAAGTGTGTGTTAGGCACAAGTTAACAATTATATATATAAATGTTTTTTTAATTGTGTATTGCTATTATTAAAAAAAAAAGAATTTTTTTTTAACGCAAATTTTTTATTTATAGATTTTTTAACATGTGCCCTTAAAACACTTGTAAGAATTACTATTTATTAAGATGTATTTTTTATAAGATGATGATAAGTGATTTACTATAGTTGAATCTAAGAAGGAATCAAGGCTATAGAATATAAAATGAATTTTATTGTACATTAGTGAATTATGAATTTTACTATAGTTAATCACATAGGATGCAAGTGGATCTTTAAAAAAAGATAAACATGGATGATAATGTACATACTTAATGTTTGGCCCATTGACACTTATGTGTCTTGTTTTCCGGACATCCTAATAAGTGGTACCAAAATTTTGGTTGGCTGGGTGAAAGAGCGAAAGTGGATTCTAGTGTGGATCAAGGCTAGTGGTGTGAGTGACCCACATATGTAGGGGAGATTGTTAAGTTTCAAGTGTTAAAGTGTTAAAGTCCCACATCGACTAGGAATGAAGAAAATGTTGGGTTTATAAAAAGGTGACTCATACTCCCATTGTCTTAAGGTTTTTGGGTGGACATGTGGCATCAAGGTCTCTTGGATCCCCAAACATTTACCCCATTGACACTTTCGGGCCTCGCTCCTCAGACTCTCCAACAGATGTTAAGAATACTCGTTGGAAATTTCCTTAGGATGTGTACATGATATAATATGAGGTTTTGACAATTCGAACCATGCCAAAAAGGTATGCAAGTTGTAGGTATCAATCTATGGATTGAAGCAAGCTTTTAGAAGTTGGAACCTTCATTTTGATGAGAATGTAAGATAATTTGGATTCGATAAAAATGAATATGGACCTTGTGTTTACGAGTAGTTTAGTGAAAGCATAGTTGTATTTCTGGTGTTACATGTGGATGACATATTACTCATCTGAAACAACATCCCTAACTTACAATGAGTTAAACTTTGATTGAGGAGTTGTTTTTCAATGAAATACTTGAGATAAGCTACTTATATATCAGGAATATAGATATGTAGGGATAGATCTCAAAATTTGATTGACCTATGTTAAAGTACATACATAGACATGATGTAGTTAAGCATTTGTGGGATAAGTATTACTACGAAAGGCGATAACTAAAGTTATTTTTTTAGTCTCAGATTATTGTAGTGATTGAATTTTAATCTTTAATTGTCTCTAGTCGATACTAAGTTGTGAAACTAACCTAAATATTTTTTTCAAGGGCTTTCCTTCATCCTAAATATTTTGTTTAGTAATCTTTCAAAGTACCTATATTTTATTCTTCACCATCTTTTCACTCATTCATTCTCTTATGTAAAACAAAGGAAGCATAAAATCAATGTGAAATAAAAGTCCCCTCTTACCAATTTTTAAGCTCAATATCGATGTCTTATATTACAGTAGTACAAGACTTTTAGCTTGTGGAGATATCATTAGAGATTTTAAGGCAATTGATATTAGTATTTTTCTTGTAATATTGATCAATCAGTCTTTATTTCAGTCGAGCTCTAAGGACTAGTCCATGATTTGAAAATGACAAATTGTTTGAGTTTCTTTTCATTGGTCGTCAAGATAAATTCTCTTATTGTAGTTAATGTGATCATCACTCATAAGACTCATAATCTGCATTTGTTTCCATATCTTCTTGAAGCACTATCTCTAATGGATCAAACAAATTAAAAGTGTGAGATCAAATATATTTATCGATAATCGTTGTGCAAATTGCCAATGTAAATATTAGTTACAATGATGAGTTTGATCCGATAGAGTTTTTAACACCCCATCCTTCTTTAATTGGATTGTTGTAATAATTAAATCTAGATTTCTTTCATTCGTATTGTTTTTTTTTGTCAAGTAGTTTAGTGGCAGGAATCTACACTTTAAGGGTGTGTTTGGTTCGGGGTAGATGGAGGGGAGGGGAGGGGAGGGAATATTTTTAATTAAATGTGTTTGGTTCAAATTATATGAGGGGAGGGGAGGGAAGGGGAGGGGAGCAAAACCCCTCCAAAACACACTTTTTGCGTTCCTCCAAATCGGAGGGATTTGGAGGGGAGGGGAGGGAATCTCAATTTTAATATTTTAAAAATTATGTTAATTACTATAATATCCTCAGTTTAATTTTAATATTTTAAAATTATTCATTTTCTTTTGTATTATTGATCTCTTCTGTGTGATTTTTCTCGATTGCTTCTATTAACTTATTATAATTATTCTCCACCTTCAAATTATTTTGAAATTTTTGTCCTTATCATAAATCAAAATCATTTTACTTTTTGATTTTTTTTATAACTCTTATATGTTTATTTATATTTTTTTTTCTAATGTTATGTGTCCTATCATATTTTCTTTTATATCAAATTTTAAATTTCTCATTTTAATTTATTTATTTATTTTATTAAAATATTTAAACCATTTATATTTAATAATAAATTATTTTATGTGTTAAATAATTCATTACGATTTCAAAGTTGTTATCAACATATAGTTTAATTTATTTTTGAACATTTTATTCGAAGTAAGTGAACTTAATTTTTTAACGTTATGTAGTAAATTATAACTTTTTAGTCACTCAATATTAGAAATTTTACTAACAAAAAAATATGTATAGATTTTTCACATTTGAATATCATATTGTATCACTTATATAAGATAATAAGGATAAAAATGTAAATTATTAATAAAACCCCTCTCTCCCCTCTTGAACCAAACATATTTTTAATTAAAATTCCTCCCCTCCCCCTCCCCTCGTTTGAACCAAACACTCCTCTGATTAAAAAAATCCCCTCACCTCCCCTCCCCTTCTCTCCCCTCCATTAAAATCTCTCCCCTCCCCTCCCCCTCATTTGAACCAAACACACCCTAAAAGTGAACAAATGAGATATCGCTGATTCGAATTTGTTCATTGTATCTAATATTCTTGCACAATTATCAATTGAGTTGATTTAATGACACCATTGTTAATTAATTTGTTAATGTTCTTTAAGTATAATTTTTTAATTTTATTTCAATAAAAAAAACTTTATACAATTGTATTGCCAAAATGGACAAATTTCAATTCATCTAACATGACATGTGAATGGAGGGAGACATTATTCAATTGGAAATCATTTAAAAAAAATTAAAATAATTACTTTTTTTTTTCCTACCGCAGGTTCACCGAAGCTAAAGGTGCTCTCGCACACAGCAGGTTTCATTCCCATAAACCCTCTCTCAGCGATTCTTCACTTCTCGTTGTTCCATTCTCCCAATGCCATCGTCGACTTCCGCCGCGAGAACCCTCGCGGAGCTCCGCCGTATCGCCACCCTCACCCGCGGTGGCGCAAATTCCAATCACATCTTCACAGCCAGGTCGTTCAGCTCCGATGTAGCAATTTCACCCGTATCTGTTTCCGACCCTTCTCCCTCTGATTCAAATGGTATGCACTCATTCAATGTTGTTCCCTCTACCTAAAAGTTCATTTTTTTTGAATAATTGATTTTTGATTTTTGGATTTATGATAGGAAAAGCTTCAAAGTGGTGGCTGTATCTACCTGGAGCAATCGCATTTGGTCTTGGAAGTTGGCAAATTGTTAGAAGAGAAGAAAAGGTGTGTGCTTCATTTTTCCATTCCATTCAATTCAATTCATTACAATAACAACGGTTCGTCCAAACTCTCCTATAACACAGTAGAGTTTGGACAAACCGCTATTATTCTAAATGAAACGATTTAGAACAAAGTGTTGTTAGAACGAAGCTAAAGCAGTATTAGAGTATTGTAGCGAACAATAATTGAACAAACCGTTATTTTCTATGATATGTGATTGATGATACTGCCACTTAGTAGATCTGGACATCTCTCATTTTTAGTTTTTGTTATGAATCTATATTGACGAAGTTAGAATTGAACTCGACGATCTTCATTTGATAGCTTTGATTCACATTCACTTAGACACTGGCCATAGCAACGGCAATATTTCTGACTCCATTCAATTGGATTTAGTGGAAAAATTTTAAAAGTGTCATCATCCTAATAAATATATTTATTATACTGTTCTTTGCAATAGAGTTTCAGCATGTGAATTAGAGTAAAAATTGTGCTTTGTGTTTGTAGTCAGGATCAAGAAAATGATTTAGTTTACATGCTTGGTGTGTGATGGTGTTAAAATGTAATGTGTTGTGATGTTGAGTGTGGTGATTAATCCTTTGATATTTGTGCCTGTCAAAGATTGAGTGGCATTGGTCCATTGATGTTAGTGATCTAGATAAGTTCCATAAGCTCGATGCATTAAGGCATAGCAATATTTAAGCATTTTGCTTTTGATTTGTTGAATTTACTATTTGGTAACATGTATTGAACTGAAGAGATTCTAGGTTGCAGGTGTTGATTCAACTCACGTTCAACCAATTTTGATGAAACATGTCTTGAGGATCGATTGAGTTTATTTTATGTGGATTTTTTAGATTCCAAATTTAGGCATTGACTATGCAGAGTCATTGATAATTTTTTCCATCTTACAATGTTATAGATTAAAATGCTGGAGTATCGAGGGAAGAGGTTGCAAATGGAACCATTGAAATTCAGCGGTGCTTATCCGTCGAGTGAGGAATTAGATTCTCTGGAATTTAGAAAGGTGGTGTGCAAAGGAGTTTTTGATGATAAAAAATCAATCTATGTGGGGCCACGTTCAAGAAGCATTTCAGGAGTTACTGAAAATGGTTACTTTGTTATAACACCTCTTATGCCAGTTCATAATTATCCTGACAGGTAAGTTTTAATGATTAAGAGTTTAAATGAACGTAATGCATATGCATCAAGTCATTAGAAATTTTAATATTTTACACTTTGCATATGATGAATGTTTTAAACACGTGAGTCGAGTTTACGGGGATATGCTCTGGTCTGGTCTACATATTATGTTGCATACTATGATGGATGTTTCAAACTGTAACTTTAACTCGACTTGCGGAGATTTCATGAGTTCATGTATACTCTTAAGCTTGAAAACATTATATACCAACTTTCGGATGTTTATTGTTTTGACCCCGCATAGTACCAATCTTCATTTGTCTTGAATGAACTTTAAGCATATCCTTTTCATTAAGGAGTAAAGACTAATCACTTCTTGTAGCTCAATATGTATGTTTCATTGCTTCTTGCAGCGTGAGTTCTCCAATTCTAGTTAACCGAGGATGGGTTCCCCGCAGTTGGAAAGAAAAGTTTTTAGAGGCTTCACACGATGAGCAGTTTGCAGATCCACTTCCTTCCCCTTCACACTCCGATGGAACCAGATCTTGGTGGAGATTCTGGTCTAAAGAGCCTGTTAGCAGCGAGGTTGAGGTTGTCTCTACCTCTTGTCATATTCCCGCAATATCATTTCTTGTTTAACACAGAAAATTGTAGTTTCAAACTTATTTCCAATGTTCAATGTTTTAATATCCAAACCCGAGCGTCAAAACAGCTAGACCTCCGAGTTACGGTTTCAACTGCTTTAAATCGCTTGAACTGGAAGGTAACCGTAGTTGAACCGCTCAAATAATAGAACCAAAGACAATGTTGATTCACGGCTCAACTGATTGAACCATCCAATTCGGTTTTAGAACATTTTTTTTTAAACATTGCTCATTTTCAGGATCAGGTCCCATCTGTAACACCTAACGAAGTGGTTGGGGTAGTTCGCGGAAGTGAGAAACCAAGCATATTTGTTCCTGCAAACGATCCCGAGTCTTCCCAGTGGTTCTATATTGATGTTCCTAGCATTGCCCGAGAGTGCGGCCTTCCAGAAAATACTATCTATGTTGAAGATGTTAATGAGAATGTCAATCCAAGTAATCCTTATCCCCTTCCTAAGGATGTCAATACCTTGATTCGAAGTTCAGTGATGCCTCAGGATCACCTAAACTACATATTGACATGGTGTGCAACTCTCTGTTCTCTTGCATATTAAATATTGCACATTTTTGTCTGATTAAAATTTATTTCGTAGAGAAAAAATATTTTAACCCAAAATAAAATATGTAATGTTCATTGTATTTTTCGGTTTCTGGGACAGGTACTCTCTTTCCGCAGCAGTTACATTTATGGCTTTCAAGAGGCTAAGACAGAAAAATAAGAGGAGGTAGCAAATTTGTTACTGTTGAATTTTGCAGACACATAACACCTTCATTTAGCATATGATATAAGTTATATAACAATCTCTTTGGAGTATTGACTTCTCAATCTCCCAGTCTCAATTGCCTAGGATCATTTTCAAGCAACTTGTGATATTCAAATGAAGTTTTCTCAGAAGGTTACTTCTCACCTCAGAAACACTTGTAGAATGAAAGTGAAGTGATATTTGTTGAACAAAATAATGTTTAAAAATTTTGATGCAAGGTAATAAATATGTGGATATTTATTATCTCTTGATCAATTTTTTTAATTTGATAAAGTTAATACTATTCTGTAAAATGGATGTTGTATTAGAGGTAGCAATGAGGTTTGTTTTGGTTTATTTTTAACTTTGTTTGATCTTTTAATATAAAAACCGCTTATACATAACCGCGTAACCGCTTATTATGATAAGTAGTTGTGCTATAAGCTGTAAATAAATGTTTATTCTAACAATGAGATAGTATAGTTTTTTTCAAAATTTTCTTCCTTATTTTCTTACCTACTTCTCTTAGTTCAACAGTAATGAATGTTGAAAATTAGAATAATAACATATTAATAAATCACCAATCAACTCATATAGAGGTCAGAAGTTAACAGAATGAGTATGTACAGACTTAAGAATGAAAGATCATCCAAAACCCAAAAAAAAGAAGTAATAAAAATTGTATTTGATCCATCATCAGTTAATGGCATTGGATCACACTACCACTGCAACATTAAAAATTAAAAATGCATGTTGCACTATTTGATAGATATTTTTTTACACAACTATTTGATAAGTTCTAAATTCATATTCTTAACTCCTTTTTTAGTCATGACAGAGAGAAATTTTAACAGTGAACAAACTCATACATAAGACATGTTTTTTTCTTCTTAGTATGCAGAAAATACTAGAGCAGTCAACAATGTAACAAAGCCAGATACACCAAAATAAGTGATTCCATATGGAGTAATCATTTTTGTTGCGCTTGTGGTGGCTTCAGAACCCTCTTCGGCTGCTGCTTCATCTGGAAGCAAAAAATACAGTATTAATCGAATTTATATTTATAAGCATCTTACGATCGATTTGGCAGAATTATAATACGTGTTATCTGATTTTCATCCAACGATTGCGAATTCTTAAGAAATGACTCTAGTCCAAATTTTGTTGAATAAAATTCTAACTTTCGAAGGTTAAAAAAGTTTTCTAATTTATAGACCTAAGTATGTATGTCTGATGATTTACCTTCTGATGTTGAGGTTGATGTTGATGATGCTGATGTTGCTGGTGTGGTTCCTTCTGCTGTGAAAGAAACAAAAACAAGTTGAAAGTTAGAACTATACCTTCAAAGCAATGCAATTGAAAAATTAAGGACAGAGATAGGATTTAAGAACACTGATAAAATAGATTTCATCTAATACATATGAAATTCCAAGACAACACAACAAACATTCAAAGAATACAAAGATACAATGAAGAAACTTTTAAAAAATCTCATTAATAAACCATTAAAAAACTCCAAGACAACACAACAAACATTCAAGAATACACAGATACAATGAAGAAACTTTTTTAAAAATCTCATTAATAAACCATTACACATGCAATATATTTTTACAATATAACAAAAATAAAACTCAAAATTTCAATCAAACAAATTAGGTATATTAGACGGCAGGTGGCAAACATGTATGTCCGTCCCGCAAAATCTGCTAAAAAAATAGGGCGGAGCAGACATAGTAGAGGACGAGACAAAAATGTTGGCTCATCCAACCAAAAAAAAGAAGGGGCGGGAAGGGTCTAAGTCTAAAAGTGACAAAAAATCATGTTTGTCACGTTAATGCTCACACCAACAAAAGTCCGTCAAAAAATGGGGCGAAACGAACATAATAAAGGGTGTGATCCTAAAATTTTGACTCGGTCCATAAAAAACTTCCGCAAAAAAAAAAAAACGGGGCGGGAAGGGTTTGGCAGGATATGCACCCCTTAAATCTAAAAATGACAAAAAGTCGTGCCCATTCTGTCAATGTCTGTGCAAATAAAAGTCTGCAAAAAAGGTGAAGCAAACTTAATAGAGGATAAAGGGTGCAAGCCTAAAATTTGGCTCGGCCTATCACAAATTGCTGGCAAAAAACAGGGCAGGGCGCATCTGACAAGACCCGCACCCCATAAATTTAAAAATGATAAAAAGTCATTTTTCGTCCTGTTAATGTCTGCGTTAGCAAAAGTCTGCGGAAAAATTGAGCAAAACGTTAATAATAGAGGGTGCGAGTTTGACTCGATCCGTCAAAAATTGCAGATAAAACAAACAATGCCCGGTAGGGTGGAACCGTTTTTTTGCCATCTCTAAATACGGTTGTTCGCCGTTAGCAATGGGAGACATATTTTTGTCTTGTTGCCATTATTTAAATTATTTTCCTTCTTCTTGAATTGCCTAGGCTATTGCCAATGAAATGAATCAAACTTTTCAAATAAAAAAAAAAAAATTCATGAAATGAATTACCTGCAGGGGTGGTGGCATTGCACTTAGAGGCATCAACATCAACACCACAAGCCTTAGGAAGCTTCAACAATTGTTCCTTAGTAACTTCAAGGGACACAAAAAGCTTAGGATTGCTAAGAACACTGCAAAGACAATCAGATCCAGTTGTTGCCATTTCCTTCAAAGGTGTACAACATGCTGGTGGAGGAATGTTTGGAGAATTCAAATATGGTTGACATGGAAGCAGTTTTTGCATGCATTGTGCATTTTGCAAAACTGCAGATTGTCCTAAACCAGGAAGAAGCTGATCGAGATCGCTCATGTTGGTTCCGTCGCATAAACAAAGGTTGACAAATGAAGATAAATTTATCAAGAGGAATGAGAGGAAGATCTTGGAAGTTTTAGCCATGATTGAGAGAAAGAAGAAAAGAGAAATTTTTTTTAAGAAAAAAACCAAAGGAAGAAAATGGTGTTTTTTTTTTGTTCTTCCTCTATTCCCCTAGTGGTTTATTGTGGTGGAAAGTTTGTTATATAAAATTGAGGGAAGTTCTATTTTTAAAAGGTTGTTTTTTAGATGAAATTGAGCCAACCATCTTTCATCATATCAAACTTAATTTAATCGACAATTATGGAATTTAGGAAATCCAAGTGTAAAAAAATTTTTTTAAAAAAAAGTTGTCTATTTTTTTTGCTATTTTTACATTGTAAATTGAAAACTTAAAATTGTTTAGTAAAAAAAATTTATATTAAGAGAGATGCGCCTAGGGTAAAATTCTAGAAAACTATTAAATCACAACAAGTGTTAGGAAAAAAATATGATAGAGTAAAAAAATACTACCACGGACACATCATGTTAACATCTTCGCGTATTATTATGTTACTGGTGTGTCATGTCATTCTCAATCAACAAATGGTAGCTGGAAGGTCGTGTGGATAGAAAACTTTACGATAACTATTATTAAGAAAAAAAATTTAAAAGAATAAAAACGAAAATTTATATATTTAGGAAGTCCACCAACTTATTTAACCCTTAACAAAACATATTGATATTGACCTTGTTTAAATATATATAAAAAAAAAAACCAACCTACATCATTTTAAAAAAATTATTACTATAGGTTAGTAGGTCTCTCAGAGAAAATATGATGCTCTTGCACAATACATATTACATAATATTCACAATCTACAACCCAAACAAGACAACGAACTTATTATCCATTGTGTAACATATATTTATAATAAAAAATAGAATTTTTTTAAAATAACCATGTATTAAAAAAAAATTACGTAAATGACCACGTTTCGAAAAAAATTACGCAAATAACCAGGTTTCTGAAACCCTTAACACCAAGGCGCCATCTCATATGGCTTATTCCCTTTTTTTTTAGTCCTAGGCGCCATCTGACATGGCACACTCAGTCCCAATAAGTCATGTCAAATGGCGCCTCCCTTCAACTTTTAGGAGGAGGGGTCATCTCATATGGCGCCTCCTTGTATATTTTTGTTCAATTTTCCATTTGAAAATGCACCAAGGCGCCATCTGAGATGGCTTATTGCAGAAAAGTTGTACATAGGAGCCATCCCAAATGGCGCCTCCCTTCATCTGATACAATGGTGGCGCCATCTCACATGGCGCCTTGGTGTCAATGTTTTCTGAAACTTGGTTATTTGCGTAATTTTTTCCGAAATATGGTTATTTGCGTAATTTTTTTCTAGTACATGGTTATTTAAAAAAAAAAATCTAAAAAATAAGTTGAAAAAAAAAGCAAATAGTGTTTTAATATTTCAATATAAAAAATTGATGAAGTGCCGTTGCATATTTTTAGTCCGTTGAATAGTTGTAGCAATGCTTTGGTCAACAAATTTGATGTCACGCTGGCGAACTATGATTAAAAACCTCCGCTGGAGATGGTCTTAGGGTAATAGTTATATGAGCTTGGGTGACATGGTTGTTCTTTATCAATTCTCTTTTTAACTTCATCCATATTTTCTATTTTTTTTCTTTTTAAAAAATACTGATTAAGGTTTGAAAAATGTTATTTATGTTTTAAAGAAAGTTTCTATGAGATGATGCGAAAGGAGACGTCAAAGATTTCTTGAGATTGTGCAAACCAAATATAAATGGAGGGTTGGGCGTTAGAGACATGTGGATGGTTAATCACTTAATCAAACATAATTATGGAAATGGTGTCGGAAGATGCTCCATGAATCTAGTATTTGGATGAATATTCTTTGTGTGAGGTATAAGGCTCATGTGGTTTGTGTTAGAATAATAATGCAAGTTCGAGTAAATGGAGAAATAATTTCAATTAGATAGGAATGTAGTGAGTTGAATATTTATAACTGGAAGAACCCACTCACATATTACCTTAAAGATTTAGGTGAATAAGTAGTGTGTTTCTCCAAAAAATGCCTTGACACTTATTAGGATTCTACCTTTGATTGATTTGTGACTCGTTTGGCTAGGAAGATGTGTAATGGTCACTTTGGGATCTATGGGGTTTCTGAAAGGCAATGTCTTGGTCTAGGATCTTAAATGAATGAGTGAGATTTTTGTTTGGCAGAATGACTTGGTGAGTACTCTTATCTCGGTATTATATGGGGTCATTATAAGATGAATTTATTGCTTTTCTGTTACCTCATATTCATATCGAGAAGAATGAGGTGAATTCTGATAGATTTATCCTTATGAGGCAAATATACTCTTAAAAATAATATTTATATACATATCATATTTGTTCAAACGGTTTATTAATTGCAAATTCAATTATTGATATTACAATTTTTATATTAGAATTGTAATAATCGCACTTGAGATTTTTCTTAATTTTTATGATTCCAGGTAAATTCACTCTCTTAAACTTTTTATAAGAATAATAACAATAATAATTTGAAAACTAGAATCATAATGAATCTAAAAGATTGTTCAATGTTGTAATTATAAAGGAAATAATATACAACTTAGATGACAAAAATTCAAAAAAAAAAAATCATATGAAAACATATGATATAATTAAGAAAAATGCTAAAAAAAAAAGTGATAATAATGAAAAGCTTGGGAAACAAAAGACATATAAGTAAGAAGACCAAAATGGCTATGAAAATATCTGCCAATGATCAAATTAAAGAATTGATCTTACAAGTAAAAAAGCATATATATTATATTATTATCTAAACTTCCATACATGATATTCTTAAGTTTGTAGTTGCTTGAGAACTTGAACCAGAAAAATCAATGGAGAAACTTGCACTATCTGATCCAGGAGTGCTGCTTTCATGTGATTTCTTGTTCATATAGTATGGTGATGTGCTCATTGCCCTAAATATTTACAAAGAAAATACATTAGCTTAAGAAAATCAAAATCACAAAAATTATTTAAGTAATATAATGATATCATGTTAACCAATTTGATTATTGAGTTCAATTAAATTTTAAAATGTTCTCTAAGATGGAAAATTAAAATATTACATAATTTTTCTAATCGACTAGGTTTCCACAATGACGAGTCTTCGCTACATGAAAAAAATACAAAGTTTTCAAACACACTTAGGTTTAGAACATTACCTTTCCTTTCGCTTCTCCAAAAATCGAGTCAAAGATGCTTTTCGCGCTTGAGGCAAGCATACTAGAAACACAACAACAATTTGTTAATTATTACCGCGCCTTAGAAAAAATAGAAAATACTAACAACACACTATTTTGTAAATGAATTATTGATTGTTCGGATCTCTTTATTAGTAGATCTGAGATCCGGCCAACGTAAAATTTTTTAAATGAATTATTGTTTGTTCGGATCTTTTTATTAGTAGATCCGACCAATATAAAATCACAAACATTTGAAAAAAAATATTGAAAAAATAAAGTGTTAAAAATATGTTGCTAAAAGATAAATAAATCATATAGGTAAAATGTACCTGATTGAATCATTTCTTTAGGTGCAGATCCTATAGAAGTAGCAACAATAGAAGATTCTAAATGGTTATTAGGGACACTTGAAGGTCTTAAAGATCTTAGAATTGTGATTTCATTGTTGCTACTTGATCCTCCTCTTTGTTGAGAATTTGCATTAGAAATCATTGGAAGAGGACTTGGCAATGGTGATGCATAGGATTGACTTATAATAAAACCATCTTTTTTGGAAGGAATAGAAATTTCTGGCTGCTTTTTAGTGCCATTTCCAGCTAGTAACATGATAGCCTTAGCCTAATCACAAAAATTATAAATAAAAATATTTAACAAAAATAAATACATATTGCAGAAAATGGCAATTAGTTCGAATTTCTTAACGCTACAATGCTATAGCGACGCCTTATTCGACAACAATTTGCAATATTTTTAAAATTAAGGGACTAATTTGAAATTAAAATAAATTTAGGGTGAAATTATTTACCTTTTCAGGAGATATATCATCATAAACACATACTGAACCACCATAAAAAATGGTCAATTGAGCAGGTATAGTACCATTGGATTTGGAACAATTCTTATTATTCCTATAAAAATAAATAAACAAAAAAATTCTTAATGTTCCATAAAAAATATTTTCTGTAAATTAAAAAAATTAAAAAATTTTGAAATGTTTAAATTTCTAATGTACCTTAAGTCAGTAGAGCCAACAATGGAACCTATTGAAGGAAGAACAGATAGAGGTGTAGCAGAGGATTTAGAACCAAAAGATTGCGATCTTGTAACCGAATTAACGATGTTGAGTCCGGTAGTAGCAAGATTTGGTGGAAGAACAGAACACATTTGATTATTAGATTGGTTTGATACTGAAAATATTCTTGATTCTTGATTGCAAATTGTTTGTGCATCAGAACATTGCATAGGATAAACTCCATGTTTATTTCCTATGGTAACATTTTCCTAGAAAATAAAATACCATAAAAAAAAATATCAGTTATAGTACAAGTGCATAAATATAAAAAATCTTTTATAATTTTATTAAAGCGGCCTAATTGATAGCTGTACAGAAACATCTGTGCAGATTCAAATCCTCGATATCAATATATTTTTATACTACAAGACAAAAATAGCTCGGAAAGAACAAACAAACCTGTGTGGTCATATATCCAGAAGAACCTATTGGATCCATAACAATGTTTCTTGACCTATCTTCATGAGTGTTCTTAAAGGACAAGAATTGAGGAAGATTTGAAGCATTATTTGAGAATGACCACTGCATTGCTGAACTCCTAACTGTATTCAATTTAACCACAAAATTTTTATTAACATCAAAATCGACGAATAAATGAAGAATCATATAAAAATAACAAGTCTGAAATCGATTTAAAAATAACATTTTTAACCGATTTAAAAAATCTTTTTCGCCTTAACAAAAAATGTAATATAATAGATTTATTATTTTCTTTAAAAAAACTACTAAGAAAAATTTGTTCTTCTCATTGCAAATCATAACCAATGCATATAGGCACATATATCTCACACAACCTAAATTTCATCTACCCCACCAAAATAAATAAACTTTGTCATCAACAATGGAGTTATTATTAAAAAAACCTTACCTTAAAATTGTTTAGAAGATGCTCTGGCAAAACTTTCATCACAAGAATCCAAGGTTTTTTGTTTTATTTTATTTTATTTCATATTGTATAATTATATTACATGTGACCTTGTTACTTTGTTATTTTAGTTTATTGTTACCTAGGTAGTATGTATCTGGCCAGGTACAGCTTAGAAATTTAAATTCAATAATAAAAGTAACAAGAATAAATAATATTGTAGTTCCTTATGAAGCATGGCATTATTTAATCATAGTCCACCATATAATATAATTATATAATGTACTAAATTGTACTATATTATATTACCTTGCAATATTTTATTCTATATGACTTTAGTTTATGTAAACTTCTTCACAGCCAGCTTGTCACTACTATAAAAAACAATTATTTAATTCTCAAAGCTTTGCATGCATCATCAATTCCCATGTTAGACTTTATTTTAATTTTTTTAATATATTTATATATATACATATTTTATATTCTTTTAATACAATCATTCACACGTTATGATCCAAGACATTTATATTAAAAAACCGTATGATACTAATATTTAAATATTTTACATCAATATTTTAATACTGCATCAAAATCAAGAAAAAGATGGACTGCATTTTTCAATTTAATATAAGAATAAAGAGCACTAGACAACCAAGAGCACGTTTTCTAACATAAGTTGTGTAACCAACCATCTAAAATAAAATATATGTACTATATATAATTTATTATTTATAAAAAAAAACAAGAGAGGTGCCCCATACATTAATAATAATTTAACAAATTTTAAATTAAATATAACTATGTGTCCTCGTCGAATTTTCTTTAAAAAAATCATAATCATTATGAATTTTTGTGAATTGTTAATCTTACAATTTTACATAATGATATATTTTAATTTTCTAATTTAAAAAATCATAAAACTATTGGTTTATGGTTCAATTTCTGTCAATAATATTTATTTATATTTATGAAGTATTAATATAGAGAAGTTATTGATATAAATTAATGTTTTTTTTGAAAAAATAAATTAAATTCATTTATTTTATAATCATTTTAAAATAAGTTTTATTATAAATTATAATTTTTTATGTATAAGCTAAAAATACTTTAAAATTAAAGTGTCAAAAATATAAAGACATAAACCTTATTCAAAATAATTATTAAAAAAAAAATTAACATCAAAACCATTTATTCAAAATTTGAAATAAAATATAACTAGTGACCTACATCTTTTTCTTTTTGACCCTATATCACACCACACTTTTTGTTTTGATAGAATGGATGGCAATTAAATTCAAACTTATTATCCTCATGGCCTATATATCAACCAGCTTAATGATTGTAGCTTCTTACAACAAGTTGCTATTCCCTACCACCACACATACATATCAAACATCAACTTTCAACCATTAATATCATATGGACCCAACCACATGTGCTAAATAAGATTTTTCTTGCATACATAAGTAGCTGTAAGATAGATACCTTACCTTACACAACATACAAATACATTTATTTATTTGATAAAACAAAAACTTAAATTAAAATTATATACTAGTATTACATAATATTTAATTTCAAAAATAATATTTTGTATACAATTAAAATTAGTTTTTGTGTAAATTATTAGTTTATAATTATCAACAATTTTTTACATTAATACTTAAATATAAATAAATGTTAACGTAAGATATTTAACTTTAAATCAAAAATTTATATTCAACTAATTCATACCAATTGAGAATTTTTTTTGTTATACAGCTATTTTAAAAAATGATTATAATATATATTTTTAAATTATATTTATTAAAAATTATTAAAAACAACAGAAATTATTTCAAAACTATTTTATAATCAATAAATAAGATTATTATTGTTAGATATTTTAATATCATAAAAATGATGTAATTTTACAAAACATTACATATCTTAAAAAATATTGTGTATAAGAAATAAAATTTCATTTTAAATCTTTTTTATAATTTTACTATCTAAAAAATCATATAAAAAAGATAAAAGTCCTAAAATTATTTTTTTAATAAAAAATTATTTAAACCATTTTTCATTTAAATCTTAAAAAAAAAAACTATAAGAAACCGACACTTTATATTGCATGGGAGGGTCCAAATTGTAGCTAAAATGTCTTTTTATTAGATAATCTTAACCAAGCTCATCCTAGAAAACTTGAACAATCTTGAACATAATCTTATCCATTTAAGGGAAAAAAAAACTTAATAGAAAAAATTTAATAGAAAGTAAATAAATTAATGGAAAATTGGTACCTGGATCTTTTGGTTTGTTGGAGGCATCTTCTTTGATTGTAATCCATGGACTAGTTTTGGAAGTGAAGCCAAGAAATTCTCTCTCCATTTGGTGAACAAAATTATAAGTTGCAGAGAGAAAAGTGAAGGGTTTGATTGAAGTGAATATTGGAGAGAAGAGAAGAGAGAGTAGAAGAATGAAAGATATATACAAGAGAGAGAAGAAAAGAGAAATATATATAAAGAGAAAAATAGTTGAATACTAGGTTGGAAATAAAAAATTTAAAAAAAAGGCTCGTGTTGGTGTTTAGAAACGTGAAATGCATGTGAACCGTTGGATGAAAATATATTCGATTCTATGAAAGATGATGGTTATTGGTTGACAGGACCACCACCACCCAAGTTGGTCCTTTTTCTCACTGCTTTTGCTTTTCTTTTTACTTTTTATGGTAAAAACTAAACATCAAGCAGAGTATGGGTATCTATTTTATTTTTTTTAAGTAAGGATTATATAAAAGTTAAATGGAATATTAGGAGTATTCAAAAGCGATTTTAAAATCCAGAAATGGGTTCGGAGAAAGGAATAATTACATATCAATTGAGGCTTAAATTAAAAGATTTAATGGAACTTTGTAAAAGTCGTAAAAATTATATTTGGTAGAAATAATATCACCTATAAAAAATTATTTCCAAGCCAACAATTTAATATTTTAAACGATATCTGATACACTACAAATGTCAGCCTCGAACATTTCTTGATCTCCCTTTAAAAAAATATTCCAACTCATAAAGTTATTCCACCCGTGGACCTCATTACGAATATCCATTTCGCACCAATCGACTATCACACCTCAAACCTGCTTTGCTAATAAACAGTCATACAAAAGATGAACTAAGGTTTTCTTTTCCACACTACAATGCACACAATTTGAATCGAAGTTGAGAATAATTCATCTCTGAATTAATTGATCATTCATAGCTACGCGATTCCAAAAACATCTCCAACCAAAAACCTTAATCCCGAACGGTATGTTTACTTTCCACAACAGCCCAAATGCTAACTCTCTTAAAGATTGTGCCACCTCAATCGACGAGAATTTAATTAGTGGATCGTAACTGGTTTTTTTCGAATAACCGTGATCCACATCAGGAAGCTAGCAAACCGAGTTACCAACCTCCATAACCATAGAGACTTTGGCCAGAAGGTTTCGGAACAACTCCTCTTCCATCATTCTGCTTTCCGAAGCAGCAGTTCCACCAGCCCCCTCACTACTGTTTCCCCACTCCCAAACGCCCTCCTTCCATTGTCCCATATCTGCCACCATTTTCTTTTTACTAGAAACCGCTTCGAAAATAACCGAAAACTCTTCCTTCAAAGGCCCTCTTCCTACCTAACTCACTTGCCAAAAAGGTATGACAGTACCTTTTCCCAAAGAGAATCTACAGTAGCTGGTAAATAAGTCAATCTGAGATCTCGTTCCCAAAGTGCAAATGTCTTTCCACCAAGAAGATTTAGAAGTGGAACTACTTGAACTACAACCAGACATAATTTAGTAATTTAAATTACCATACCTTTCCTTCAAAATATTGAACCACAAAGAATTCTCCCCTGCAGAATTTTCCACTTCCACTTTGACAACAATGCAACATTGAATTCGTCAATTCGTTTCAAGCCTAAACCTCCTCTCTCAATCGGCCGACAAATCGAACTCCAACCTACCCAACGTTTCCTCCTTCTGCCCTCTGTTCCGCCCCATAAAAAATTAATTTTAATCTTAATTATCTCTTTACAAATAGCTATCGGAGCTCTATAGAACGAAAGCTGAAAAACAGAAAGATTGCACAAAACAGATTTAAGAAGAGTGATTCTACCTCCTAAATTCAGAGATTTACATGTCCAACTGGAAAACCATTTTTTCAACTTGGTAATCAACTGGCTCCACGAATAAATTCGCCTCGGGTTAGATTGTACCATAATTCCAAGGAAGGAGAAATTTTTCTCTTCGATCCTGCACCGTAAAAAATTAGTTGTAGCAAAGAGGAAGTGAGAATTTTGATTTATATCGATTAGCTCGCTCTTATAGAAGTTTACTCCTAAACCCGAAACAATTTTGAATCCTCGAAGAATAGACTTAAGGGCCTAAACATGTTTCCACGTACACTCCCCTACCAAAAGCGTATCATCAGCGAATTGAAGTATATCCACCCAACACTTATCCTTCACATTAAAACCAGTCAATTCTCCTAATTTCATAGCCTTCCTAACCAAACTCAATAAAGCTTCAGCCACAATGGCAAATAGAAAGGGAGAGAGCGGATCTCACTGCCTCAACCCCTCTTGACTCGAAACTCCTTCTTCATATTGTCGTTCACCAAAACAGACATGTTATTGAGAAAACAGTTGCATCCATCCAATTAATCCAAATCTCGTCGAATTTCATCCTTCTCAACATATATTTCAAAAAATTTCCAACTAACTTTATCGTAAGCCTTCTCGTAATCCACCTCGAAAAGTCAACAATTCTTGTCCTTTATTTGTCTCCCCAGAACGAAATCACTTTGACTTGAAAAGATAAGAGACCCTGGGATGTTCTTCAACCTCGCCGCCAAAAGCTTTGCTAAAGCCTTATACAAACATCCTACCAAACATATCAATTGTAATCATCCAATCCTGACGGAACTCTTTCCTTAGGAATAAGAGTAAGAAAAAACGAAGTGATAGCCTTAGAAAGAAGCGCCTTACTATGAATATCGTTGAAGAATCTCAGAAAAATCTCCAAAATTTTTTATTATTATTCCTTTCACTTATACTACAGAACTCGATTCTCCACTCTCCACTACTCATTTCAATTCCTAATATCCACTTAAATCTAATCTAAAACACAACTAATTAATGAAAGGAGACTAGATTAGTGAGTGAATCAATGATAAATAAGTGCACATTTAAAAACATATTTAAAAACAAATGGAATCAACTCGATGGTTTATCTTTTGTAAAACAAAAAGAAAAACTAATGGTTTACTAAATTTCATGTCTTGTGAGCGAATAATAAAATCAGTAAAGTGATTCTCCATTCGACACGTGTAATATAAAATAGTTACATGTTGTATTATTTTATTTTTTGACTTAGGTTATGCACATGTTTGCTATTGATATTTTATTATATCCTTTGTATTTAACTAACTTATTTTCTATTTTAAATTAATGCGTAAACCTTTCACGAGACAAAAGTTGATAGATTCGACTTAAACCTGTGGGCTGTGCCATACCACGTATACATACCACTCTTGACAATCATATATAATAATGGAAATACTAACCAGTATTTATCTTAATAATCTGAGTATTTAATGTCTTAAAAATTGAAATATTAAATTTTTTATAATTTTTTTTTAAAATGTTTAATCATTGTCCTAGGACACTGGTTAGCTAGACTCTATAATAATTTATTTATTAAAAACTTTAAATTTATATATATATATATATATATATATATATATATATATATATATATATATATATATATATATATATAGTTTAGTTGGTGGAGGTTTTTTTTTTTTTAAATCTTACAATTTACAACGTTTTAGAATCTAATTATGCATATTTAAGTTTTATACTTTAATCATTACATTAAATTTAAGTACTGTTTGTGTCATCAATGAAGAGACAAAAACAATTAAGTTTTAGGATAAAGCTAACATGTGCCCAAAGAAACCTAAATATAGTAAATTTGTATTGAAAAACGTAATAAACACATTAATTATAAATTTTTTATGAAAACAATCCACAACTTTTTAGATAAAATTTCTACATTTAGCTCTTAACATGTGCCCTTAGCATGACCCTAAGTTTTATTTACCAATTAAAATACCATATTATAGTTTTTCATTCTTTGAATATTGTATCATAGACAAAGAGTTGAATTTGCGGAGCTTCTAAAGTTAACAAATATAATTATATAGGCCGAATGAAAGATATTATGAGTAAAAGTAAGATTGAATTTAAGAAGATATATTGAGAAAAAAAAAACAGTTGTATTTTGTGGTAATTTCTATCAATTATATTCTCTATTACAAAAAACTTATAATTACCGTTGTGAAAGTTCTATAATCACAGTTGAGCAATCGTTGTAAGGTAGTGTGTGTTTGTAAGTAGGTCATTTACGAGTGCGGTCTAATGGCCGTGGTAATAAATTAAAATGCTCGCTACATATAATTACAGTTGTAAATTGTAATAAACAACTGTGATAAAAGGCCAGTCGACATTTTTCATTTGTACCACATGCTTTTTTTGACTATATTGATAACTTTCATCACAGTATATAATATTAAATATTTTTAACACAACAACAACAACAAGAACAATAACAAGAACAACAATAACAACAACAACAACAACAAGAATAACAACAAGAACATCAATAAGAACAACAATAAGAACAACAACAACAACAACAACAACAACAACAACAACAACAACAACAACAACAACAACAAAATAAATAAATAGAATTGCTAAACAAAAATATTTTACCTGACACAACAACAACAACTAACATTACTAAGTTGAATCCGTGTTTTTCTTGCCTCGTTCAATTTGGAGAAGAGATGATGAAGTTCTAAAATTCGTTAATTGAAGAAATGATATTTTCAAGTTTGGTTTAGTGGAGAAATAATGTTTTGAAAATAGAAGAAGATTGGAGGCACTAAATGAAGTTGGTCTAAGTACATCTAAGAAAAAAGTGAATGAACTAAGAGAAGTATATATCTTTTTTTAAAAAATAGAAGGCGCCATTTTTCACCACAATTGAAATTCTAAATGTGGTGAAAAGTGGTTTGAAAATAAGTAAAAAATAAAAAAAAATGTTGGTGCTGAGATTAGAACCAATTGAAGACCAGACGCCACTTTTCACAACGGTTAGACTTCCAACCGTGATTAAAAGTGACACCTTCTTACTTTTCACCACGGTTGTTATTAAGGACCGTAGCGATAAGTCTTTTAATAAAATAAAATAAATGCAGACCCTTAAAAATCTCTTATTACTTCGGTTGATTGAATAGTTGATGTAATAACATGTTATGAAAGGTATATTTTGTAGTAGCGACTAAGAGGTAGTAGATACAATATTGTTCATGCAACATTAAACGCTTTATATATTTGAGATAATTGTAAAGTTTTAAGGCTTACAACGAATATGCTCTTACAGTGTGGTTCAACAACATCCATTACATATGATATCTGAAAGTTGTTAGAGTATATATCTAAATGTTAGATACATTAACATTATCATTCTAGAATAATTTTTGTTAACTAATTTTAAGGGCATAATTAAAGTTATTGTTACAAGTCCATATCATGATCTAATCAATAACTACAAAATGTTATTAGAGAGATGTACACAAGATTTATAGTGGTTTGACTCATTCATCCCCACTAGCGGTTAATCTACTCTTTATATATTGAGAATTCGTAAGGTCTTCCACTATTATGAAAAGTTAATACAAAAGTATTTTGTGTACAATGGACAATCAACAAAGTTGATCATTATAAGCAAACAAATTGCTTTATCCAAACACATATCTAAATTGATTTTCCCTTTTGTTGTAGTAGAATATTTAAATTTCCAAAATTTCAAGATCTTTACATGGCAAAGTATAAACGAAGCCAGATTTGATAACAAGACTTCTCATTAGAGGACTGAAATCAACAACATTTTACCTCTTGTGTCAATCTCTAGAAACTCTTCTAAGTGCGCTTCCTTGGTCTCAATGGAATATTTCTAAATATTAAAAGCGTTTAATGTGATTATTCATCCTCCAAACGCCCCTAAAACCATCGAAGTGCTTTGGATTCCCCTACAATCCCTTTGATTAAATGTAACTGCGATGGAGCTGCGTTAGGTGCTCTAGGCCCTGCTGCGAGTGGAGGTATTTTCATAAATCATGAGTCTAAGTTTCTTGGCTGCTTTTTTAGTAACACATGTATTTCTTATGCGTTTAATGTTGAACTCATTGGTGCTATGAAAGCGATCAAAATCTTCGTTCAAATGGGGTGGACTTTTCTTTGATTAAAAACAGACTCTAAATTGGTTTGTCAAACTTTTTCAAACTCCCTAATGGTTCCTTGGATCTTAAGTAATAGGTGGTTAAACTATATTCAATTAGCTTTCAATATGACGTTCACAGTCACCCTAATCTTCATAGAAGGCAACCACTGTGCTGATAAGTTAGCCAACTTGAGATTAGATATTCAAGATGATCATTGGTGAAACTTTATTCCGGACTCGGTTAAATCTGATTTTTTCCGTAATCGTTTAGGTTTATCTTATTATCGTTTCTGTTAACGTGAGAGGGTTTCGGTTTTTTGTCCCCCTTTGTGTTTCTCTCTTTTATTATTAATTCTATCCGTTGGTGTTGATCCTTGCACACCTTTATTCAAAAAAAATATATAAACAAAATATGTACAATTTTTCTTTCGACATAAATGGAAAAAATGTTTTAGTTTAGAAGATAAGAACAAGGTGAATGAAGAAAGGGTTGTTGCTGAATTAAAGTAAGAAAATGAAAGAAGGTGGAAGTTGGTGAGTGATGAGTTGGTCCCAAAGAGATAGATTTAAATAAATAAAGATTTGTGCCTGGCATGAAACACTACTTCATGCGTTATATTTGTTATCATGAAATAATAAATTATGAATAAACTATATTAACTATATAGTTACAGATATTTTTTATGAACTAATTATTATTTAATTGTTGTTACGCAATAGATATTAGTATAAAGTGATGGTTTATATTAGAAGAATCTAGTGTTGAAAAAATGAGTGGAAATAAAGAAATGGCACATGGATAAGAAAAAGAGAGAGAAATGAAAGCATGTGCAAGAGAGGAAGTATAATGTGCATGTGATTGGTGAGTTTAATCAGATTTGTCCCCACGAGTCAATTTAATTAATAACAACAACAACCTCGTGGTGTGTCCCTCTATTATTTATTACTCCATTTTTTTATGTCAACTTCACCTATCTTTTAAAAATATCGGAAGTCGTGATATCAACATTTTGATTAGGTTAAAAAAAATATTTTTTTTCAAATGAAGATTCTATATCTATTTTAAAAAGTATTAAAGTGGGAGGTATAACATCTTCAAGTAGTTGAGTTGGGAGACGACTCTTTCTAGTGACTATAGCATTAATTCTTTTAAGTTTTTTCTTTCTATAAGTGATAGAGTCAAGTATATAAATGATTTTGTTATGAGTAGGTATTCTATAGTCTCCATGTATGTAATGATGTAATTTTTAATGGTGTTATAAAAATTGTTACAGAAATGGATTTTTTTTTTTTTTGATTTTTTTTTTTAGGTTGATTAAGGAAGAACTCATCTATTCTCTCTTTTAATGATCAAATGTTTGTCTAAGGTCAGAGGTAGATATCAATATGATATTTTATTGTTCTCTTAGTGGGTTCTAATTTATTGATGGTGGTTTTAGTGACATGAACTCATAAGGGGGTTGGTCTTTACTTGCTTGGGCGTTTTTTCTTGTCTATACTGTTTAGATTGTTATTCTTTTGATGGTAGAGTTTCTTTTTGTTGAATTTCTTTTATATCTTTGATAGTCTTTTTAGACACTTAGGTTTTGAAATTATTTGCAATTTGATGGTTTTTATCTTTTGTATTAATATATATGTTCCCATTAAAAAAGCACAGGGATTTTAAAGATTTTTAGTTCACACAAAGTAAATTAGACGATATAAATTGATAAATAAATGCGAAAAATAAATTTGATATGGTTGAGTTTTATTCAAAATATTTATAAATTGTGGTATTTATAAAAAAAATTCTTACCATCCATGTACTCTACCTTAAAGAAATAATGTATCTTTTAAACTATTTTTTTTAAGGAATATGTGATTGTTCTTCGTCTTGGGATACATGGTGTTTTACTTTTGGTTGGTATTTTTATTTGCGCGATACTACTAGTTACCAAACTATATAAACTATATGTATGTTTTATTACTCAAGTTGTGCTTCTTTTTGTTGTTCAACAATTGTAGTTAATGGCGCCTAAAACTAAGGAATAAGACATTAATTGTCAAATTTTACCAGACTTTGACTCTTCTTTGTGTCTCATGACACTCGTGAGCCCTAGTAAATTTGAGAAAGATTCGACTTTGCCTTGTTCGGCTGCAGTTTCATTTGTCTAACCTGTTTTGACCGAAGAATGACAAGTTAACCCTAAATTAGTTTGTCTTTTGGTTTTGACTGACACTTTAATTATTTATACATTGTAAGAAAAATGGGCACATGCACTATTTGGTCGAATTGTTGTTAGTCTCGAACACGATGCAACATAATATTTTTAAATAATATCATTAAACTGTAGAAATAGAAAACTAGTCATTGTAAGTCTTATCTCGACTTATGAAAGAATAAAGACCAAATACATTTTATTTTTCAACGGTCACCTAACTCTTTTGTACTCTTCAAATGATTAAATTTCTTATATCTTTGACACTAATTATAAATAACTTTAATTGGTATAATTTTTCCTTACATTATACTATTTACATTGAGTTTCCTTGTTCCATTGGGAAAAAATTTCCTTTTGTTCTTCATTCCTAACTTAATTTCCCTTTTCATAAAAAAACTTACTTTCAAAAACATCTTCATGTGATTGCCAAAATCGTGAACACAATTATGATGGTAATGACATGTTTTAACCTATTTCATGAGTTTCATGTATTCTAGATAGGGGTGGGAATAGGCTGGGCCGAGCTAGGCTTTGTCAAGCCTGAGCCTGGCCTGCTATAATATTCAAAGCTTAAGCCTGGCCTGTAGCCTATCATAGGCTTATTTTTTTGGCCTGGGCCTGACCTTTTTGAAGGCCTGATTGGCCTATTAGCCTACTTAAAAGCCTATTTCATTTGAACATTTGTAAATAAGTCATTCAACTCGTCTTTATATAGACTAACAAATTAAAAGATCAATGAGATTAAATGTTTGTTTGCATTAGTTTATTTGAGTTTACCTAGTAGCATAAATTTTGTGATATTATTTGTTTGAGAGAACTTATCGAAACAACTTATGACACTGTTCATAAGATTGTTTTCATCTTATTTTCATAATTTCTTCAAGATAACTAAAATTTATTTTTATATTTTTAATTCAAAGTAAAAAATATAATATAATAATAATAAAATTATTCATATGTATTTAAATAGGCCGGCCTCTTAGGCTTAAAAGGCTTTTTATGTGGCATGTGGCCTAGCCTTTTTAGCTAAATAGGCTTATAAAAAAGCCTAGGCCTTTCTATTTATCTAAAAAGCCTGGCCTGACCTAGGCCTATGTAGGCTGGGCCGTAGGCCCCTGTTAGTCGGCCTGGCCTATTCCCACCCCTAATTCTAGAGGTTTGTTTGCCCCCATAAACAAGAAAGCATATGATCACCCAGTATTCTTATCCAAATTTAGGATCATATTTCATTTTGTGACCTTCTAATTCCATTATAACTTGAAATTGGGAAAGTAAGCTAAAATTGAAGTACCTCTAATTTGGAAATGATTAAGACCAAATGGTGTTTACATCAAAGAACCCTCTCAGATTGTTGGAGTAAAGGCAACCAATATAACCACCTTATCAAATAAGGAAGGATAGAGATCAAATGTATTCTTACTTGATAATGGACAAAATATCTTTTTCCTAACTAGTGTTTATGTTTCTAATCTTCCTTTAATTTTGTAGAAGCACAAGCCTTCTCAACAAACTCCTCTAAATAAATTCACCTTAAGTTTCATGTTATCGCCTCAATCTTTTGTGCACGTAAATCATTTTCTTAATCAAATTGTTTAAATTTCATTATTAGTTGGTTAATGATTAACTCTTCAATATTTTATGTCTAGGTTAATTATTCCCAACTTTTACGCAATCTTTTCCTACTAATAATCAAGCTTCAAGCTCTCAAGAGAAATAATATATGTACACCATAATTTGACATTTACACCGTAAATAGATACAGTATACTATACTTTTTTATTATTTTATTATTTTCTGTGCATTGAAAGCTGGGCAATACTTAAGTTGACATATACAGTTAAGGTGTAGATAGGATACGGTGTCATTATTTAGTGTAAATATAGCAGTTCTCATCTCTCAAGCTCACATGCTCTAATAAACTTTATTTTTCATATCAAATAAACTCATTGTTAGTGAGTATTTACTTTAATTTAGACATTTCTCTGTAGATTGCCCTTATTAAAAAAAATCGAATGATTTATCAAATAATTTATTATGTCAACAATTTTTTTAAAGTTAATATCATTTATTTATTGATTGATTAAGTAGAGATTTACTGTATTTCTTTCTCAAATTAAAATAGATAACTCAATTATTAACTTCTAAATTGGTTATATTAACTTAAAATTTTACTAGCGGGGTCTCTATTTTCTCTATAGATAGATATATAAATATCTACTACTCTTGAATCTTGATTAGGGTCCTACCACTTCATTATTATAACATTTATAGTAATTTGGTGGGTTTTGGCATTTGGTTCACATGGTTTTACACGACACGAATGACATCACTATAAAATAAGAAAATGATAAACAAAAAAGCTCATTGGTACAAGTGCTTTAACCTTCTCTCATTAAATCTATCTACTATCAAGCAATCAAAACAATAGTCCTGCACAATTACATTATTGCCCTTCCTTTTTAACTAATTTTCTACTCAAGGGTTAGTTTGGTCATTTCATAAACCAACTATTTTTCTACACTTCCCACATATCCTCACCTTTTCCTTTTCTTCTTTTCATTCAAATTTCAAATTTCCCCCCACATTTCTTTTTCTTACACTTACTTTCTTACATTTCAACTTTCTTATTCATATTTATTTTCTTTTTTTTCTTACACTACTCTTATTCTATCTCACTTCTCTCTCCACATTTATTTTTCATTTCATTTCTACTTACTTTTCTCTCTCTTTCTCTCTTGCATTTTTCTCTCCAATATTTTCACTTTTATTTTAATTTTTTCGCTCACAACTTTAATAAATTGAATTAACATAATTATTAAAAAAATTATTTTCAAATGTCAAAATGTTTCATAATTATTAAAAAAATTATTTTCACATGTCAAAATTTCTACTTTTCTCACGGATCACTATGAACAAAATACATATTTTGTTTTAGTTGACATTATACTTATTTGAGACACAAAATTCTTATTTTCAAATGTCAAAATTTTCTATTTTTCTCACGGGGCACTATCAATAAAATAATCATTTTATTTTAATTAATAATTATCTTTATTTGAGACACAAAATTTTTATTTTCAAATATTCAAATTAAATTTAAATTATTATTATTCATTTTATAATTAAATAACTCATTTCAAATTTAGATGTATATTTAAATAAAATCTATATCGTATTAAATAAATTTGTAACAGGACACGATCAGTTAAATTTACGCAATTTTTTTTTGATAAATATTGCTTTCAATATGCATTTGAATACAAATTTACTATACAAAATTATTTTAACCTATACAAACTCATGAATATCATTAATTTTTTATACAAATTATTTTTTCGCTCACAATTTTAATAAATTGAATTAACATAATTATTAAAAAAATTATTTTCAAATGTCAAAATTATTCATAATTATTAAAAAAATTATTTTCACATGTCAAAATTTCTACTTTTCTCACGGATCACTATGAACAAAATACATATTTTGTTTTAGTTGACATTATACTGATTTGAGACACAAAATTCTTATTTTCAAATGTCAAAATTTTCTATTTTTCTCACGGGGCACTATCAATTAAATAACCATTTTATTTTAATTAACAATTCTTATTTGTAACGGAACACGATTAGTTAAATTCACACAAAAATTTTTTTGATAAAAATTACTTTCAATATGCATTTGAATACAAATTAACTATACAAAATTATTTTAATCTATACAAACTCATGAATATCTAATTTTTTATATAATTATACTTATCATTCAATATTCTAAATATCTAAACAAACTATATATATAATATCAAATAAATGTACCCGTGCGGCAGCACGAGTAGTTTACTAGTATTTTTATAATAACATACATGCCTTCAACTAATTTTCTACATATAAAAAAATATATAAATAAGTTGAGTCCCATGACCTGTTTAGAGGATTAAGAAAAACTTGAATACAAAAATAACAAAATAAAATATGTTTATCTATTATTCATCAAACAATCTAAAATTAAGTTCTTGATAGATATAAGTTGAATCTTTACCAAAAATATATTGTTAGTTTTTATTTTTATCTCTACAAAAAATTAATTATATCCCTGCAATTTCCAAAAAAAGAAAAGAAATTATTAATAATTATTTAATTGAAAAATGGTCGTTTAAGAAAATGTTGATGCCATTAATTTTTTATGACTTGATAGTTGTATATAGTATACTTCTTTTTAATGTATACTTGTTATTATTAGTATTTTAATGAAAATGTAACTATTATTTAATTAAAATATTTTTTATTGAATTAAAATAAAAGGTGATTATGATTCAGTTTGTTTTTTTTATAAGCAAAATATATTAATAAAGAGCACAAGGGGTACTCAGCCCGTACAACATACCATATCAATTATACCAAATCGGACATTTAGTTCCACTTTTACCTACAGCCTGCCAAGACCAAAATATGAACTTAATATTGTCAACAATATCACCAGGACCGGCCCAACACATTTTGAGGTCCAAGGCGAATTTTAAAATAAATTTTTTATTTGTTTTAATAATTATATTTTTATAAAATTATACTTTATAAAAAAATTATTTATTAAATTATTATAATCAATTTTGTTTAATATTTTTTTTTAGATAATAATAAAACTAATTAATTTAATTTTTATTGTGAGTTTGTGAAATTGTTGATATTAAAATAAAATTTTATTAACTTCAATTAAATGTAATTTAGCAAACAAAATATTTTAAAAAATTATAATTTTGCACTATAAATAATATAAAAACTTAGAATAATCAAATCTCTATATATAATTAAAAATATTAATTATTACATTATATTTTATAAAATTAATAATACACTCTTAACGATTAATAAGTAAATAGTAAAAAATTACAAAATAAAAGCAAAAACAAAATGGCACCGATTTTTGTTTTTCTATATTATATATTTTTTGACTCATATTCTATCTTTTTTGTTAGGAATTACAGTTTAAGTTACAATAAAATATTAATTGAGTAAGAGAAATAATATATATTAAAAATCTCATAGACATAGTAATAATATGTAGCGTATTTGTCATATATATTGTTATTGTATTAGAAAGGAACAAATATACTTTATCAAATAGATGAAACATTTATGCTACACATGGTATAATTAGTAAAATTAAATATGAGGCCTCAGACAATTGCCTTCCTTGCTTATAGCTTGGGCCGGCACTGAATATCACCTAAGTTAACAGACACCCCTCTAAATACCAGATTATTCCTAGCCCACCAAATTGACCCTACAGTGGCCATCCAAACCATCACTAAGATTTTTCTCTTCTTTTTATCCTTATCAGAACTCTTAATGCAGAAAGTGTAAAAATGCTCCTCACCCACCAAATCATGACCTCCCTCCACATTAACCCAACACATAATGTTCCTCCAGATATTTTGCGCTACGCTACAGACGAAAAAGAGATGATTTCGGTCTTCGTCGGAGCCATTACAAAAGAAGCATACCTTGTCGGAGTCGTTGTGGATAATGTTCCTCTTAACCAGTTGATCTTTGGTGGGAAGTCTGTTAAGAAACCATCTCCAGCCAAAGCTTTTGAATTTTGTGGGGATATTTGCTTTCCACAAAAGATTCAGCACCATGATTGAATGACGCTCCACGATTTCTTCATCCTCTCTAATTCGCAAGAAACCATAGCAGCTGTTAACAGTAAACAAGCCATTATGGTTAGGCCACCATAAGCTGAAAATTGTTGGAAACATATCCTTAATGGGTGATCCACCCACCCATCTGTCGAACCAGAAAGAAATCGCATCTCCGCTGCCAATGATACAATTAATCTTCCCTGCAAAACAATCAAAAGAGTTAGTTTTAAGGTTGCTAATAGAAAGCAAATCCTTCCACCAGGTTGAAGCTTTTTTGTTCTTAACAGGTTCAAACCCCAGCATCACAGCTTGCTTCACATCTCCATATCTAGCACATAAAATCTCTTTCCATACAGTCCCCTCTTCCGATAAAATCCGCCACTTCCATTTACACAATAAATCCTTGTTGAAATAACCAATGTGTTTGATTCCTAAACCCCCTTCCGCTTTTGGCTTGCACGTATTACACCAACTGACCCAAGAAATACATTTCTTATCTTCATTCCCACTCCAAAGAAATCTACTTTGCAGTTGTATAATCTCTTTAATAATCTTAACCGGTGCCCGATAAAAAAACATGATGTAAATAGGAATGCTAGCTAAAACAGAATTAAGTAATGTAACCCTCCCTCCAATAGATAAAAATCGAGCTTTCCACGAAGACAGTTTCTGTTTGAGGCTTCTAACCACCGGTAGCCAGAATTCACATCTCCTTGGATTTGCTCCAATCTTAATGCCCAGAAATTTAAAAGGAATTACATCCCTGCAACAACATAAATACTGAGATGCTCTTTCCATAAATTCCTCTTCCAAGTTAACTCCATAAATTTTGCTCTTGAAAAAATTAACTTTCAGCCCTGAAACAAGTTTAAAACCCCTAAATATAGCCTTGATGCAACTTAAGTTCTTCCTCTCTCCATTCCCCACAATAACCGTATCGTCTGCAAATTACAAAATCCTTAAGTCGACATCATCCCCCACCTTATATCCTTCAAAACACCCCAAATCAGCCGCCTTGTTGAACATAGTAGCCAAAATATCCACCACTAATGTAAACAGGAACATCGACAATGGATCGCCCTGTTTGAGACCCCTCTCCGCCAGAAAATCTTGTGTCGGACTACCATTGACCAACACTGACAAAGAGCTATTAAAAATGCATGCTTCCATCCAACGACACCAATTATGATTCAGTTTGTATAAAACGATGATAAGAAGGGACAAGAATGTTGAATACTCCCATTGTAAATACCTTCAACGAGAAAACATGTGAAAAATCAAATTGTGTTGGGCTTTCATTGGTTAGAATAATAACTTACTGACAGTTAGTTAGGAACAGTTAGTTTGTTGGATACAGTTGTTGCTTGTTATACAATTAACTCATGAATTGTATATAAACCTTTGTATAAGTAATGCAAATTAATGTTTTTCATTTATAAGAAGTGGTATTTAGAGTAGCGATGGCAAACGGGCATGCCCGCCTCGTTTAGGCTCGTCTCACAAAAGCTCGGGAAAAAACGGGATAGGACGGGCATATTTGATTGTGCGGATCTAAAATCTTGCCACGCCTCGTAAACAAGTGAGGACGGGGCGGAGAAAGTCTGCAGGCATTGAACCTTTTAGGTCTAAAAATAGTAAAATTGTATGAAAAAGTTAATGCCCGCAAAAAACGGGGCGGGGAAGGGTGTGTAACACCCCAAATCTACCCGATAATTATACGGAAAATCAGAGTATAAAATTCAAAACATACAATCATTTGGGATATCACATATTCATCATTCAAAACAATTATGGCTTAATTGTCTTCAATCACGTCCAGAATACAAACAACACCGACAATTAATAATCACATATTAACAAAGTCATTCACACATAATTCATGCAATCATCGAAAACTGATTTGAACGAACACAGACATCACAATCATACAACACATTGAGACAATATTAATCCCATAAACCCAACATATGATTCATCATATCCCCGTTTATAGAGTAAGAACCCCACCCTTACCTTAGATTCGGAGATCGCCTCTAATATCCGATTGAGTGCAAGCCTTTTCCCAACGATGCCAAAATCGCGTTCCTCTTTGTCGGCAACTTCGTTTCACGATCTATTCTCCCAAAAGCCAAAACCTTCTTTTCCACAGAAACCTAATTCCATATATTCTCCTTTTTAATCCAATAAATCAAATAATAATAATATAATTACTATTATTTCTTAATGGGCTTACTAATCGTACACCACCATATTGCTATATATCACACCACAACTAAACCAAATTAAATAATATTATTACTAATATTATTTTCTTCAACCAAAAAAATCCAACTTTAATAATTATTCGATTAACCGTCTAAATAGTCCAATTCTGCGTCTTATAATATCACTTATAAATCCAACTTCGATCGAATTTCCATATTAAATTCTTGAATAATTTATTTAAATAATTAAATAAATTTTCGGGTGTTACAACTCTCCCCCACTTAAAAGATTTCCGTCCTCGAAAATTCACCCGATACCACCATCCTTAACACATTCTTCACATCTAATCCTTCTATTCAACGACAACCCGATCATGGTTTAAATCCAATACTTATACCTCAATCTTCCAATACGATTGCAACATAATCCTTACTAACTTGCCAACCATTTTAACAATATCTTGAAACAACATCTTACAACGTAGAAATAGCTAACACTTGCTTACATCTGGTTATACAATCTCACCTCATCATCCTCAGCAACACATTCAACGCCAAACACATACGCAATTCTTATTTCCATATTCAGGTGTCCTTCGCTACCGAAGCACCAACAACTTACAACCGAATCATAACCGAGGAGTACAGCTTCTCCCCCACTTAGTTCCAAACCAACTCCTACAACAAGCTATCAAAAACAACAAGTACCGACAGTGTTGTACACACTTGTCGCGTACTAAGGGATAAACAACAATTAGACGACTCTGGCCGGACAGACCGACCTGCTCTGATACCACTAATGTAACACCCCAAATCTACCCGATAATTATACGGAAAATCAGAGTATAAAATTCAAAACATACAATCATTTGGGATATCACATATTCATCATTCAAAACAATTATGGCTTAATTGTCTTCAATCACGTCCAGAATACAAACAACACCGACAATTAATAATCACATATTAACAAAGTCATTCACACATAATTCATGCAATCATCGAAAACCGATTTGAACGAACACAGACATCACAATCATACAACACATTGAGACAATATTAATCCCATAAACCCAACATACGATTCATCATATCCCCGTTTATAGAGTAAGAACCCCACCCTTACCTTAGATTCGGAGATCGCCTCTAATATCCGATTGAGTGCAAGCCTTTTCCCAACGATGCCAAAACCGCGTTCCTCTTTGTCGGCAACTTCGTTTCACGATCTATTCTCCCAAAAGCCAAAACCTTCTTTTCCACAGAAACCTAATTCCATATATTCTCCTTTTTAATACAATAAATCAAATAATAATAATATAATTACTATTATTTCTTAATGGGCTTACTAATCGTACACCACCATATTGCTATATATCACACCACAACTAAACCAAATTAAATAATATTATTACTACTATTATTTTCTTCAACCAAAAAAATCCAACTTTAATAATTATTCGATTAACCGTCTAAATAGTCCAATTCTGCGTCTTATAATATCACTTATAAATCCAACTTCGATCGAATTTCCATATTAAATTCTTGAATAATTTATTTAAATAATTAAATAAATTTTCGGGTGTTACAGGGTGGACACATTAAAGGGAGTGGGCCTAAAGCCTTGCCCCGTCCTGCGTAAAATTGCGGGCAAACTGACTTTCCCCGCGGGTCAGGCCTGTTTTGCCACCCCTAATTTAGAGTACTAGTTATCGATCCTTGTGTGTACTCAATCTCAATCAAGAAACATATTTCTTGATCAGTGGCGAGAAAAACACTAAATGCAACGCAAGAGCAGAAAAAACTCGCAAATGAAAGCAGACTTAAGGATATCAAAGCTAAGAATTATTTGTTTCAAGCAATTGATCGAACAATACTTGAAGCAATTTTGACACGAGACACGACACAAAATATTTGAGATCCATGCGTAGAAAATATCTAGGCTCTAGGAAGGTGAAAAGGGCTCAATTGTAGGTTATACGTTGCAAATTTGGCACAAACCATAAATTTTGAGAAATTTTTGAGATCAATGACCACAAAATTCAGTTATGTGGTATGCTCTATAGAGGAATCGAATGATGTTACAATCCTTTCCATTTTTGAACTTCAGAGCAGCTTTCATGTTCATGAACAAAGGACGAAGATCAATCAAGAAAAGAAAGAAGAACAACCTTTTAAAATTGCAAACTATGGTCGAGGAAGCATTAGTAACAGAGCAAGAGGGCATGTTGGTTATCTTGGTCGTGGCAGAGGAAGACTCGATAAAGACTATATGTTACAAATGTCATAAGATAGGACACTGCCAAAGTGAGTGCCCAATTTGGCAAGAGAGTGATGTCAATTTTACTGCTTTTGATGATAGTGAAGAATTGTTTCTCATGTCACAACAAGGAGGCACAAAGACTAAAGACCTGGTTTGGTTTCTCGATTCAGGTTGTAGCAATCACATGGTGGGAACGAAGGAATGGTATTTCAACTTTAATGAAGGATTTAGACAATCTATCATGTTGGGAATGACTCCATGATGCATGTGATGGGGAAAGGTAACTTAAAACTTCAATTAAATGGCACCACTCAAGTTATCACTGAAGTATACTGCTTTCCAGAATTGAAAAACAACCTCTTGAGTGTTGGACAATTGATTCAAAAGAACCTGATAATATTGTTCAAGAAGGGAGGTTGCAGAGTGTATCTTGATGACAAAGGAGTGATCATCACCATAAGAATTTCATCCAACTATAGACAATGTCACCCAACTGTGGCACTGCAAATATGGCTATTTCAGCTTGAAAGGCCTTGACACACTTATCGAAAGAATATGGTTAAAGGAATGCCCAATTTGAAGAATCAATATGTAACCTGCTCAGATTGCTTGATGGGGAAGCAACACAGACAAGCCATACCTAAACAAACGACATGGAAATATAAGGAGAAACTTGATCTAGTTCATTCATATGTGTGTAGTTCTATCAATCCTACATCAAATGGTGGAAGCAAATACTTCATAACTTTCACAGATGACTTTAGTAAGAAAACTTGGATTTATTTTATTCATGAGAAAAATGGTGTCTTTGATATCTTTAAAGAATTCAAAGCACCAGTTAAAAATGAGTCAGGTTAATACATCAAGTGTCTTAGAATATATAGAGGGGTGAGTTTACATCCAATGATTTTTCAGATTTTTGTAGTCTCCATGGCATTAAAAGACAGTTAACTACTACATATACTCCACAACAAAAATGGAGTATCTGAGAGAAAGAATATAACCTTGATGAATGTGATCACAAGCATGATGTCAAGTAGAAATGTAAAGCAGCTAAATAGGCAGCATACATAATCAATAGAAATCCTACCCTATTTGTGAAGCATGGAGTGGTGTGAAGCCCTCAATCCATCATTTTAAGGTATTTGGTTGTGTAACTTTTGTGCACATCCTTGATATGCATATAAAAAAGCTAGATGTCAATAGTACAAAGTGTGTTCACATAGGATTTAATGAAGAATCCAAATCCTACAAATTCTATGATCCCATCAACAATAAGATCTTGATAAGCATGGAGGTGGTCTTTTAAGAGACTAAAGGTTAGGAGTGGAAGCATAATAAAGAGGAAAATGATTAGTCAACTAGCAATGTTGATGCTGATGAAGGTGACATTGATGGTAATGAAGCCGTAGCACTTGAACATGGAGTACATGTTAAGAACAAAAATGACTTTCAAAGGAAAGAAAATAATGTAGAAAGAAGCATAGTAGGTTTAAGGATGAAAAGAACAACAAATTTTGGATTAAGAATGAAAACAAAACTCACTTTAATTTAGCTTAATTTTATAAAATAGATATAAGTAGTTTTTTTTACAATAACATTTATTTTTATTTATGCATTAATGTAAATAAATTAATGACAGTTATAAATTAATAACTTTAAAAAATGGAATATTTATTTTTAAAATTTATTTAGGTCTTATATTTTTATAATTTTAGAACTTAATTTTTCTCAATACACTTCTTCATATTTAATACAAATGAATTTGATGTCTCAATTGATAAAAGATGATAATTAATATTTATTTTAGTGAAACTTTATTTAGTAAAACAAATTGCCATTGTAACAATATATATATATATATATATATATATATATATATATATATATATATATATATATATATATATATATATATATATATATATATATATATATATATATATATATATATATATATATATATATATATTGGGTTTTTAAATTTATGCACAGAATATTTAGAAAAATTATGAGTTTTATAGACTTTTTGGAAACATTCATGAGTTATAATTGAATTTTTGAAAAAAAATACAATGTAAAAACATTGATTTTACATATAGTTTTTAAAAATAGGTGTAAAATCATTTTAAAAAATTAAAAATTTATGATTTTATATCGATTATTTAGAAAAACCAGTGTATAATTATATTTTTATACTGAATTTTTCCAATATCCGATATAAAATCAAAGATTTAAAAAAATTATGATTTTATACATTTTTTCAAATATATCGGAAAAATTTAAAAGTGTCGGATTTATAAAAAAATCAAGTAGTATTAACTTCGTTTTTTTATTTATCTATTAGATATGAACTACTGAATTTTTCACAAATTCGAAAAATTACAAAACATACTAAAATTATCAAAAAATTCGGTAGTGTTAACTTCATTTTTTTATAGGCCTAACCGATATGAATTATTGAATTTCCAAAAATTTGATAAGAATATACTATATTTTTAAAAAAATCCGATAAAAGCTAATACAATTTTTTTTAAATATACTATCGAATTTTTTGAATGTACTATTGAATTTTCAAAATATACTATCGGATTTTTCGAATGTATTATACGGTAAAAATCAACAATTTTCTTTACATTAGTAAAACAACTATCAAATTTTTTAAATATATTATTGGATTTTTTAATTTTATAGCTTTTTTGAAAGTGGTTTTTTTTTATCAAATATGAGATGATGTTAATAATGAGAATCACATTTTGGTCAATCCAAAAAATAAGGGGTGCCCGGTTAATTTCAGGGTTGGTAGGACAAAATCTTTATTCATGATATTCTAAAATCCGATTAATGGCCCAAGTTTAACTTTAAGTCCATTTTTAGAATGGTTGGCCCATATGTTCCAAGGGTTCCATCCCAACCTGCATATACATGATGATGATCCCACACATTGTGTTTCATAGTATATGATTTGTATATGAAGATGTACATTGTATTTAGTTTATGTTTGAATATTTGAAAAATATTACAGATATATAATAAAATCATCTGAAAATTATTACAGTATATCAATTACTTTTAAAATACTCAATGATTGTCGGAACACTTAGATTTTCAAAAATAAATATTTAATTATATTTCACAATTTTTTAATATAAAAATATTTAAAAACTTAAAGTGCTTCTAAGTAATTTATATTATAATAAAGTACTAAAGTATATATAGTTGAAATATGTTATATTTAAACATTATTTGATTATTATATTTTATAGTTATTATATGAATATATATATATATATATATATATATATATATATATATATATATATATATATATATATATATATATATATATATATATTAGTTATTTATCAGAGAGGATTAGTTCATTAAATAAAGTTAAAAATATTAATTTATTTTTTATTTATTAATTAATTTATCAATTACTTAGGGAAGAAATTAAGTACGAGTGGATATCAACATGACCTATTTCAAAATAATAGAAAATTTAATTGGTCATTATCTTAATAGTAAATTTTGTTTCTTTTGTTCTTCTCTTTTAAACGAGATCTAGTTTATGTATTAACCAATTTTATTATAATAATAATAATAATTATTATTATTATTATTATTATTATTATTATTATTATTTATCTCTTAAAAGTTTTAACTTTTAGAATTGAAAGGAGAACATTAACATTGTTTCTTGGATCTAGCCCAAAATTAAATAAAAAAATAAAAAATTGTTCCTGGATTTAATCATTTAATAAGGATAGTGAAATTCACTTTTTCTCACAAATCAATATCTCAAAAGTGAGAATCAACTATAGAAAATGAGTATGCTTCAACTTATGATCATAAAGTTTGACATTTAGGAGATTTTTTGTGTTATTCAAAATGACACAAATTTTAACATATTTGTGGTTTTATATGTTGTGCAAATTAATATCCTCTAAAATTTTTGATGATGAAAACTAAATAAGAAAGAATAAATCACAAGCATCATCAGTCAAATAAGAAAGCACAAATAGGTAACTCTAGGGGACTAAAGTAGGTCGGGTGGTTTAAGGTTGAACTAGAATAATCTCTGGTGTGATCACTCTTACTCTATTTCTTTAATTTTCAGTTATTTATCTTTTTCACTGTTTAATCACTACTTTTATATTTTTCTTAAAACCAATCGTTTTTTCTAAGATGTATTTGAAATCCAATATCACAATTCATCATCCTTCTTGTGTCTGGAGTTGCTTCTTTAACAAGTGGCATCAGAGGCTAACTGTCTCAGGATGTAGTATGGTGTCTTCAAACATTTCTTTTAATTAGATTCTTTCTTTGAACAAACCCCCATTATTTAATGATGAAGGATATAACATATGGAAAGCTAGAATGATTTTTTTTTAGAAGCTATTGGTTTTGATTTGTGGAATTATGTTTTAGATAATCCTTTTTGTTCCTACTCATTTCATAAATAATGAAGTAGTGAAGAAACTAAGAGAACTGTGGACCACGGAAAAAATTAAAAAAAATGTTTTAAAGTTAAATACTTAATGAAAAAGTGCGGTAAGCATTAAAGAGTGTGCAATTATATTTCTACCTGTAGCACTACCGAAAAAGTGTGAGACTTCCTTGAAATGATCTATGATGGTTCTACTGAGATCAAAAAGGAAATGAAAAACACACTAGACCAAGAATTAAAGATACCAAACGAAAATGAATAAAATCTTCATAGATTGATTCAAATGTTAAGATTCTTGACATTATTTTCAAAATTTGCATCCTTAACAAGTATCTAAGATTTAAGAATTGATGTTGGAAACCTAACCCAATACTAAAATTCGAAGATACTAATTTTGCTAATAATTTACAAGAAACATTATATGAGTTAAAGATTTCCAAGAAATTGAAAGAATAAGAATGAATGCAAATACTCTAAAATGAGATAAAAAAACAAGATGGAGATCACAAAGAAAAAATTCATATTCGTCTGAAGAATCATTTGAAGAGGTAAACCTTTGTGTTATGATTAATTATGAAGATGGTGAGGTAACCATTCTTTCCTAAAATCAAATGTATGATATAAGTTTAACAGTTAGAAAAGGTAATGATGAGTTAGAAAAAATTATTATGACATATAAAATCATGTTAAATCTTTAGAAGAGAAACCCTGTTTAGTGGTATTTTCGCTATGGAGAGAGCAAGCACGCGTGAGGTGAGAAACTTAGCATCTTTATGGTATTTTGTGTATGTTATGTGTTTTCTTTCCTCGTGTTTGGGATGAGATATTTATAGAGGCTTATGAGCCTAGATTTAGGGGACTCCTAAGAAGTGGTAACCGCTCCACCTTGACTAGGAGAGTTGTTGTTTGCCTACTTCTAAAGGAGTCATAGGCATGACTTAGCAAATGCAATTATCGACTAAGTAAAATTTAAGCTTATAATTTCTGTTAGTTGAACCCTATAATTAGAGGCGAGCCCCTCAGTGTTATAGGTGATACCCCCTGTTAGACGGGGCTATCGAAAAAATCAATTATTTAATAGACGGGGCTAAATTGAGTATATCATTTATTGTGATGTATTTTCTTGTTACTAGTACTTATGCCTCAATTGCAAGGCGACCTGGGGTATATGCATCCAACAAAAATTGACAGTTCATCTTATATAAACATAGATACTATTATGAGTGGTCTCATTCGCACTCCATTGGTCTCAACTTTTCCATCATTATTTTTTTTTGGTTTATCACCACCGGTTTAGTCCGGTTCGGGGGTCAGTTCTAGCATCAAGTGGTTCCAGCCACCTCCCGATCGCAATTGCGGGGGTATAAACATAGATACTATTATGAGTGGTCTCATTCGCACTCCATTGGTCTCAACTTTTCCATCATTATTTTTTTGGTTTATCACCACCGGTTTAGTCCGGTTCAGGGGTCAGTTCTAGCATCAAGTGGTTCCAGCCACCTCCCGATCGCAATTGCGGGGGATCGAACCGTGGTTCTCCCTACTAAGTCCAGCGCCAATCACCACTAGACCAACTAACGATTGATATCATTATTTAATATTTCTAATTTTTTTAAGACAAGGATAATTCTAAGGTGATGCTTTCTCACTTAATGTACTAACAACCCCTAAATTAAAATTACTATATTCGCTTTATCTAACAATGACATAGTATTAACTTTTCACAAAAAGTCCAACTTTCATAATAGTTTCATAAAACTATTAACGTTTATGTCATACATGGTGAAATTAACTTACTATTCATAAAACTATTAACGTTTATGTCATACATGCTAAAATTTACTTACTAAAGACCTTAAAGACTTTATAGACCCTTGTACACGTCGGTCGTTTTGCTTCAATGCGCTTTATAGTCAGGTCAATCACACATGAGTTTGTAATATAAGTTTGCTATATTTTTGTGTTTGATGTGAATAATATTTAGGTTGGTTACATTTTGGTATAACCATATTTTATAATTACATGTTTGTCATATTTTTGGGTTTGATGTAAATATATTATAGTCATATTTTGGTTACAAATATATGCGTATTTGATGGTTTTGTTGTGGTAAAATATAGCGTATAAAATAAATGTACTAAAAAAGGGTTATATATATATATATATATATATATATATATATATATATATATATATATATATATATATATATATATATATATATATATATATATATATATATATATATATATATATGGAAAAGTTAAAAAAATTATTAAAAAAAAACATATTTCAGCAAGGTTGATTACGATGGCTACGGTGTTACATAGAGTTCCAATCATTATATACCATGCTATGTTTATGAATCAAATCCATGACCTTTAAATACTTCACCACAGTTGTTTAAGACAATCATTGTGATAAATAGTGCGCGACCAATTTTATCATAATGGTCAGACGCCTGTGGTAGAAAGCAACATACTTACTACTACCCTCTACCTTACCATGGTTGGTGAATCATGGTGGTATCTCTTTTTCAACCATGGTGATAAGACTTTTACGTAGTAGTGTAAATTAACTGTGACAATGAGAATAATGCAATTTACGATAACATTTTACAATATAAACCGTGTGACACTTTCCACAATGTTACGTTAAGATGACATCATAGTTTTATTAATAAGTAATTGAAATCTGAATTGCAATATTTGTCATAACGTGAGCAAAAGATACATTTTAATACATCATTCATTTTGTGTGATAACTCAAATTATAGAAATTACTCACAAGATTGGTATTATGTATTATTAAATGACGTCACAACTATAAAAATAAATAAATTCATGTGGTAGATGCACCTGCAAATAACCTACATCTCATTATAATAAAGATTACTCATGAGATTGGTATGAATGTGTATGATAAAATTAAAATGATTTCACAATTTTTAAAAAAGAAGTTTACGCGGCATATGCACTATCAAAAACATGTTATCTCATTATAATAAAGATTATTTAGTATGATAACATTAAAATGAAGTTACAATTTTCGAGAAAAAAGTTTACGCGGCAAATACACTATCAAAAACATATTATCACATCTGTTAGGTTGGATGTTCTCGAGATTAACACGATAACTTTAAATAACATCACATCTTTTACGTTAGTAATATTTTCTTTACGAAATAGTTACCAAATACATTTACGAGAAAAACACGCCCCATTAAGTTCTAACCAACTAAATAGATTTTTTTTAAAAATAGAACAACTAAATATAACATGAAAATCACAAATTAACAAACATAGAGAATAATGAATACAATTCAAATTGCAATTTAGACTCTTTCAATTATTTTTTTTTAAAGATTATTCAAACAATTTGATCATAAGTCATAAAACTCTTAAATTCAAAGTCAAAGAATCGAAAATGGAATCCACAAAAAGTCCTTATATCATTTCTTTAAACCGTAAATCTGTAAAAAAAGTCACATATTTTTCTTCTACTTCTTCCTAAAGTCCACATTCAACTAACCTAAATCCACTTTTTAGTAAAAAAAAATAAAATAATAAAAAATTAACACCAACGCTTTTTTTACGCGCTTCCAAAATCCATTCCCAAACAAATCACTTATCTGTTCTTTAATTTTTTTTTTGGTAACAAATCGTTTCTCTCAGAACACTTCTTTTCTTCATTTCTCAGTTCAAAATTCAAACAAAGTTACGAAACTTAAAAAAAAAGCTGAAAAAAATCACGATTGAACTCAATGTCGCGTTTGCTAGTAGCAGCATGCTGGTAATGTTAGAGGTTAATCGTAACAACCAAACATGGTCTTCAAGGGAAGATTCTTCTCTTCCAAAAAATCTGATACTTCTAGTCCAGATGCTTCTTCCAACAGTCCTCGATCAATCTCTTCGAACTCTCCTAGATCCGATAAGAAAAAACCTAAATCAACCGTTGCTCAAACCCTAACTTCCACCTTCACCTCCTCCTCCACCTCCGCCGCCGGAACCGGCGGCGGAGGAGGCGGAAGTGGACTCGGCGGAGGTGCGTCTAGTCGGAAGACGCAAGTTAAGGAAGGGACTAAGAAGAAGGATGCTGTAAAAGGAAAGGAGAGTGAGATTCTGTTGGAATCTCGCTCTAGGTCTGGTTCGAAGAAACTGACTCCGGCGACGGTGGCGGAGGTGAAGGAGTTACCGTCGACTTTGCCTTCGCCGTATTCGTCGAATTCTTCTGCTGCGGCTTCTGTTTCGCCGATTTTAGCGTCGTCGTTAGGGTTGAACAGGATTAAGACGAGATCGGGACCGTTACCGCAGGAGAGTTTCTTTGGTTTTAGAGGTGATAAGGGAGGAGCTGCGGCGGCGCTTGGTGCTAGTAATCTTTCGAGGCCTGGTGTTGGGAAGAAGAAGGAGGTTGGGAGTCAGAATAGAGTAGGGTTTCGGGATGGTTTGGGGATTGGTGGTAGTGTTGATCATGGAAGCAGTTCGGGGAGTGGTGCGCAGACTATGGAACAGAGTCCGGTTGTGTTGCCGCGATCGCGGTTGCAGAACGGTGAATCGTCTTCGGAAGCAGGTATTATGAATGCAAATTTGTTTCATATTTCTTGTTAGATTATCCTTTTTTTTGTAATGGATTATGATGGTAGTGTGGTGATGATTGATGATATGTTGTATGATCATGACATGGGTACGTGTTTGCCTAATTCTGAAAGAAAATCATGGAGATACATTTATTTATGATTGAATTGGTGTGAGGTATAAAGATTTTTTTTAGGCCGTCGAGTCATTTAAAATATTTGACTCTAATTAAAATGTTAACCGATAGGTATCAGAATTTAACTCATACTTTTAGATAAAATGGATTTCATCGTTTTCAGTTGTTTTTTTTAATCGGTCAAGTCCGTCTTGGTCTTAGTTTGGTAAGTTTTGAATATAATTTTGGTTGGCTCGGGTGTCATTATTATCCTGTTTTGAAGATTATATATTTGTGAAGAATGGCTTATTAACTTGTTTTTTTATAGGATTTATAAGGAATAGAATGGTTATTATTCCGATTTCTAGTGAGGTGGGAACGATTTCTTTATTGGATTAAGAAATTTGTTTACTTGGTGTGAATTATAAGTTTACTTGTAGAAAGAGTCACAGCTCAATATTTGAGAGGGGACTGAACAGGAGTGCATGACAACAATGGTTGTTGGAGTGTGCATGTATCAAAGAAAATGAACAATTAATAGTCTCTTTGTTTTGAATCCAATTCAAATAGGTCTTAGTAGATAGAAATCCTAGATGTTCCCCAAATGATGTGCAAACTCATGCCAATTTTACTTTCAGCTTTTTTGGCTATGAATTGTAATTTAATTTGTCTGATGAAAGTATTATGAAATGTTGTTTATTAGTTCCATGAAATTGTGTTAAGAGTTAGAATTGGAATTTTAATTGGGAGGTCCAGTTCTAATTCCGAGGATCAAATTCAAGTTTGATTCTATCAGACCAACTGGACCATATTGATACCAATGAGCATAAGAGAGTGCTTTTGAGGGAAAACCCGTTCTTGGGAGAATAGTCTTCCTCACCGATAAAATATATTAACGGAAGTTCTCTTGTATGGTGCATGGGATTTGACTTGGATTGTAACTCAGCAATACTATCCCGTCCCTTATTATAAGCCCCTTTTGTTGTTTTCACATGTATTAAGAAAAATAGATAATGTGTTTAATGTGTTCATTTTGTATATGAATATACCTAAAATGCCCTTGTGTACGGTGCATTCACATTTCAATTTCCATCTCCCACAAAATTGGCCCATTATAATTATTAAGCATAAAATATTACCGGGCTTCTTTAAGAAGAAAAAAGTTGCGCAGCTCAAATAGAAAAATTGTACTTTCCTTTTATTGCAAAATATACCTTTGATCACGGATCCCTAATCGCAAGCCCCAAACACCCAAACAGTTAGCCGACCCTGATCTCCTTTCAATTCCCAAAGCCCAATCCACCACCTCTCCCGATATGTCTTCCACATACTCAAACGGCGAACCATAATCCTCGCTGTTGAAAACGCGTGATCCTACTTTGCTCTTCTCCTGATCATTAGGATTTTGCGCCCCCACATCTCCCTCTCTACTTCTTCGATATGCAGTTCATTCCCTGCTTTAACGGTTGCACTTGATTACTAGAATTTCAATGAAGCCTCCTTGGCAAAGGGGAAGTATGGCGACAAGGATGGTAGGGATGGATTTGCCTATGGATAGGGAACAACTTTTTGCGAATGCTAATTGTTGGAATTTTCGTCTTAATTGCGGGTCGCCCCTAGTCGCCTTAATTGCGGGTCGCCCCTAGTCGCCTTAATTGCGGCACTTTGGCTTGCCTTCGTTGCCGCCCCTAACACTTTGAACGGGTGAATTTAGTCCCACATTGCTTAGAGATATGGTTGTGTTGTGTTTATAAGTGGGGGCAATCCTCACCTTACAAGCCGGTTTGTAAGAATGAGTTAGGCCCAACCCAAATTTTGAGGCTAACATTTTTGCTGATAGGGTTCCTGGCGGTAAGTTTCCTACGAGTTCCAGTGGCTCCTAAAAGTGAGATATGGTTGGCCTTCCAAGCACTCAGAGGTGATGTGGTTGGTAGTTCTTATCATGCTGACCCATAATTCGCTTTGAACTGGTTTCTTGGTAGAGTGGAGATGGATTTCTGGGGTTGAGGGCGAGACAAAAGATGTCACATCGCCCAAAAAAATGTCCCAAACCATCAAAATATGTGACATCACCAAGTGCCAAATAAAGCTCTGTTAGCTCCGTCAGCATTCTGTAAGAGATTGACTTTAGGGACAAAAAAGGATGGTTCTGATTTAATAGTGAGGGAGGGAGTCCAAATAAGGTTTACAGGGACCAAAAACCAAAAAACCCCATATTTGCTTAGACCTATATTTGCCCGAGTTATTAATGGTGGCTGCTAACTGCGCTAGCCCAGGAATTTCGGCCGGAGCGGTCACCCTCCGCGACGTTCTCATGTTGTGGATCACAATTTGCGATCGCGGGCGCGATAGAGGGTATCTCCTAGAGCGGGTTGCGGGGCGCTACCCGCGTCGGGCGGTTTGACTATTTTTTAATAATTTTTTTATTTGTGCATTTACGATTTTACCCTTAAGTTTGAAAGGGTCAAAATAACTTACAATTACATTTGGGATTAGTTTCGTGTTCTCTCTGCTTCGTTTTCTCTCTGCTCGTCTTCTCCAACAACTAGGGGTGGGAATAGGCCAGGCCGGCCTACAGGGGCCTACGGCCCAGCCTACATAGGCCTAGGCCAGGCCAGGCCTATTTAATAAATAGGTCAGGCTTAGGCTTTTTTAAAAGCCTATTTCGTTAAATAGGCCAGGCTTAGGCTACTAAAAAAGCCTATGAAGCCTTATAGGCCGACCTATATTTTCATATATATTAAAGATATGTTAAATAAGTTGGTCCATGTATGCATATATTAGAAGAAAAAAAAGCTAAATAGACTACCCTATATATATATATATATAACAAATGCTAAATAGGTCCACTTATATATGTATATATAGGTCGACCTACAAGACTTCTTAAATTATATAAATTAATTGAAAACTTTAATGAGATACAGGCTTTTTATATAGGCTTTCAGGCCAGGCCAGGCTTTTAAAAAGGCCAGGCCAGGCCAAAAAACCGAGCCTATGATAGGCCTTAGGCCAGGCTTAGGCCTTCTAAGTTTATCGTAGGCCAGGCTCAGGCCTTCTAAAGCCTAGCCTAGCCTAGCCTATTTCCACCCCTACCAACAACCCTAATGGCCGCTCATCCTCGTCTTCAAAACTCCGGCGCTCTTCCTCCATCAACCCTAACGATTACATTTGATTTCTATGTTTGTTTTTGAATTGGAGGAATAGCTTGAAGCATTGTACTTTGATATTTGATTTTATAAATCTTTTATGGATGTTGTGTTAATTGTTTAGTTTTACATTAAATATATCGGTAGATTATTCATAAAAAATTATCTCTCTTTCCGCTATCCCGCTATCCCACTTTTGGGGTCGGCCGCTCCGCTCCGCTATCCGGGATTAATAACTCTGATATTTGCAGAGACCTAAAGTGTATTTTAACCTATATTTTTCCTTTTGAATAATCATATTTAGAACCAACTAATTTATTGAATAATTCAAGGAACTAAATGGCCCTTTTTGTGAAGTTGGCGTAATACACACTAACTGAAAACTCTACATTTAAAATAAATTGAAAGCACTGAAAAAAATATGTTTTTTTCATTAATGGGGGCATGGCTGCAATAACTGGAAACCATGGAACTCAGCTTTGGAACATCTGAAAGCACGGGAGCATAGTTTTGACTTGAAAACTAGGCCGGGTTTGACTTGATCAAATGACCAAGCCACTAATTTGATCATCAATCAGGTAGGAAAGAAAAATCTGGTCAGGCATAAAATCATAATTCGCCGCCAGTTTTTCGGATTTAATAAAAACCTGTTAGGTTTACAAGTTTTCAAATAATTCGAAATGGCTGGTTTCCTGGCTTTTAATTGGTTCCCTCATGTTTGACTGAAAAGTAGTTTGAACTAGGCATCACACCTCATAGAAAGGGATACTCCGAGTACAAACACAACAAGGAAGCTAGAATTTTGCTTTCAAAATAATTTCTTCATAGCTGTTTCATCACCTATATTAAATAGGACGAGACTTGTACATTTATAGGTAACAATAGTAGTTGAAGGAAATCCCACTAGCCTTCACAAATAAACAACTAAAAAAAGGTCAACTTGGTACTCTAAATCTCCGAGGGTTCAGAGAAGAAATACACTGCTAAATGTTACTTAAATATGTTTTTCTTGGAAGTTATAAAAATATTTTGTTACTGAAATGTTACTTTGAGTTTGACTAAATATGGTAATTAATCCCAATATCATTAAACCATCTTTGAATGTTTGACTTCTGGATTTACTGCTGCCTGCATCATGCTGGTCACGTCTATCATCGAGAAAGGGGAGCCAATACATCACTTTCTAGTTTTCTGCATCTATATTTTACAAGCTTATCTATTGTTTGTCTGTGGAGTTGACAGAATGTTTGTATTGGTGAAGTGAAGTAATTTTAACTGTAAAATTCCCTCGGCTGCCTATTTTTCAAGTGTTAATGCTTGGGGTATGTTTGAGGGGTAGGTTTTGGCTTGGTGCATTATTTGTCCAGTTTTATGTACTGTCAATTTGTATCATTGTGTGAACTGTTTCCGTATTAAAGTGTCTTCCAAATCTATGCTCTATTTTAATACCAAAATGTTACTTTTTCTTATCACATTACTTTAAACAGGAGAGCAGGCATCATCACAGACTCAGACTGGAGGCTTAAGAAGTGACGATGTTTGCACGCCAGAGGTACTGCTGGGTGTGGTGTTTGTGAAATCTTCTGTTATTGCTTTGATTAAATTCATCTGCATTAGTTGCTGTATTCAACTTAATTCATTTATTATGGCAAAAAAACTGATTGTTTCTTCCAGGCCGCATATGATTTTGAGAATCCGAAAGAATCTGAATCTCCTCGTTTTCAAGCTATATTACGTGTCACAAGTGCCCCCGGAAAGAGGTTTCCTGGTGATATAAAGAGTTTTTCGCACGAGTTAAATTCTAAAGGTGTTCGGCCTTTTCCGTTTTGGAAGCCTCGAAGGTTAAATAATAACCTTGAGGTACTTTACTTTCCATTTTTCATTTTATTGTGGTGTTAATAGTTTGTGTTGTGTAGGAAACATTTCTTGAAAATTGCTCTACTTGTTTTATATGCAGGAGATCTTGGTTGTTATTAGGGCTAAATTTGATAAAGAAAAGGAAGAGGTGAACTCCGAACTGGCTATTTTTGCAGCAGACCTGGTTGGAGTTCTTGAAAAAAATGCAGATAATCATCCGGAATGGCAAGAGACAATTGAGGACTTGCTAATTTTGGCCAGGCGCTGTGCTATGACCACATCTGGCGAGTTTTGGCTTCAGTGTGAAAGCATAGTTCAGGACTTGGATGATAGGCGTCAAGAGCTTCCTCCGGGGACACTAAAGCAGCTTCATACTCGAATGCTCTTCATTCTTACACGGTGTACTAGGTTGTTGCAATTTCACAAGGAAAGTGCTTTGGCTGAGGATGAACACTTTGTCAATCTCCGTCAATCCAGAGTCTTGCATACTACTGGAAAATCTATTCCTCCTAGTTCGGTAAGGGATTCTAAAAGTACTGGTGTTGCAAAGACCTCAAAGGCTTCAACAAAGAAAGCTTATAGCCAAGAGCAGAGTACCATGGGGTGGAAAAAAGGTGTCTTGAAACCAGAGATTCAGTTGCCTCCTACTGATGATGACATTTTAAAAAACTTTGAGTCTCCTGGCAGGAATCGGATGGCTTCATGGAAAAAATTCCCATCTCCATCAGAAAAAAGCCCAAAAGAAACTGTTCAGTTGAAGGACCGAAGTTATGGGACAGTTGATGTTGAACCTTCAAAGACATCAGATAAGAAATTAAATTCTGATATAGATCTCTCTGCTGCCAAGCCTTCTGAGCTTCTCCCTGTCAAAGATTCCCATGACCATGCTTCCAAGCACCAACATAAAGTTTCCTGGGGCTATTGGGGAGACCAGCAGAATAATAATGAAGATAATTCAATAATTTGTCGAATATGTGAAGAGGATGTACCGACTTTACATGTTGAAGATCATTCAAGGATTTGTGCAGTTGCTGACAGATGTGATCAGAAGGGTTTGAGTGTCAATGAGCGTCTTGTAAGAATTTCCGAAACATTAGAAAAGATGATGGAATCATCTACTCAGAAGGATTCACAACAAATGGTCGGAAGTCCTGATGTTGCAAAAGTGTCGAATTCAAGTATGACTGAAGAATCTGAAGTTCTTTCACCTAAACTTAGTGATTGGTCACGCAGAGGCTCAGAGGATATGCTAGACTGTTTCCCTGAACCTGATAATTCCGTTTTTATGGATGAGCTGAAGGGATTGCCATTAATATCATGTAGAACTCGTTTTGGTCCAAAGTCTGACCAAGGTATGACAACATCATCTGCAGGGAGCATGACTCCTAGGTCTCCTTTACTGACACCAAGGACAAGTCAGATTGACTTGCTCCTGGCGGGGAAGGGTGCTTATTCTGAACATGATGATCTGCCTCAGGCATGCTCTTATTTTAACCTCTTTTATAAAAGACTATTATTTCTAATTTCTTGTCATATACTTGCTATTACTCCTTCCTCCATTCTTTTTCAAGTGTCGTTTTGGAATTGTTTTATTCATATTTAACTGTTGTTTTGATAGTTTAAGGTTATCATTTGTCAGTTATACCCTTATCCTCAATAATTCCTACTTAAAATGAGGGTAGAATGGGAAAAATTCCAATAATTCGCTTTATGCTTAAACGACAATTAAAAAGGAATGGGGGGAGTACTAATTATGTCATGGCATTATCTTAAATTCAGCATTTTTTATCAATTGGTCTTTTCCATGTATTCAGCATTTTGTATGATGTTGTTTATTGTTCCTAAACACCCCAATTATATTCTTTGGATTATTGTAGATGAATGAACTTGCTGATATAGCACGATGTGCAGCCAATGTTAGTCTGGACGATGATCGTACAGCGTCGTATTTATTATCTTGTCTTGATGATTTGAGGGTTGTCGTAGAACGAAGGAAGTTCTATGCACTTACCGTGGAAACCTTTGGAACACGCATCGAGAAGCTGATTCGGTTAGTACCTTTCTGTTAAATCATGCAAGGCATCTCTAAAGAAGGTCATCCTAGTAAATGTTGAATTTCAGCAAGTGAATTCTTTATGTAAATTCTAGTTAAAGATACATTTGATGCAGATTAATCCTGTTTTTATAACCGTTTCAAATCATATACCATAATGATACTACTACATATTTTTATTTACCATCTGTCCAGTCCAGTGTCTTCTCTGTCATTACTAGTCAGACTTTCGTCATGCTCACCTGAAATATTTTCTATAATGGTCTGTACTTGTGTGTTAAGCAACAATCCCCAATCAAATGTGTCAATATTAGGAAAAATAAAAGTCTCAGGTTCGCAACTTCTAAGTGGCTGAGTAATAGTGACAGGCACAGCTAACTGAGGTAGTTATGAGCAGAGTGAGGGCAGAGTAGGGGAAAGACTTGTCATATCTTTGGAATTGTACCATTCTTGGTATGGGAAAGTCTTGTTGTATCCTAATGAAAAAACCTGTGTCTTACTCTTGTCATATCCTCTCGAAAAAACCTGGATCTTCTTTCAATTCTCCAACGAGAGCAGTTCAGTTTTTTCATTATTTTCATTCTTCCGAACCTTTTTCTATCTAATTGGTATTGGAGCTGGATGTCAGTGTCCTTTTACAAAGGGGCTGAATAGAAAAAGGCCGGGTGATGCGTTGTATTGTGTAGCCACTATGATTTCGGCTTTGAAGGGTTGTAGATTAGATTGAAGACACATTGTCCGTGTTAAGCAACTAAAAGAATATACGCATGATACTGACATGTGGTTAAAATTCTAAAACTTATATAAAGTTAATAAACATTACTCCAACATGTTCTAGTATATATATCAAACTTTACAAAGTTCAATATAAAAGCAACTCAGAAAAATAAAATGCTACAAATATGAAACAGACCCTAATCAATGCCCTATTGTTTTAAAGAACTCAAACTAGTCTCTGAATGCATGTTGCCGAACGTTGATGACTTGACTCGGTTATGAAGTATGGTGAATAAGAAAACATAAAAACAGGCGCATATTCTGCTTCTGATTTAACCATGGAGAATAATAAATGTAAAAACATAAAAAAAAAAATACCTGTTTTGGTCACGAAAAATAGTGCATCAACTAGAGGCGTGGACTTCTGTTTAGGATTTACCTGTCTAATAAAGTGAGAAAATAGGGAATTGGGTTGCAATCAAAAGAAGGAAAAAACATATTTTTTTTTCTTTCTTATTTTGATAGGCAAATGTTAGCTGAAAATTTGTTGGGGAGATGGAACTTGTTAGTAGCAGGGATTAAACCTTAGATCTCCTTCTTAATACTCCTTTAGTGTCTCAACCCATACCACAAAACATAGAATATAAAGGGAATTGCATAGGAGGTAGTGGAAGATACTGTAGATGGAGGCAGTTGGAAACTCACTGTATATGTAGAGGGGAAGCCAATCTACAACATAGATTAAAGATGCTGCCTTTGTAACTTGTATTTTCAGACATGCAACTGCAACAATATCCATTGTCAATATTGCTGCATGTTGCATCTCCATTTGGGAGATAAGGGCTGACAGATGTTTCAGATGTTACTTTTTTGTATTTTTTAGGGGGTGATGATGTTTTCTTTGTCTCTTCTATTTTTTTCTTCTTCTAATGATTAGATCAGCTGATGTTTGTATGCTAGTTGCACTTGTTTGCCAGTCCTCTTGTACACAACCTAGTTATATATTCTTTTACTATTAAGAAAATATTAGTTATGGATTAGCGGTCTTGCACATGTTATGCATGTGGAAATTTAAATTTTGTTTACTGAATGTGCCTTTTGGTCTTGCCTGTTTCCCAAGTCAATATATGGCTCTGCCCCTGATTATATCTGAAGTAAATACATTTGGGGGAAACACTATCCCTTGGCTCCCTACTCGACCTGCCATTTCCATTATTCAGCACGAACCATACAAGGTGTCCTTAGCAATTTATTGATGAATTCTTAGTAAGTTGTAATTTATTTTGCAGCGAGAAGTATTTGCAGCTTACTGAGATGGTGGATGTTGAAAAGATAGATGTAGATAGCCCTGTAATGGATGATGATGTCATCTTGGAAGATGATGTGGTTCGCAGCTTGAGAACAAGCCCAATTCATTCTTCAAAGGATCGTACCTCTATTGATGACTTTGAGATTATAAAACCTATCAGTCGTGGGGCATTTGGAAGGGTTTTCTTGGCTAAGAAGAGGACGACTGGTGATCTTTTTGCAATAAAGGTAATTAATTATGTGTTTGACTCATTAGTAACTGTTTAAACACCACCTTCTGTTTATTGTTTTGACTGTCATTAATTGTTTTTCCTCTTACATAAATATGAACACCCATTTGTGCATACCTTTCATTCCCAACAGTCTCCTTTTGCTTCATTCATGTAGCTTTTAGAAACGTTTAATAATATTATGTTACTGTGTTGAATTTGTGTGTTTTTTCTTACAAGTTTATATTATACATGTCACTGAATATTGTGTCTTTCATAAAATACTGCAGACAGTGTTTGACCATGTCATTTTTCTTCATTATTTTGCCAATTTTGCTAATCTGCATTGATTTTCTTGTATTGAATTGTTTATTACTTCATTATATTTATGATTTTTAATTATACTTTTGCTTCAAATGTAATTTTAATGCAATGCCTTTTTTGGTAGTTGGGAACCTTTAACTTGTGTTGTAAATTTGTTTAAGTTTCTTGTTCTATGCTTCCAATCCACAGTTTATTACCATATTTAACTGTTTTGTGACAGGTTCTTAAGAAAGCAGATATGATCCGTAAGAATGCTGTAGAAAGTATATTAGCAGAACGTGATATCTTAATTACAGTGCGCAATCCTTTTGTGGTTAGTGGACCTAACTTTTAGTTACTCTATTTTGTGTTGCTTTGAGAAATGGTACCCTTATTCTAACATTTGTTTCTATTTTATCAGGTTCGGTTTTTCTATTCTTTTACATGTCGTGAGAACTTGTATCTTGTCATGGAATATCTGAATGGTGGAGACTTGTATTCATTACTAAGGAATTTAGGTTGTCTAGACGAAGAAGTTGCCCGTGTATATCTGGCTGAAGTGGTAATTATTGGTGTTCTCTCCTCCTGTAGGTAAATATGAAAAATGATCTTTTATTACTTTGTATTATAATTCAAACTTTTCATCCAACTGTAGGTTCTTGCATTAGAGTATTTGCATTCACTGCGTGTGGTTCATCGTGACTTGAAGCCGGACAATTTATTGATTGCCCATGACGGTCATGTCAAGGTAACTTTTGATTGGTGTACTTTCACATATGTGTCCTTTTGAGTTTTGATTTTCTTGTGTTCCGTGGCTCCTATGAGCATAATTTATACTTTTTACATTATGCATGCTCAGCAAGTCAGATACATTATTTTTTGTCTTATCTACTTTTGCAGTTGACAGATTTTGGGCTTTCAAAAGTTGGTCTCATCAACAGCACAGATGACTTATCTGGTCCGGCAGTGAGTGGGACATCCCTACTTGAGGAGGATGAGTCAGAAACATTTACATCGGAGGATCAAAGGGAACGGAGGAAGAAGCGTTCCGCTGTTGGCACACCTGATTACTTAGCTCCTGAGATACTTTTAGGAACTGGACATGGTTCGTATAGTCCCATATTTTTTTGTTTAAGGTGGTTTGTTTTCTGTTTTCTTTTGCATCTTTTAAAATGCAAATTAATTGTCTCTATTAAGGAAATTTAAGAAAAATTATTCTGCTGTTTAAATAAACTCTTAATGATGCTAAACATTATGGAAAAGTTGCTAGTGCAATGATGAAAATAAATGAACCTTTTTGTTATTATAGTAACTTGCTGATTTAGAGCTTTTACTTGCATTGTATACTTGTAAATGTTCTCATGTATTCTTGTGTATTTTAATACAAATATACCACCAACAAAATATTTGTTCAAATTTTGCAGGGTATACTGCGGATTGGTGGTCTGTTGGGGTCATTTTATTTGAGTTGCTTGTTGGTATTCCACCCTTCAATGGAGAGCATCCTCAGGTTCATACCTTGCTTCATTGTGTGGTGAATATTTATATTTTTGTTCTGTTGATAGTTTATTTAATTCTCACTTCATGTTATGTAATTTTGTGTTTGTAGACTATATTTGATAATATTCTTAATCGTAAGATACCTTGGCCTGAAGTTCCTGAAGAAATGAGTTTTGAAGCACATGATCTTATTGACCGGTAATGGACATGCTATGTTTCATTTCATCTGTACATGTCATCTAACTTTGATGCCTTGTATTTGTTTAATTACTTTAGAGTGTTTTTGATGCTTGTTAGTGCAAATATGGCCTTTGCTTACTTATTTTGTATAGCAATCGTGGTCTCGTATTGTTATACTTGGGATGGCCTTTGACATACTAACTTGTAATTACTAACCAGCAAGTAAACTTAATTAGACATTAAATTTTCAGATTGTTGACAGAAGATCCTAATCAAAGACTAGGGGCTAGAGGGGCTTCAGAGGTGATCTAATATCTTATAATCATGTGTGTTTTCCCTGATATTTTATCATCTTTCAAATGACAGACTGATAGGCGTTTAATAATCCAGGTGAAGCAGCATGTTTTCTTCAAGGACATAAACTGGGACACACTTGCCAGGCAAAAGGTATGCCAAGTGCCTGGTTGGATAGAATATCCCAACTGCTGTTGGTGTCTAGTAAATTATGTTTCAACTGTTTTTGCATTTGGGAGATTAAGAAATCAATTCTGCTGCGAGTAGAATTGATTTTGAGAAAAGTGAAACTTAGATTTTTAGCTTCCCAAAGGCAAAGGTTCTAAACCCACTCTGGAAATATCATTACCGAGCCCAAAAATTTATTTTACATGATAATTCATTTAAAACATGTTTATTGTTAATTGCACTGTCAATCCTTTGGTTTTGCAGGCTGCATTTGTTCCTGCTTCTGAGAGTGCTCTAGACACCAGTTACTTCACTAGTCGCTACTCATGGAATACTTCTGACGGCGGCCTTATTTACCCGCCAAGTGATTTTGAAGATTCAAGTGATGCCGATAGCTTAAGTGGCAGCAGCAGTTGCCTGAGCAATCGCCATGATGAAGTGGTACTGCATTTATTGACAATGCTAAATTTAAAATACGAACTGTAAAATATCAATTTTAAGTATTTTGGGCTGACTTCCTTTTGCAAACATATCTATACAAGCAGGGAGATGAATGTGGGGGTCTTGCTGAGTTTGATTCTAGTTCTTCCGCCAATTACTCTTTTAGTAATTTCTCTTTTAAGGTAATTTTCTCAAATTATATTCAATATTTATAATATAAAAATTAGAATAACTCCCATGAATGTTGCATGGTCTATAGTTATTTTTTTCTTATCACTTCGACATTATTTAATATGGGATGAATAGGAAGATGAATGGTTTCTCCCCTAGCCTCCTTATATTTTTGGACCAGTATTTGTTAATTATTGAATTTATGATTATGTGTAAAAAATGAGAGAAAAATATTATTTATTATGACTATTGACTTGATACAAAAGAGTTATTGCTAATCCCTAAGAACGAATCAAATCTTGATAATAATAAGATATACTCTAAAATACTCTAAATTAATATAAAGGATATTATAAGATATTTAATAATATTCTAACATTAATATTTAGTCCGGTGTTTTTTTTTCTACGTTTTCTATTTGGTCGCATGCTATTAAGCTATACTTTACTGTAATTTATACCTATTTTTTCCGATTGTGATTAACCTTTCTGTTTGATTTTCAGAATCTCTCCCAGCTTGCATCAATCAATTATGATCTCACCAAGGGATGGAAAGATGATCCCTCAACAAATTCTAGTGCATAGAGATGCCTCATCTTCTGTCAAAGTCCAGAATTTGATTTTCGATCTATGATTCAAGCAATTTGGAGGCATACCAGTCGTTGTTGTTTGTATAACATGTACATGTATGATTCTGCAAAAGTGTTATTTCAGTGCCTTTTAGATTTTGTTGTTGTTGTTGTTAAGTCATTCATGTGTTGTTACTGATCTAGTTTGTATTGCTGAATTTTTGCAGATATTTTAGAGACTCTAAAGTGGTTCCGGATATACCCTATGCATATAACATAGGACAATAGTGGGGGGTGTTTCAATCTGTCGGATAGTTGTGTATGAGTTGAGGACTGTATAAATTGTAAAATGCATGTAGCATTAGCTCCCATTGTTCTGTTGTGTACTTCCCTTAATTTGCTATTAATGAGAATATCGGAATACATCCTATTTTGTTCAGGCCACTGTAGTATCATTTACTTATAGAAATTTGAAGGGTGGAGTTTGTGTTCCCTTCAAGCATTTTGGGGACCTGCCTTGACGACTAATTTAGCTATTTACAAGCTAAAGTCATTAAGTTGTTGTAGTTTCTATTGATTTAGTGGATTCAACATTTCTCAAGTTTTATTGACGATTTTTGGATTTCAACATGGACAACAATTAAACTTGATACACTAGTCTTCTTATCCCCATTAGATAAAGTCAGATCAATAGTATCTTTTTTAAGTGTTCAACCTTTGGAACAAAAACTCTGTAGGAGTTGAAGTTTACTATATAATTCAAAAATACTGATATAAAATCTTGATCAGTGGATCTGAATCGAATGGCTTAGGATTCACGACAGCATGACTGCAGGAAATCATTGTCTTATATTATTACCACCACAATTTCCTTTATTGCACCAAATTCGGAACTTAGAAGTTAGAGCTATCTAACTAAGGATACACTAAGGTTTAGGGTATAGTGCCAAATATAAACCAGAGTGTCAAGCTGTCTTGAAGGAAGTGACAATGGTCCAATGTGATTGTGATTGTACTTACACAAGTTTCACAAATTTTTAAAGACAATTAATTGGATAGAATAAGACAACAATGACCAAAGAGGCAAAAGCATCCCATGTAGCAAAATGGTGGGATGCCAATATTTGTTTCTCTTTATCACTCATTTCATTATCATCCATTTTCAACCTTATTTGAATAGCTCCTCAAAATATTAACAGTATTGAAGTACCAAAGAGTGGGTTTAGATCACTCATATCAACAAAAAATGACTATGCAACACAATGAAGAAACAGTAGGACCACTATCTCAAAAATGCTAACTTTAAATTGCAGTGCCATCCCATTTTGGTCCCACCATAAAGTCACAAATTTGTTGGTTCGGTTTGTATTTATTTGAGAGAAACAATTTGGTTTGGTATTTGAATTTCAAAATCTACATTAAGGATAAGATAGCATGAAGAAACATTACTAACAACACTATTAGCATGTTTGTTATCATTATGGATCTAATCTAACAAAATTGCATTTTAGGCATTGCTTAGATTTCTATAATTTAAAGACTAAATTAGAGATAGTGATAGTTTGTGGACCGAATTGATTTTTTTTTTAAAAAATCATTTGATTCTCATGCTACAAAGTTTATTCTTTCTTTTTCAGTATCATTTCTGATACAGATATCATATCAAACTTTTTTTGCACATGTGACAAGACAGCTATTTGGCTTTAACACTTTATACATAACATTTCATATAATAACTTTTTGAAAATTTATCTAAATTGGCGCCAACTAATTTTGTGATAAAAGTGTCCTTTTCAAGAAATGTAATTTTTTTTAAAGGTAAACTGAATTATAGGTTTTTATAACTTAATATAAAGTCTTCAACATATTATTTATCTTTTTTTCTTGTAAAATTGGTCATTTATCTGATTTTTTTTACAAAGGGAGATCAAATATTTATTCCTTTTCTTTATCAGTCTACTTTTATTACATTTATAGCAACAACGGTCAAATGAATCAGTTTTCACCATAATTTTTTATTCAGACTATGATTCTATCCAAATTGTTAATCTTAACATCTTTCTTAATAATTTCTCTTACAAATTTTCTAATTCTTCTTCAACTTCAACATCTATTTGATTGACTTCTCTCAATATAATTTACTTTTTTATCACAAAAATCTATAGATCTTTTCTTTACATGACAAAATCACATAAATCTATTTTCCATAATTTTTTTATATCATAAGTGTTACCTCAACACTCTTTCTAATATTGTCATTTATAATCTTATTTTGCATATTCTTACCGCACATCAAATAAACATTCTTATCTCTGCTACACTTACTTTATTTATGCGCTGATTTTAATCAGCCAACATTCTATCTTGTACACCATCGTCAATCTCACCGTAATCAAATAAAAAATTTCCTTCAGCTTGAGTGGTATCTTTGTGTCACGTAAAATTCTTAAAGCTCTTCTTCATTTGAGCCACCCAACTTGAATTCAATGGATTAGAAACACTTTTTCGACTTTTCAAATTGTAATCCTCCTTCGACTTTTCAAATATAACTGTATCTTTTAAAAAAACATGCATCTCGATACTTGTTCTTAGATTTGCTTTTGTATAGAGGTTTAGAGTTGAACTGATATAAACCTATTATATTTTAAGGATCAAAATTCTCTGAAATTTTATTTTAATTTTCAAACAGAAGATAAGATAAACATCAACATCTAAACCACATGCCAAGCCAAGAAAAAGTTGATCAAAGTTGGTTCAAGGTATAAATCATCCATCTCTACCAATTTGAGGGGTTCACAAGACTCAACAATTAAAGATTGTGATTCATGCCAACTTTGTAACAGTAATACCAAACATGACAGCAACCACATAATCTCACTTTTAACATAGTTAAAGGTTTCACCAAAAGCAAAAGTTAATGCTAAAGCAAGAATAATAATAACAACTTCAACAAGAATCTACAGCCAAATAACTCTAATGGAACAGATATGCATTATGCACTCCCCTAAGATAGTACTAGTACAGTGGAAATTATAGAGGAAAAGAAAATACATCAAAGTTGGAGGGTGCTAATGAAAATTGAGGCCAAACCTAAAAAAACTTAAATTACACTCTAGGTCCCTGAACTGTTTTAAATTACGCTTCGGGACCTATAGAATAATTAAAACCTAAATAAGTTACAACATAAGCACACATAATTTAGGAAAAATTAGATAAAGGGACTTCTGAGATACTCATCTAGAAGAGATATCATCTATGTCATTGATCAAATCAGGGTGTTGAATTTGGTCTTGAGAACCCTCTTTCAAGCTAGACTTATGCAACTCTTCTATCTGCTGTCGTACTTGCGACATTGAAGGGCGGTTATCGGGGTATGTTGCTGCACAATCTACTGCGAGTTGCAAGAGCTGAACCATTTCCTCTTCAACGTTTTGGTACCTTAGGAGTTCGAGGTCGAAGACCTCGGAAGTCCATTCTTCTTTAACAACCGACTGCACCCATCTCGGAAGGTCCACTCCTTCGTCGTTCATGAGGGCGTGAGTTGGAGCTTTTCCGGTAAGAAGCTCCAAGAGTAGAACGCCGAAGCTGTATACGTCGGCTTTTTGAGAAACTTTTCGAGGATCGGTTACCTCGGGAGCACGGTAGCCGGCGACCCTATTGGGTGTGGATGAAGGACCAACAAGATGTGCAAGACCGAAATCAGACACTCTTGCTTCATAGGTCTTGGTTAGAAGGATGTTAGATGATTTGATGTTTCCATGTGAAACATTCGACCCTTGCGAATGTAGGTACTCGATACCGCGAGCAGCTCCAAGTGCAATGCCCGATCTCATTTCCCAAGTCAGAGGTGTCCTACCTCCTCCTTTGTTTCCTGTATTCAAAATATAAAAGACTTACAAGACTGATGCATAATCGCGACTCTAACAAATGGACTATTTGAAAGAGCTTATGCAAACACCTTATGACAATTGCAGTAATCATAATTCTATATCGAAACGAGTAAAGAAATCTAAAGTCATAACAAAGAAACTCGAAAGATATAGAAAGTTAGAAAAAGGAAGCAAAGTAAAGCAAAACCTCACCATGCAAAAGTGCAGATAAGCTTCCCATATGCAAATAATCATGAACAAGAAGCTTCTCATCTCTACTATAATAGTAAGCCCTAAGAGGTGCCAAATTCTCATGAACCATCGTTCCGACCCGTTCGATCTTCTCCTTAAACTCCCTCTCAGAAATGGTCACATCCCTTAATCTCTTCACAGCTACAACCACAGGACCAACTTCCAAAACTGCCTTATAAGAAGTCCCAAAAGTCCCTTTCCCTAATACCTCAGCAGAAGCTCTTAACAAATCCTCCAAACCAAACACCTTACCCCAATTCCTAAAAAACACCAATTTTTTATCACCACCACCCACAACAACGCCTTCATTCACCACAGCCGGCACCGCCAGAGCCGCGGCCGACGAATACCCATTCCTATTCCCAACATTCTCACTATGAATCCCCTCATCATGCTGATTATGCTTCAAAGTTGCAGCAACTTCATCAATTGAACTAGTTTTTTCACCATTTTTATTCCTGCATAGAAGAATCAAAGCAAAAACTATAATCAAAAGAACCACAACAGACCCAATAACAATTCCAGCTATGGCACCACCGGATAATTTGCTTTTCTTCTTGTTCTTCACAAGCCCTTGATTATCATCAACCCCAGAAGAATTTCTATTTCCACCCCCATTTTCACTATTTGCACCTCCTTCATTAGGACAAGGGTTTAGGGGTTTTCCACATAAGAGACTATTACCCAAAAACGAATCTTTACCAAAAGCTTGTAAATTTTCAGGAACTGAACCGTTTACCATGTTGTTTGAAACGTTGAACTGATCGAGTTCAACCCGGTTCAACTCGTCAAGAGAACCGGTGAACCGGTTGTTTTGCAGATATAACGTTTTCAACCGAGTTAGGTTTTGAAACCCAACCGGAATTTTGCCGGAGAAGTTGTTAGAAGCTAAATTCAGACGGACTAAACCGGTGAGTTGGATGAGTGTCGCCGGAAGTTCGCCGGAGAGAGTATTCTGCTGGAGGTAGAGGTTACGGAGGGAGGTGCAAGCGGAGAGGTCGGAGGGGAGAGGACCGGAGAGGGAGTTGAAGCGGAGACTGAGTGTGTGGAGGTTAGGGAGGTCGGGGAATACCCCGGCGGGGAGTTTTCCGGTGAGTGAAACGGCAGGGAGGTGAAGCTCGACAACGTGAGTGTGGTTTTGGTCGCATTTGACGCCGGACCAGTTACATGGAGTTGCGGAGGTGGTGTTCCAGAGAAAGGTTCGGCCGCCTACGGCGGCGCGTAGGTTTAAGAGGGCGGCGCGTTCGGAAGTTAAGTCAGGTTTTACAAAAGAAAGAAGAAGGAAAAAGAAGAAGAGTTTCATTTGCATTTGCATTTGCATTTGCATTTGAATTTGAATTTGAGTTTGGAGAAATTGTTGTACTGTGTGTGTGTGTTTTTGTAGAACACTTACATAAACCTTTTTTGTGTTTTGTTTTTTGTTTTTGAGAGCGGTTATGGTTTTAGGTTTGGTTTTTGTTTGGTTGTGTGAGGTTGGACTTTGGAGAGACACGCCAAGGGAAGTTGAGTAAGAGGGTGGAGAAAAACAAAAATTTTAGTAATTATATCAATATTTGTTATAAAAAACATATAATACTTGTTGGTGTAGGAGACAGTTACTATTTTTGTTATATGTACATGCTTTTTAACAATGTGAACTGATTGAAAATTGTTATATGATTAAAACTATTATTGGTAATTTGGTATACTTAATTAAAATTGCCTAATGTTTGTTCTTTATACTTTCGGTGAATTAAAAAAACATCCATGTTATTTGTAGGGGTGTTTGCGGTGCGGTTTGAGCGGTTTTGATATTAAAATTCTTTCGAAATGTAAGAGATTAATTTGATTTACATTTGAATTTAGTCTTGTGTATATAAACTAAAAGTGAGTTTCAGTTGTAATTAGGGTTGTTATTGGACCTATAGAATCGGAAAACCACCCGAGAACCGGTCCATTGGAACCGGACTAATGGCCCGGCCAAAATGTTACTCGGTTCGGGAATGGATGATTTTTTTATCCGATACCAAAAATGAATACTATATTAGATATTTATTGAATACTTTTGTGGGATATCCGAAGTAACGGTCCGGTTTCGGTCCAAAAAAATGGTCCATCACTATTTCGGTCCGGTCCGAATTTACCCGATTACTATTTCGGTCTGATTCTCGGGATAGCAAATATCTGGACCGGACCGATAACAACCCTAGTTGTAATAACATTCATTTTTACATTTTGAGATAGAAACTTAGGTTACAGTTTCTCTTTTCTCTCTCTGCAATTCTTTCATCTTCATCTTCTTCCTCTTGTGCGTCAATTGAGTTTTTTTTACTGTAAACTCCAATAAATTGGTATCTAGAGCTTCGATTCAGGTTTAAGAAAACACGAGTGTACATGTGGTGTGTGACCGATTTCGTTCCTCAAATTCACACTGAATTGAAATTCGAAATCGGAGAGGAATCACATTTCTTGATTCCACGGGATTGAAAAGTACGAGTGTTGGTAAGAATTGAGTAATTTGCACAAGGTCGAAGATGAATGGAGGAAACAATAGCTTGAACACAAACCTTCCAGTATTCTACGGAAAGAATAGGAATTTGTGGTAGATTCAGATGCTTGTATTGTTTGTAGCTCAAGATTTTTTTGATCTTGTCAATGACGGTTACACTGTGGTTGCAAGAGATGCAACAGAAGCGCAAAGAAACGTGCAACGCGAAATGAGGAAGAAGGATCATAAGGCATTGTTCTATATCCATCAATATGTGGATACGATGGTGTTTAAGAAGATCGATGATGCGATGACGATGAAAGTTATGTGGGATATACTGGTGTGGTGCGATGGCAATGACAGATAAATGAAGAAAGTGAAGTTGCAGTCTCTACGCAAGCAATAAGAGAACCTCAACATGAAGAACAATGAATAGGTACCAAATTATATATTTAAAGTGACTTTGATCACGAATGAGATGAAGGTTTGTGGAGAAACTCTCTTTGAATAAGTTATTGTTGAGAAGGTACTCATATCACTTACTCTTCAGTTTGATTACATAGTTGTAGCCATAGAACATTCTAAAGACACTAGCACCATGAGAATTAAAGAACTTCAAAGTAGCTTAGAGACACAAGAGTTACGTATGACTGGAAGGAACTATGAAAGAATGTTCAGAAGCTAAAACCTTCTTCTTCAAAAGATTAGAAACAAAAGAATGTTCAGGAGAGTGAGTTATGGCATAAGAGATTGAGGCATATGAACTTCAGAAGCTTAAGGCATATGAATTCAAAGAATCTGGTACTTGAAATTCCTAAGATTGTGGCACCAGAGAAATCATGTGATATATGCATGAAAGGAAAGCAATCAAGATTGTATAATTGCCTCTAAGAGTAACTCATACTTTGGGTGTTGTGCATTTTGATGTTTCTGGCCCTTTTGAAGTACCTTAACTTGGAAGGAACAAGTACTTTGTGTCATTTGTGGATGCGTTCACCAGAATGACATGAGTAACACTCATAAAGTTCAAACATGAGGTGTTTGCTGAGTTTAAGAAGTTTGAAGTAAAGGCTGAAAGTCAAAGTGGATAAAGGTTGAAGATCCTTAGAACCGATTGTGGAGCTGAGTTCAACTATGGAGAATTCAAGAAGTCTTGTGAGGAGAATGGTATTGAGCATGATGTGACTAAGCCATTCACTCCATAACATAATGGTCTTGCTGAAAGAAGAAACATAATTCTTCTTGACATGACCAAAAGCATGTTGAAAGAGAAGAATCTACCTCATACTTTTTGGGGTGAAGTTGTTGCTACTGCAGCTTATATGTTCAACAAATGTCCAACTAAGAAGTTAAAGGAAGTAGTTCCTTTGGAGAAATGGAATCGAAGAAAGTAGAGTGTGAGCCATCTGAAGGTGTTTGGTGCTGTTTGTAACGGTTTGTTACAAACATGTTCTAGATGTTACTAGAAGGAAATTGGATGACAGAAGCAATGCCATGTTGCTTATAGGTTACACTCTACATATGCCTATAAAATCTATTGCCTAATCACTAATAAAGCTGATGTCAACAGAGATGTGATAGTGCAAGAATAAAAAACATGGAATTGGAATAAGTTTGATCCTACTTATGAAGATGAAGGTGTTTCTGAAGATACCTATGAAGCAAACTCTGCCTCTAAAGATGTCTGAATATAAAGGAGAATCTTCCTCTTAAGATAACTCTGAATCTAAAGGAGAATTTCTTCGGAAGGAGATCCTGACTCTAACGAATATTTTGGGTCTAAAGGTGAATCAGACACTGAAGGTGACTCAGACTCTAATGGTAATCTAGCCTCTGAAGATGGTCCAGCCTCTTAGGTGAAACTTATGAAAGTGTACCTGGCTCCGAAGACGAACTTGCGCAGTTCCAAAGGCCACAAGGAGTTAGATAGATACTAAGGAGACTTGCAAATTTTGAATTGATGCATGACACTAAGATTGACTCTGAAGGAGAAGTCATATTGTGTGTCATGATGGTGGATGTTGAACCAGTAAGCAATGACGAGGCTCTAAAGAATAAGGCCTGGGTGAGAGCCATGAAGGAAGAACTTGAGGCCGTTAAAAGAAACTAAACATGGGATTTATAAGCATAAAGCAAGATTAGTAGCTAGAGAATTTCTATAGAAATCTAGTTTATACTACTTTGAAGTGTTTGCACTTACAGCTAGACATGAAATGATCAGACTGTTGATTGTTATAGCTATAAATAGAACTTGGCATCTGATATATTTAGATGTAAAATCTTCTTTTTTGAATGGTACATCGCAAGAAGGATTTTATGTGTTACAACCTCTTGGATTTGTCATAGAGAACAAAGAAGGGATGGTGTACAAGCTGCATAAAGTTTTATATGGACTTAAATAAGCTCCAAGAGCTTGGAATCTTGAAATTGATTTATTTTCCAAGCATTAGGATTCATAAAATGGGAAATGGAGTATAGTTTGTATATGCAGTATACCTCTGATCGCAATGTAATTTTGGTGTGTCTGTATGCATATGACATATTGCTAACATAAAGTTGTATTGCTAAGATAAATAAGTTCATGAAGGTGCTGATGAATGCATTTGATATGACTAACCTTAGTAATATGGTATATTTTATAGGGATGGAAATTTTACGCTCTGAAAAGGGAATCATCATACATCAACTCAAGTATGAACTTGAGTTGCTAAAGAGGTTTGATCAGATGAACAGTAAATCTGCAGTCACGCCTGCAGAAACAATCGAAAAAATGAACTCCGATCCAGATGGTGAGGAAGTAAATGCTATAACCTTCAAACAATTGGTTGGCCTTTGAAATATTTGTGTAATACCAGACTTTACATATGTTATGCAATTGGAATTGTGAGTAGGTTTATGAGTAAACCAAAGTGATCACATTAACAAGCTGCAGTCAGAATCCCCAAGTATGCAAAGCGGACTTTAAAGCATGGAATTATGTTTCCAAATGAAGTATCTATATCAAATATTGTTGAACGGATATGCTACTTAGACTCTGACTAGTGTGGAGACAGAGTTGACAGAAGAAGCACTACAAGTTACATGTTTATGTATCTAGGTGCTTTCATTTCTTGGTGTTCCAAGAAGCAACTAGTGGTGTTCCAACAAGCAACTACTGGTTGCATTGTAAACCTGTAAGTAGGGGTGTACATGAGTTGGGTTGGATCGGGTTTGTCCTAACCCGCTACCCAATCCGTTCAAACTTCAATGGGTTGGGTTCCTCTTCCAATCCGCAATTTTATTATCAAAATCGACCTGAACTGACCTGCTCATTTATGAGTTGGGTTCGTGGGTTGTGTTAAAAATTAAAAAACTATACTTTTTTCAATTAAAAAAATCTTGGAACACAATTCAATACACTTATACTCATTTCTAACACACAAAATGAATGAAGCACATCATATAATATCTAACAATATTCATGAACATGACATAACACTAGATAATAGTATAAAATTCCATAAGACACATTATTTTTATAAAATACGTAAGTTGGAAATAATACAAAAGAAAAATAAGAAACAACATTTAATCTTAGAATTGCGTAAACTCATTGATCTGGTAGTATTATTGGTGGAGAATGAAGTTTTTTTGGAAAAATTATGGTTAGTATTGAGATAATAATTTTATATTTCTATTTAAAATAATAATAATAATAATAATAATAATAATAATAATAATAATAAACAAGAAATTACTAATGCCACATCAATGTGTTGGGTCGACGGGTCCGCGGGTTGCAAAACTCAAACCCGATATCCGAACCAAAATTATATGAGTTGTTGCTGGTTGGGTTGGGTTGGGTATGGCCGTAAATGAACAAGTTTAAATAATTTATAGGTTGATTCAGTTTGGGTTATCAGGTTCGTGAGTCGACCCGTACCCATGAACACCCCTACCTGTAAGCTGAATACATTGTTGGAGTTGTGTCAGCTTGCCGAGCTGTTTGGCTGATGAATTTGCTATAAGAACTGAAGTTTAAGGTGAGTAAAACAGTCAAGCTTATGATTAACAACATACCAACAATAAATCTTGCCAAAAACCCAGTGTTGCATGGGAGAAACAATCACATAGATACTAAGTATTATTTTTTGCGAAATCAAGTTCATAATGGAGTGTTCGTGATGGTACACTATAGCACTCAGAAGCAACTAATAAATGTACTTATCAAAACTATTAAGACCGAACACTTCATAAATTTGAGAGATAAAATTGATATTGTTGATTTTAACTTGAATATGAATTAAAGGATGATGTTAATTGTAATTCAAATTCAAAATGTTAAGTTGCATTTTATATACATTTGAGTTTAACTTGTATCTAAGTTTCATTTGATTAGCATTTTCAATTTTTTCACTGTAACCACTTTTGAGATTGAAAGTTTGTGTTAACTCCAACAGTTTATAATCTATTTAGGAGATAGATATACACAAGTAATTCATGAGGAAAAATCATTAGTAAAATCTGTTAATTAAATTTAAAGGATTTATTTATCATTTGTTATTAATTTTTAAATGGAGATAGATAAATAGAGTAAAGTGAGACTCATTTATGTATTGAAGAGAGAAAAGTAAATATTATTCCAACTAGACACTATTATAATCAAATTTAATTTTTTAATTCAATTAATCATGGATGAACCTTCTATTAAATAAATCAAATACACTATTTGTTGACTAAAAAAATTAAATTTACTTATAATAGCAACTAAACAGATAGTAAATAGTTAAAGATATCATAAAAATAATATTTAAAAAGTTACTTATAAGACTCTTTTAAATAAGTTACCAAAATTAAGAAAATTTCTGTAATATAAACTTGTTGATAATTGATTTTTTTTATTATAAATTTTAACATTTAAAAAAGAGAATGTGTTAATGTTAGTGTTAATATTAAAGATTTTAGTATTTATTATTGATCGTAAAATAAAATATAAACTAGTAAAATACCCGTGCGGACGCACGGGTACTGGTATGTTATGCGCATTTGTATATAAATTAAATAAATAACAAAACAAAAATACTTTTGATATCATTTATAAAAATATTTGAATCAGTAGTACATTTATGTGCATTTATATATAAATTAAATAAATAACAAAATAAAAATATTTTTGATATCATTTATAAAAATATTTGAATCAGTAGTACATTTATGCGCATTTGTATATAAATTAAATAAATAACAAAACAAAAATATTTAGGATATCATTTATAAAAATATTTGAATCAGTAGTACATTTATGCGCATTTGTATATAAATTAAATAAATAACAAAACAAAAATATTTTTGATATCATTTATAAAAATATTTGAATCAGTAGTACATTTATGCGCATTTGTATATAAATTAAATAAATAACAAAATAAAAATATTTTTGATATCATTTATAAAAATATTTGAATCAGTAGTACATTTTTTCCCGTATATAATAATAATATTTTTTATAAAAATATTTAGATTAATCATACATTGGTTTTTCATGTATTTTGACATCATTTATATAAATATTTGAATTAGTAGTAATTGTTTCCTATATATAAAAATAATATCGTTTATAAAAATATATGGATTAACCACACATTAGTTTCCGTATTTTAATATTATTTATAAAAATATTTGAATTAAAAAATACACTTTTCACGCAAAATAACAGTTTATAAAAATATTTGGATTAGAACGTTAGGTTAAAGATTAAGATTGAATTAATGAAGCAAACATCATAATCCATTTGAATTATTTTAATGGAGAAACAGTAGTTCTATTTTTCTTTTATATGGGTGACTACTGACTATACATTGCAACTTTTGATAATATAGATCAAATATAAAATTTATGAGTTTAATTGTTTTACACCATCACTACTATATCATGACCATTCAATTATATTGCTTTTCAAAAAAAAATTAAATATTATTAATTTATCAACGGTTGTGATTAACTGACAGTTTAAATGCATTTCAATTAAATTCAAAATTTATTTATAAGTACCAATATTAAAATAGAAGCTAATTGAAACTTTCAATAATAATAAGTAATGGAAAGCTAATTTATATTTAATTGGAATCATTGCACTGTTTCTAAAGCCATAACAAAAGACTAAGAAATGTACTCCCTCCGTTTTTTATTATAAGTCGTTTTAGACTTTTCACACAGATTAAGAAAAATAATAATTATTGTATGAAAATGAGAAATTATGAAGGTTTTTACAAAATTATTCGTCATTAATGACATGTGAAATATAAATTTATATAATTGAAAGGAGAGAGAATAATAAATATTTAAGGATATAATAGAAAAAATAGCATTAATTATTCATTAGAATTGTAAAACGACTTATATTAAAATAATTTTTTTTTTCAAAACGACTTATAATAAAAAATGGAGGGAGTAATAAATTACTATAATTTAAACAATGTTAATTTTAAGGATAAAAGGAAATAAATTGAATGCATCATTCCGTATCAATTTAGAAATTTAATGAATAAAAATCAAATTAATAAGAATTAGGCAAGGGAGGGGACATAAAATTATCTGAAATTGAATGTATATTACTAAAATTTCTAAAAAAGTTGATATTGAGGGGACATAAAATGGAATGTATATTCTAATAAAAAATATAATGCATTAAAACATAGGCATAAAGAATGCTCAATCCAGTACATTGGAAAATTACAACTCATAAACTTTTCTAGAGTGCGTGAACAACATAAAATACAAATCCACGAAAGACATCTATATAGACAATAATAAGACCTCTATAAGATTTCTCAATCAAAACAAACTCAACCAATTACAACACTAATAAGACATTTATATAGGCAATAAAAGGAATGACATATATGGTCCTAATTATTGATATATGTATTGATAGACATACTTCTACCAAGTCGCAATTTGGTGTACGTTAGATGAATCCAAACAACTCATTCACAACGTATATTCGAAGAGTGAATACAAACCGACTTCTAGAAGATTGTTCATTCATATAAGTTTTTCCCACATATCTAAATAGAAATAAACAGAAAAACAGACATAAATTGGAGTGTTTTATGTCATGCCACCCAAAAATCGGATGACATTTGGATGCCTTGCTTTCTAAAGTAATGTAACCTCGTCGTGAAATGCCTTTCTTAGAGACATGGGAATACATATTGTTAATTGAATAATCTAATTAGTATGAATAAAATAACAGATTTCATAGTTACTAATGAGACCTACACACACTTTATCATCATCAATGAATACTTCCTCCCCAAGAGTTTTAACAGTTACTTGAATTCCAACCCCCATAATATAGTGTAGCAGAGAGTTTCATTATGCTTTCAGACAAAGAGCCATATCATAACTTAAATGTCGGTATTCAATTCATTTGGCCCATTGATCTGCTTTCTTCAATTTTCTGTTACATTTTTTATTCAAGTGTAACAGGAGCACAATCTAAAGGCGTTTCTCCTAAATAAGCAACAGTGAATTAGGATTTGCATTCATTCAAGAACATTTGTTGTCGAATATTATTTGCAAATCAATGCAGAAATCGGGTCAAAACTGTAATTAGCTGAATTTTAGGAAGGTAAAGTGTTAATTACCTTGTGAATTTTTATACTCCATGTTTGCCCTGGAATCCATGAGAATGAAAACTATATCATATACATTGAAAACTGCAATCTACGGAGAATATTAAATTAGTTTTCACTATATGATTAATAAAAACATAATTACATTACATTCATGATTGATACCCCTTAGCCGCCACCGTCTCCCCGATTCTGATTGATACCCCTTTGCTCCAAGCAATTGAAGTTCACAATCACGCCCTGTTGCAATTGCAACAACCACAGAAATCGAAAAAATTTCCAATGTTATTCAAAACAGAATTACATTAAAATAGAATTTCAACTTACAAATAATCACAGTCTCACCATAGTCGATATAGCAAGCAGATCACCTTGAACCCGGATGGAAACAGAAAACCATAACTTGAAAATTTAAATGAGTACAGAGTTATGATAAAAGCCTTAGTTTAAACAAATATAATTGCAATTGGATATTATTAGACCACTTAGCAGCACAGGGAAGGAACTGGTATAGTCAAACTACCTTTCCACCTTAATGTTAAGTATTACCTTTTGCAAATGGTGTAGAAGATATCTCACAACTCTTAGCTACTGTCTCAGTCTCATCGAAAAGAAGAAGATTTCCTCCACAACCCGTGCACACAGCCTAACAACGAAAGAAAATAAATATATTGTAACAAATTGTCATGAAAATGTCTCTCACAATCAATTTTTAAAGATCTAGCTCAACTCATATTTTTCAGATATTGCGGCTCTGTAACATAAATTGATACATATATTTAAATCTGTAATTAAAATAAAAATAGAACAATAGTAAAAACAAATTTGATAAAAGCTTAAACTTCTTACCACATCAAAAAAATCATATTTGCTTTTTCTACTTCCTTGCATGAAATGAAGCCATAACCCACAAAAAGATCTCCATCTTCTTTGTATAACTGTTGGAAACGTACATAGCCATTGAGAAGGTTTCATGATGTTAAAAAAACAACAAAAATCAACACTTCAGAAATCCATAGGAGTAAGCATTCAAACTTTAAGACAAACCTTATTCTTATGGATCGATTCAAGGGAAACAACTTTCATATCACCATGCACATCGAATTTCTCAAAGTAAACAGGCGCGTGCATCACTTCCATTTGTGACATCGGTTAGGGTTTCAAAATAAAAGCTTTGTAGTAGATTTGGTTTAGTGTGTTATGTTTGAAGCCACCATAGAAGAACCATGAGAGAAGAATTAAAAAATGGAAAAGTCAGATGAAGAGAGAAGAGGAAGAACGTAGATTTGACAGAGAGAAGAGGAAAAGAGAAGTTTGAAGAAATGGAAGAGTTAGATGAGTGGGAGAGAGAAAGAAGGAAAATAGAAAAGATGATAAAAGAGAGAGAAAGAATAATAGTAAATGAATAGAGAGATAAGAAGAAGTAATTTTAGAAGTACAAAAGCAATTTTTGAATATTTTTTTATAAAATAACAGATAGCAACAGAAATCAGACAGTTTCGATTCCAGCAATGCAACAAAAAAGACTTTGTGTAATCAATTGTGTACTTTATCAATTATCATTTTGTCCTACTTTAGTTACTAAAATCATATACCTTTGTAATTTGTAACAATTAAAAATAAGTATATTTGAGTTGTAACCAGTAGTACAATTTAGTCACAAAAAGTAAATTTTAGACGCAATTTGCCCCTAAATCAATGAGGTGGAGGGTAAAGAAGAAAGGTTAAAATTGAGTTTTCCAGAGCCATTAATTTTCTTATATTATAGATTAATTAAAGATAATATTAATAAATGATAATTAAAATAAGTGATATAAAAAGTAAAAGAAAAGTACTAGTAGTTGAGAACGGATTGAGTATCTTATTTGTAATCTATCGATTCTAGAAGCATTAAATTTGTATATGCTAAAGAGACAAATTAAGAAGACAGAAAAAAAATAATGAAAGAATGGACCTGTTCTCAAAATTATGAGTCAAATAAAGCTATAAACCAAGAAGATAGATAACGAGGGAATGGACCGTTTCTCAAAATTATAAGTCAAAATATTAATAAAGATACATCTATAAAATTTAGGTGAAATAAATTTATTAATTAGAGACTATTCCTAATATAATTTTCAACTCCATGTATGAGATTACATCAATTTCTTCTAATTTGATTAAAAGTTTTAGATTTAAATTCATACTTTTGAATGGTAAAGTGTTAATCATTTTAAGAGAGAGGTTTTTTATTTATTATTAGGGCTGAAAATGAGTCGAGTCGAGTCGAATTCGCCTCAGCTCAGTTCGACTCGATAATAATTGGCTGAGTTTGAGTTCGAGTTCGAGTTTATGACAAACTTTTATTTCAGCTCAAATTCGACTCGTTAAGAATTGGCCGAGTTTGAGCCCGAATTCGAGTTCATCACGAACTTTTTTTTCGGCTCAAACTCGACTTGTTAGAAGTACACGAACATCTCGGTTCAACTCGTTAGATTTTTCTTGTTAGGTTTAACTCGCTTATTTCACGAACTTAAAAGTAATTTTTTTAAGTATATATATATATATATATATATATATATATATATATATATATATATATATATATATATATATATATATATATATATATATATATTTGATATTTTAAATTAGTATTTTTTAAATAAAAAATATAGATATAAAATAAAAGTTATAACTCTATAAGATTATAATTTACACAATTTTAATTTTATTTGTATAATTATTTGTAGAAATATTTTGCTCACTTGAAAATATAAATTATCAATTTTAATTGTTAGATACTAAGATCTAGAGCAAATATTTAAATTTACTCTATCTCATATATAATCGAATTGGCTCATGAACCTAACGAGTCAAACTATGTATAATTTAAGTTCAACTCATTTAGTTAACGAACTTAGTTTTTAGCTCATATCCAGCTCATTTGATTCATGAACCTAATTCAACGATTTAATTTACGAATCGAGTTTCGAACTATATTCGAGTTAGTTTGATTCATTGTCAGCCCTATTTATTATAGTTGTGATTCTCTTTAATTAGAGAAATTAATATTTACAATTGCGTGCAGTAAATATTCAATAAACACAAAAAGAATTATTATAAATTTTATTTATATTAAAAAAATTGTAATCTAATTAATGTGCTTATTTCATATGCCTTTTAAAATTGAGATGGATTAGATTACAATTAAGATAAATCCTCACATATGTTAAAAGAACTCAATTTAAAAATCAATATCTTAAAACTTGTAAATTTTATTTTCTTAAAAGTTTATAACAAGTTAGTAATATTTTCTTAATTGTTTTTTAATATTTCTAGTTCAAAAAGTAATGTTAGTAAGTGTTATGATTTGAAAAAAAAAATACAACTATTAGCTTAAAAGAGGAGGAGTTATATCCTCTTTTATCCTTGTCTCGAATTTAAGTCATGGAAGATTTTATCCTTCATCTTTATTTATGCAAGTTTTCATAGTTTCATAAATATAAAATAATATTTTTAATCATATTAATAATAAAAAAAATTCAAAACTAACCATAATAAATTAAGAAATTAATTATTTACGATTACTTTATTATTTTAATTTAATGTATGCTCGAAAAAAGTTATGACCATTGTAACACCCCATATTTTCTAATTTTAAGTTAATCGGAAATTAAATTATTATTTAGAATTATTTTGTATTTTGTTGAATTATTGGAGAATTATGGATTAAGGGCCATTGGGCTGGAATGGTGAGATTAGTAGTATGGGGGTGCTAAGTGAGTAAGCCCGTTACTAATTATTTTATGTTTTCATAAAATAAAGGAAATAAGGAAAATTGGGAAAAAGGAAAAAGGAACGTGAAAAGCAGAGCAAAGGAGATGAGAGATTGGAAAGCTGATACGTGAAAGAGGAACAGAAGAGGAAGAGGGCTAATCAAGATCTTTGGCTAAGGTAAGGGGGGACTCTTCCGGTTAATATCTTTTATCGTATCATAGATAATAGGACTGATTTAGATGCATTGTTTGTGTCAATTGGTTATATGATGGATTGGAGTTTTGGGATGATTTTGAAGGGAATTGTATGATTTGATGAATTGTATGATTATATGATTGTTATGATGATTAAATGATCCTCTTTGTGTGTTATATTTGTGTTATAACATGTATGTGGCTGATATGGTGGTAATTGATGTTCATGACATAACTTGGTTTGAGTTTTGGGGATTTTGGGGTAAATCCCGTAATGCTGTCAATTGCGATGAAAGTTGTGACTTTTGCCAGTTCGCGCCGCGAAGGTAGGTGCGCGCTGCGAAGGCGTAGTGATTTTCTCGTTCCGCGCCGCGAACCTGTGTTTGCGCCGCGAAGGCGTGTTTTCTATTCGTTACGCGCTGCGGACTGGGTGTGGCGCCGCGTGCTGTAGCGATAATTGTTTTCTAGTAAAAAGTTAAAGATGTGTAACTTTCAAACCGTAAGTCCGTTTTAGACGCCGTTTTGGATGTTGTTCCTTAAATTGAATGCTCTACCATATGAAATAAATAAAACAACAATAACTTGATTTTATTTTGAAAAGTACCGTTTTCTCCAAATGTGGTTTATTCTGGTTTTGCATAGTTGATGAGGTGCAATGATGGTTGTTTGCATAATTGAATATGTGCAATGATGTGTGCTGTGATAATGTGGTTGCTTCTGCTTGTTATGCAAATGGATGTTGTTCATGGTAAATATGGCTATCATGTGTTTTGATGAACGATGATGTAAATGCTCTGTTGTTGTTGGGTTGATTTGTTGTACTTGGTACACGATGGTGAGAGGTGCTATTGTTGTTGCACTGTGTGGTGGTTTATGTGTACAAACACATTAATGAATGATTTACCTGCTATGATGTTGTGGTTGTAATTGGTGTTTGTTATACATATATTGTTGGTGTAAAATATGTATTTTATTATGGTTGAGAAATAGCATAATTGTGTGTGGCTATTGATTATTGTGTTGGTTGATGATTATGACATTTGGATGGTTTATGTAGATGATGAGCATGTTATGGTTGATACATGCATTTCATAATCATTATGTGGCTGATCCTTAACGATGGTGGATCAGTGGTAGCTAATTCCCATTGTGTGGAATTAGTGAGTGGGTGTTGCCGTATCCTTGACGATGGTGGATCGGTGAGTTGGGTTATCCCAGATTTTGGTACCACATGCATATAGTTGCATTTGCATTAGGCTACTTGTGTTATTATAACATGAATGGAAGATTGTCCAATGTTATAATATGTGATGATTGTGTAATGGTTATGATTTGTTTGGATGAATTATGGTGTTGTCTCTTGGTAATGTATTCTATTTGTTGTTGTGTGTTGATGAGTACTTCCTGACAATCTGAATATAATGAAATTGGATGAATAATGTGACTATGATGTGTTATTGTTTATGATTCGATAACATTTGTTAATTGTGAATGAGACTCACCCTTACTGTTGATATTTTCAGATTGAGGATATCGGCTTGTGGCTCGGTGAGGATTAGCTCATGAGTCAGTTTGTTTAGTATAGCGTCGGTGTCATGCTCTGATATTGTAGCACTGGGGGAACGCTAGCTTAGATTTGATGATGATACTCTATGTTGTTGTTATTGGAGTAATTTTGTGAGATATTGCATAGATGATGTTATGCTTATCTGTTGATTAATGTTCCGCTGTATAGAAACATGATTTTGTTAAATGGATGGTTTGCCCCTAAGTGAAGCATGACAATTGATTTATGATAATTTGTTTTAAATTGAATTGTGGCACCCTTGTTTTCATGTTTTACTCTGAATTATTTTATTAATTTCCGCGGGGTTTAGAAGGGTGTTACAACCATCACATTTTTAAACCTCAAAAAATTAAAATAGCCATTTAAATATCTCTCTTTTACTAACAATAAATATATGTTTTATTTTTTTTTTATAAAATAAAGTATATGAAATGATAAATAAATAAATATATAAATTTAAACTTATATGTGAATCAAAGATATTATTAGGGGTGGCAAACAGATATATCAGGCTCATTTAGGTTTGTCATGTAAAAACTCGTAAAAAAAAACGAGGCGGGCATACATAGTTAAGGTTGTCAAGTTAAAACCTTGATCCTCCCGATGGAAAATGGGGTGGGGTGGTGTTAGCCTGAAAATTCAAACCAAGAGATTTGACATAAAGTTATTGACAACTATGTTTGGAAAATGATTAAGTATGAAGAGGCTTAACCTTCGACATAATGGCTATGTCGACCAAGAGGATTCAACTAACGTGGTAGGCGTAATTTGGAGGAGTCACAGGAACAGGTCTATTCGATTAGGATCACTCTCTTTTCAAAATATGTCCAAAATCTCAAAAAGGATTTCGAGAAAAGGTTAAGATCGATAGGACTTATCATATATTATAAGTATAAGCGTCATTTAAGCAAACGATTCTCGGCAACGCTATAGAAGTTAATCAGAGACTCTTAAAGGCAGTTATAAACAAAAGATTTGGAAAGAAACAAAAGATTTGGAAATATTATTCCGTGAATTTATCGTCTCCACATGGATTGGTTGGAAAGAATTGTCGTTCGACGAATTCTTAGTTTTTGAGTTCGGGTTAAATGAGTTTTAAAGTAAAGAGCGAAAAAGTAAATTATAAACAGAAAATAAATGCATTTTCGAGAGGAGAAATTAATCTGGCATGAATGTAAACTACTCGTCACAAACTTAAACCTATCACTCCATTGCACTAAACTTATAATACTCGTCAGAATCACCACATATCCCTCACATCAATGTTCATTTCAAAATATGATTAGGATCAGGTCTATAAGATTAGGATCACTCTCTTTTCAAAATATGTCCAAAATCTCAAAAAGGATTTCGAGAAAAGGTTAAGATCGATAGGACTTATCATATATTATAAGTATAAGCGTCATTTAAGCAAACGATATCTCGGCAACGCTATAGAAGTTAATCAGAGACTCTTAAAGGCAGTTATAAACAAAAGATTTGGAAAGAAACAAAAGATTTGGAAATATTATTCCGTGAATTTATCGTCTCCACATGGATTGGTTGGAAAGAATTGTCGTTCGACGAATTCTTAGTTTTTGAGTTCGGGTTAAATGAGTTTTAAAGTAAAGAGCGAAAAAGTAAATTATAAACAGAAAATAAATGCATTTTCGAGAGGAGAAATTAATCTGGCATGAATGTAAACTACTCGTCACAAACTTAAACCTATCACTCCATTGCACTAAACTTATAATACTCGTCAGAATCACCACATATCCCTCACATCAATGTTCATTTCTGCAACACCGACGAGAGTTCAACCATATTGCTCTTTCGACGATGTCTCAAACCGATTGAACAACACAGAGAGGCATTAAACTCCGATATTATGTGGATGTTAACCCCAAACCTATCTCTAGAATCTAAAGCTAACAAATATCCCCCTAATCAAGATTCATGAGCTATATATTTATAACAACACAAATCAAAAGCATTTAAGCAAAAAGATCAAGGAAACACCGACAAAGATTTGTAAAGAAAACTTTATACAACAATAGAGTAACAAATATACATAGGTTTAGAGTAAACTTACAAACAAACCCAATAAATAGAGGATACATAGAGATAAGAGAAGTAGAATCACAAATCTCCTGGTTTGTCAACTCCGATTGATGAGCAATCTGACTCCGGATCATCAAAATGAAAGCTCCATTGTTGTTTTCGAGCCCTCTCTACTAAAAAATGGTTGTGATGATGTTGGGACTAAAAAAACTCAACCCATACCTTAAAAAAAATAATCTGATTTTCCCCCTATTTATTGAATTCCAAAGTTGCAGGGCGCGCTTCACGCACTTAGAGAGCACTTCGCGCTGTCATGAAAAGATCAGCATTACTATTTTTTCCATAACTTGAGAATCGTAACTTCAATTGCACCCGGTTCGAAACGTTGGAAAGCTTATTCAATTTCCTATCTAACAATGACTAAATATATACAAAATTGATGATTTTTTTCATATTTGTTTTGAGCCTTATTCATTGATGAATTGCTCAAAATCGCGCATTTGAAGCAGTGTCTTCAACACTTTATTGCTCATTCTCCAAATACCGATCAATACCTACAAAATAAATAGAAAACTATCAAACGGTAGATAAATGAATCAAAAATTCGAAGAATACATAATATGTACAAATATAATGAAAACAGACGCATTCACGCACAAGTTGAGGAAAAAGAGACGATAAGTGTCGTAAAACTATATAAAAAAATAACTACACTTTGACACTTATCACCAACGTGACAAATGGTTTGCAGCAGTTTTTAACTAGTAAAGACGTGGGGAAGCAAATTAGGTGCTTGAAGCCCACCTAAGGAGATATGTATTGATTGTTGAGGAAATAACTGTCGCCGACAATTATCATTAGAGTAGTATGTAATGCAGGCTCATGCATGTAATCATGTTCGCAAAAATCTCATTTATTCTCTATAGAACTGAAGTACCCAAGTTCCAGAGCAAAATAATTTGTGAGAAATGTATGAGTTTGCGTCCTTGTCTTTTACTTTTCTAAGTTTCCTTAATTAAACATCTTACTATAATGCCATTTATTGTGCTTTTGGTTTATTATCTTTATCCAAGGTTTATCGTAGTTAAAGTTTACATGCAATTTGTCTTTATACAAACATTTAAATCCAATTCTCAAATATTTTTTGTTGTATTTTTTCTGCACAAATTGTCTTCGAGATTTTTTGAGTTAATCTTTTAAGTGGACTAAACTCGTGATTACTTAATAAAAATACTAGTAAACAGGTGGACACATGGACTTTGCACCCCTAAAAGCTAAAACTGCAAAAAATATATTAATACACACGCCTGTAAAAGCCCACAAAAAATGGAGTGGAATGGAGCACACATATTAGAAGGTGTGCACCTAAAACCTTGGTTTGTCCTTCAAAAAAATCAGACAAAATAGACATGTTCGATGGGTCTAACTTTACATGCTAGTGTTGGTTTTGAAACCACACAACTTTTTTCTCTTTATAAAACCAATGTAGTTGGATGAGGAAGTAACACATATGATTTGTTTGTACATTCTTGGGTTTGTATGGTTGGGGATGATGATATGAACACAAATCCATAATTGTAACTTAAATAGTCTTTTTGTCTTTATAAGTTGGTGCGTTTTTGGTTTAAGTCCACAAAACTTTTCTTTTTATGATTTTAGTCCCTAATTTCGAGTTTCACAAAAAAATAAATAAATCAATGATGCAGTTTCAAATCTCTTGACTAACATTAGAAATTGAAGTATTTGACTAATAAGGAAGGAGGGTTGGCAAAGTCATAAATCTAATAATAGCCAAACATTTCTATCATTAAAGAATATAACAAACCATAAATTTAACTATTTGTAGAGTAAGCATAAAATATTTTACATAAAAAATTTGCTTTAACACCTTCGCAACAATACACCACTATTATTTCAGAGGTAAAACAGAAAAAAGTGATTTAGAATAATAGACATACATTCTAGGGTTTGAATATAAAAATTGAAGTGGGAATGCAATTGAGAACAATACTTGAAATGATTATAATAATAAATGATGTTGTGCAAGATAAAATAGAGGTTGAAAATGAATGTGAAGGTGAGAAAAAATAGAGATGGAGGTGAATTGAAGAAGAATAAGATGTTTTTATAAAATTAATTAATAATATATAAAATTAAACTATTTAATGAATTATTTTAATAATATTAAATTACTATGTAATATATATTTGTGTTGCAATGTTATAAATAAATTGAATGGTTGTTCCAGTGAATAGAGATCACCTTATGATAGCAAAGGTTATAGGTTTAGCTCTTCTTTTTGGGACCAAAATTTTAATTTTTGCATTTAAAGATTTAAGACCCAAACTAAAAAAAAAAAAATTGCTTATGTGGAATTACTAATATTTAAAAAAATGAAAAAAAAATATGGCTGACCTGAGTTGGTTACATTATTTTATTAACATTTTAACAAAAGTTTAACATTATACCAACACACACAAAAATCAGCTAAAAGTAATGTTCAAAACTAAACCGACTTAATAAAAAAACCGTGAAACTAAATCAAACCAAATATAAATTCCGATGATGTATGATCCACTTTAGTATTTATGTAACATAACACTTTTGACTAACACTTTTCAATTTAATATAAAGTTATTAATTTGTAAAAGTTAGCCATGACAAATGTTGGTTGTGACTAACTAGCTACACGAAACATTACAATCCTTTTTTTCCCACTTTCTAGGTGAATAATTAATACAAATTTTACACGAACACACTATGATATTTACTCGACATGCATGATGCATGCATTATTGGTGGGAATTTTTTAGACTAGGCACAAGAAAAAACATTATTTTAAGTCTATAGATGTTGGACCATCTAACAAACAACTACCATCTCATAAAAAGAAACCCATCAATAATAACTTCATGTTTACTATAGTATTTAGAAACTAAAATGGAAAATCAATTATACTACCTTTTCTTTTGTAAAACAATAGTCTCAAAAGAGTGTTATTTTCAACTTCTAACATTTATGACAATAAAGAAACATTAATATTTTAATAAAAAAATAGTGAAATATGAGATTTTGTGAAATATAAGAAAGTATAAGTTGGATTTTTGTGTACATTTTTTTAAAGGTTTTTTTTTATAAGCAAAATTGGATTAAAAAAGCACTAGGGGTGCTTAACCCAAATACAAAGAAATAAAAGTCGGTAAGCAACCCAACCAACAATCAAAAAAATAAAAGTCTCGGGGTCTAGGAACCAATCCTCCCGGGACCTATTACAATGGTTCCTAAAAAACACACTAAACCAATTCCAAGATAGGGATTTCATAAGTAATAATCGATCAAAGGAGGACACATCCAACCCATTGAAAATAACATCATTTCTACAATTCCACATAATCCAACAAAAAACTAAACCGAAGAACCATCTCAAATCAACACCGCCCACCATACCAAAATGCTCCTCCAACCAACAAAGACGGCCCATTACCGAAACAATCACGGAATCATCAACCAATCTTAACCAAAGAAGAAGTTTCCTCCACCAAACATTAGTAAAAAAACACTCAAAGAAGATATAATTTAAATTTTCCTCTACATTAAGGCATAGAGGGCAAAGCAAATCATTTGGATTATTCAAAATACCACGTTTCGAATTCAACCTTTGATAGAACATTGGTGACAACAACCATAGCCCATAGTAACTGTTTTCAAGAGTTTGTAGTTGGAAAGCAAGCTAGTCTTGGTTACTTAAAACAACTTTACACATAAAGAGGGATAAGGGCAATAACTTTCTATTTGGTTACCCATGTGATGACCAAATTTGTACCTAGACCTAACTTTCCAACTGCTAATAAATAAGTGTAATAAACCACTCAAACAATTTGTGATTATTACCTTCGAGTATTCATCAAAAGAGTTATAAATATATTTTATTAATGGTATTAGTATCTCCTTATTTATAAAACCCTTTTATTTTTGGTGTGGGATAATTTATCATTAAAAGACAAACAGATTTTATTGTTACAACTAATTTTTTTAATATATGTATTAAGAAATGATCTTAAAATGTGTAATAATGTCTTAAAAAGGTCTTTTTGGTTGGTCAAATATGAGTATGAGTTTTCACATTTAATATTTAGATTGTATGTCTTCTTATAGGGATGGATGTTATTCCTCTCGTTCTATCTATAAAAAAAAAGTTTTAATTTTAAGTTCATTTAATAACTAATAATGTATTTAATTTATATATTGTTTAGATGCATTAATGATCCAATGTGTGAATTTTTTTCATATAAATAGAATGGGGAGTAATATTTACAACAAATGCAGTGCTGGCCTGAAAGAAAGACTAATTACACTGATATAAATGTGACGGTCGGCAACTGTTTTTCTTGGATTCTCATTGTGTCAAAGGTGGACACAGTCATACAGCTGATGAATCTACAACATGGAATTTTATGAAGTCTTTAGTTTCAAGAGAGAGATGAGATTAAAGAATAAATCCCTCCCCTCTAAGTATACTCTAATTTTGAAGGCCAAATATATATATGTTTGTAGAGTCCCTCATCGCCATCATGCTCTGAAAAGAAGTCAACAATGGTAGTTTCTTGCTAACCATGTCTTACCATAACAACAACCAAGCCTTATTCTACTAAATGGGCGATAAAACTACTGTGACTATAATGCACGGCAACTGCAAATCCAAACATGCACTGATTCCCTTTCAATGGAAACCGTGGGGAATGCGAAGGAGATAATCAAACATCATGCAAAGTACACACAATTTTAGGATGCAAAACATAACATCTATACAAACCAAAACATCAGAACTATGCCACCATGATTGCGGTATTAATACAAGATCAGAAAACCTAAAGATGAGAGGAAACTCATCATGCAAGTTATTTCGAGTAATTAATACAATTTAAATGTATCATGGAAAAGCAAACCATCACCATTTCTTCAGCCAAATGTTGCAATGAGGAAGGATTTGTAGACGCTCATAAACTTAGCCACAAATGCTGCCAATGTTGGAAAAACAAATAAATACAATCAGTACGCAATTATTGTATATCCATAGTTTGCATACCAATATATATCCACTTAGTATAAAGAAATAGCTATAAACAAGTCTAGACCAATGAGTCTAAAAAGTATAGAGAATTCGACACGGGTAGCAACAAGCTCATAAAATGTAACTGTTCATCCATCAGTCTATTCCACACATTAAGATCAAAGTACCTTCAATGTGAAAAATTGCCTTCTGCCCGAGGCGCATCCTATGCTCCTGGTTCAATGAAGAGAAAGAAGAATCAGGAACTCTTTAATATGACAAATATGAAGTAAAACAAATACAGAAGGCCAGAGTTCAAGCAGAAGACATTATCATAAGCACTCTATCTGCTGACATGAAACATCATACTGATAATGCACTTACATAATATGCTGCCCAATGGCAGATTTCATGCTTCAGTTCTGCATCTAGTTTCCTCAATAGCTCGTAAAGAAGCCTCTGAAACAACAATTATAATGTCAAAGTGAAGTACGAAAAAAACAAAATCAAAGAGAAGTCCTTGCACTGGGACAATGTGAAGCAGCACATTTATTTACCTTCAAAATAATCTCTGGAGGAATGCAATTGATCAGCAACTCATACAGCTTTCCCCGAACTTGAAACAGCCTAAACATAAGATCATATTATATGGGAGATAAAACATTCATTGCACGTAAGCAAAACGGGAGATTAGTTGACAACGCAATCGGGTAGACAAACTACCCTTATCCTATATCCAAATACGATTCGTAAACTGACAAGGTTCGGTGAAACATTTTAGATAATCATAAAAGATCAGAAAACTGCAAACTGAATCAAAAGCAAACCTTTTTGGGCTCTGTTCCTTCATTATGTCAGATGCAATTTCAGAAATATATTCTTCCCAGTCCATTGGGGAAATTGTTTGCTTGTCAGTAAAAGGATACCTACAAGACAATTTGCAAAGAGGGCTATTAGTAGTTTTCCTTAAAGCTTTGAGAAGAGAAGAATATCCAAGATTATGAATCCCATATTAAATTGGAAGCCAGAGGAGCTTACTGTTGGACACGGCAAGTCTCAAATGACAATATGGCCCTCCTTAAATTCCGGTTAGATTTCTCTGCTATGCGAGCAGCAAAAGTAGGAGGAAGTTGCAGACCTTCTTTCTTACCAATGAACTGTAAAACTTCAACAATCTGCCATGTGGATTTCCAAAGATTCAATAAAGAGGAACATTCAACTTATTGAATGGATATGCTAGACAAGATCAGTATATAACAATGTCTGTTGACATTCAACTTACAGAGTGGATATGCTAATCAAAGTGTTTATTAACACACAAAAAAAAAGATCAATAATGAAACAGCAAGCAAGCCACTTGATAGGACATCATTCATTTAGTGGAAATAACGAACAAGCAAAAATAATAACACATTGTAACCAATGAAAGTACTTACTACTCACAAACCCTACCAGAGAAAACAATTGCCTCAGTGCTAAAAAACAAGAGGAAAATATACCAAAACATAGGAAGCCGATTCCTTTCATTCCTTGGACGCTACAGAAGACATAAATTTATTTACCTGTGTTTCACTTGGTGCATTTATTCGTACATTAAGACAACGGGAGCGGATTGCTTCTGTTACTCTTGAAGAACTATTGCAACATAGAATTAATCTGCAATAAGCACTGTATTTCTCCATTGTTCTGCGGAGAGAATGTTGGGCTTCTCTAGAGAGTTTGTCAACATCATTAAGCACTAGTACTGATACAGAATAAAATCAAACATCAGTATGCAAAGACTGAAGCAAACTAAAAGAAGAAAAAAAAAAAACTTGGAAATCTTGCATTTATCATACAAGCCAAGGTGGAGACGTTTATTATTTGATATAGCCATAAAGGAGCAGAGATTAAACGCATTACACAAGTGAATAAGACATTATCATACCATACAACAATCTACACAATCAAAGAGAAAATGATTCACAGCACATAAGAATTGAAAGATAGCACTAACATGTGCTAAAAGTTCCACACAGCTGACCATGCAAAGATGAAAGATTCCTTCTTGTATTGTTTTAAAATAACACTTGTACACAGGTTAAACAAAAAGACAGACAGTTACCTTTAAATCCTTTCTTCCCTTTAGTATCAATGGGTCTATTCTTGGCCATTTCTTTGATTATTTCTTGAACGATGTATCTGTCCTGAAAGCCTGCATCACTTGGAGTCATTTCGATATGATTGGCACTTGATAATGTAGTCAGCTCTAAATCAATAGATCTACTCCCAGCCTGAAACCAATTCTCAACTACTTCAGAATAATAATAAATATCCAAATAAAACACCAATGATTCAGTTTTATCGTACAGAAAAAATCCAATGCAGTGCGTGTGATATTGAAATTTCAAAGGATCAAAAGATATTTCTAAGCAAAGAAATTCAATTAAAAGTTTTTTTCTGACTTGAACTTGAAGGTGTTCATTTAGAGTCATCTACTATAGTTAAAACATTTGTGCAAAACCAACTCCACTGTCATATTATATACATTGTAAAAATATATCAGTACGAGTTGACTTCAATAATGTTTCTGATTATATGGAACTTTTCTTCTCTGCCAATATAGCAAAACTGTTTGAAACTTAGAGGTCAAAAATAATATCCAAACAGACATTGCTCACTAACTAACAAATAAAAGTTTGCAACAGCACAGAAAGAACAGGGCGGTTTGAAAAAGAATGAAGCTTACATCAACTTTCCACGCCCTATTCTCCACCTTCACCTGAAACAATAAAAGAGGGAATTTAGAAAGGCATTGAATTACAGCACCAAGAAGTAAATAACAGTTGCTCTAGCATAAACAAAGAATCTACAAGTACATCAAATCAAAATTTTAATGATACATGATAATGTTATAACATGAAAAGAAAATCAACACATCTTACTAAAATTAATATAATTTAATTAGATTTAAAATTACTCTTGGTGCTCAAACAATAACGCATGCTCTGGGAGCAAACCAAAAGTAGTTGACAATTCATATGCACTTTCTTAAAATAGTAATCAGTGAAACAAAAAAGGGTTTTAAAAGATAGACCTTTTCAGCACCAGGTCCAAACATTTGGCGGAGGAGAGCCATAATTAGTGTTTTCTTGCCAGCGCCCGATGGGCCATAGAACAACAAATGAGGGCAATCATGTTCGGTAACCTGCAACAACACATACAATCCAAACAAAAACTGAAACTTTAAAAAAAAAAATAAAGGACAAATTTGATCGACTCAAATACAAAAGGAGAGTGTGTGAATGAGTTACCAATTTCTTGAGATTTTGAGCGATGTCATTGTGAACCATAACATTGTCGAGAGTCTTGGGACGGTACTTGTCAACCCACAACATCCTTCCTCTCTATACCTTCTTCCGCTTCTTTAGTCAATCAAAAACACTAATCAGACAGGGACAATACTAACATATACAACAATTGATACTTTATCAATTTGATAAAATGGAAATTATTGAATATAACTACATTTGTCGTGTGTCAGTGCTACATAGACATAGGCAATAAGTACCTCTGTAGCACAGACACCACTGGAAAAAAAGTGTTTTGGTGTCCAGACATTGACACTTGTAATTATGCTCAATTTATTCATTTTTTTTCAAATTAGTAACTGTGTGAGCATATCAGTGCCAGTGTCGTGTCTCGACAAAGCTAAGCTTGTGACTAAATTTGAGTTGCGAAAATCGCTAAACAAAATAACTTTGCATGCATTCACCAAAATCCCCAATATAAAATCAATTTCACAAACATAGAATACTCACATACTAGTAGCATATATAGAATGAAAACATAAACAGAGATAACTCTACTCTAACTATAAGTATCGAAGACAAAATTTGAGATAAAGTATGCAGAATCTGTATTTTGGAAATTTGATTTATGACCACACCTTTACGAACGGCGAACGGATGAAGAGGATGACAGCACGATGCGAAGCCGGAACGGACAGACTGAGCAGTCGAGCTCCGGTAGAACTTCGGAGCGGCACGGAAGCAGTGAGCCGGTGGTAGGCTGCAGCTGCGACGGTTTAGGGTTCTCCTTCAAGCTCGACAGAGTTTTTATTTTTTTTTAATTGTTGAATAATAATAATTGAATTAAAAAAAAGAAAATAGTTAGTAGGGGGTGAATTCCCGCCAAAATGCGATTTTTTGTTTCCTATTGGTATCCGTATTATCTTAGATGTTTTTTTAGTAATGCATTAATAGCATTTTCTAAAATACCAATATAATTATTCAAATAGTATGCTAGTATATAATTTTATAATGTAGGCGTTCTTTTTGGGAGTTAGAATTGATTTGATCGGTTAATGAGGAAATAAAATTTGTTGCGGTAGTTTTGAGATTTTGATGTGGTGGAGGGAGATTAACATGTAAGATTAACACTCTAATTTTTAATTTCGTAAGAAAGTGAAAAGTGATGTGTGGATAAAAATGAATTTGAATACTTGATAAATAACGCACTTTTCCTCTTAAGCCTTGCAAACTATCTAAAATAGTTTTCCCTCAAACTCTTGTATTTCCTTTGCAATATGAGAGTTTGCCATGTGTGTTCTAGTTCGGTCACTAGATTCGGAGAAGCAAAAGCCTTTAATGGGATGTCATTGTCACCAAGAACATGTGCATTTAAAGTCATTCTCGATATATGTAATATTTGTTGGGATCAAGTGATGTGTGTAGGTGATGATGTTTCCTCTTCCTTAGAGCACTTGTACTTTAAATAGTTTTTGATGAAATTCCAACCTTTGGTGGTACGCCATGGATCATGCAATCCTTAATGGACGAGTAGCTTATTAGAGACCTTTGAAGTCTATTTTTTTACCCTTTTCGTCATTAGCAACTTGAAAGAATTCCTTTATGCGTTTCTTTTCATTCTTTCACGCGAGCTTCGTTGTTCTAGTTTTGGTCATCTTCTTTAAGATAGAGAAATTATTTTCTCTTGCTCATGCCCCCATTTTCTAGGATTTCCTGAGTATTGGGCATTTGATATATTTGTTTCTTTCTCGAGAGATTTTTTCTGTTGTTGGTATTTTCTACCATGAGTGTTAGTATTTATCATATCTTATTTGTATATGGCTCTTCTTCGTAGCACTTCTAACTATGGAGATTGCATCAACTATGTCTAGAAAAATAAAAAATATATATCTCTGACAATTGAGTGGACCAAAAAATATTGGGAATCATTTCTACCTTCATTCAAATGGGTGGCTTACACCATAATTCGATTGATGCATACCCTTCGTACGACTATGGAATGTTTCCCCCATATGGAGATTAGAGGATATACAACTAATATAAATATAATGGGTGTGTCATCCCCTTTCACTTCACAAGTGCTTATGCTTTTTCATAGGTTTTTGTCTTTCTTTTAATGACTTTAAGATAAGTGTTATAAACTATTTGATGATCGTCCATTCACATTTGCATCTAGTGAATTTGTAATTGTCAAGATTTTCTTAATATTGGTGAGGGCAAGGGGTTAAACCAACCGTGACGTTGCTCTTCCAAATGTAAGGAGAATCAAACAAAAGAACAAATATATTCATATTTCAATCCTCTACACTAGAAGTTCGGACAAGCTTTAGTTTAATATGCATTAGTTGCACATTTACATCAAAATAGATATTAAGATAATGACACTCCAAACTCCTCTTAATCATATATTACAGCCACTTTTGCAATCAATTGTGCTCCACATGTGATTGCCAAGATTACAAATTACAAATACATATGAATGACACATGAGATTGCCTAAATTTTACTAGCAGTGTAGAAAAAAGGGATGTGTGTCTCCTTGTACTTTAGACTTCTGGTCCAACTTGAGTTCATTGAATGACAGAGGCAGTGAATGTCACACAGCCTGATTTGAAGCTGGAGAGCCTAACATGATAGTCTTTTGCTTTTCTCTAGATGTTATCTGTGGCTCTTGAAAAAACAAGGGAAAAGAAGGATAATATTAGCAATTGGTATCCAATTTCATGAAAAGAATGATAATATTTAGGAGGGTTCAATGTTGCTGCTGAACTGTTATCTACATAATGAAAAACACGGTACAACAAGGGATAATGTGAGTAAAGGATAGTCAGATCTTACTAGAAATGAGGGCCTTTGGTCTGGTCTTGAACAGAATCTTATGTCTAATGATTCCAACAACCTGTAACTCAACATCACTACAATTTTCTCCATCCATATGCTTGACTTTCTTGAGCACTAACAACGGCTTTTTCAAGGAAATCTTTGACCCTGTCAGTTCATGGTACCCAATAGTTAAAGTGTAGACTTCCTGAACAAGAAAAGAATGGACACAATATTAGTTTTTTTTTTCCTAATAAGATGAAAAGTGACAGTGGATTCCAATCACACTAGATTATATCATAAACTCTTACAAATTATGATTCAATGCATTAGAAGAAAACGCAGTTACGCGTATTATTTAATATCAACCATAGATTTGAACTTGATCGACTCACATTACACCTTCACCAAATCATCTCTAAATAATTTTACCATTAATTTGACATCGCACAATCAAGATAAAAAAGCAATGTCATGCAGTTACTATATAGAATCCAAATATAGACTTTTATAGTATAAGAGACAAAGTTGATCTGGTTTTTTCATTAGTAACATCAACCCAGAATTACCTTTTTCATTTTTACGAGCAAAACACAGCACACTTGTGAAATTTTGTCTAATATTTCCTAGTAATTTGACTTAAACAAAAGTGATATATATTAATTGTAGCTCTAACCTGATTAAAGCAAGCAACTTTATCTTAGTAACTCAAAATTTTGCTTCGACAATCAAGAATTAAGAATATCATTAAGCAGTTTAAATCTTAATCATTATAATTATACTAGGAATCCGGTAAACAACCAATAAAATGAAAAAATTTTCCATGTCAAAATAACACCCTCACTATCTAACACAATAATCTCTTACACTGTTAGTGTTAGACTAGCACATGTAAAATCACAATCTTGTACCAAAAAAAAATCACAACCTTTCCATTTTAATCCTAAATAAAATTTATTCACTATTACTCTCTTTCAAAAACTCTGTGGGCTTAACCCCCATTTGAAAAAAAGCTAACCAAATTGACAATTTCTCAAACCCTAATATTTTGGTTAAAAATTGAAATTTGAAACTACAATCAATAACTTCAGACAATGTAAAAATACATACCATTTGCAAACAAACAATTGGTAACCAATAATCATGATAGGGAACTAGATCATAGTCTTAGGGGTTAATTGGTAACTCTATAGCACCGACACCTCAAAAAAAGACGCTAGTGTCTAAAACCAACACCTGTGAGTAAATTTAACTTATTCATTTTTTTTAATAGTTATCGGTGTGGCGTGTGTCAGTGTCATATTTCCAGTGTCTGTGATTCATATATTGGTACTAAAGTGATGGAAAATAATATAGTAGTATAACCTGAGAAGACGGACGACAGAGAGTGCCAATTTGAAGGTTGGCGAGGGAACCCTGAAAACCAGGTTGAGGTTCAACAACTCCTTGAAGTTCAACAACGCCCCATTCCGCGCAGTTTCCTTCACCGCAATTGCACTTCACACGAATCTGCATCTTTTCCCTTTTTATCAATTTCTGAATCAGTACAGTAATACAATTGAATGCTGATATTTTAGTATCTTAGTATGAATGAAAAATTACGGAATAAACAAAGGTAACTATCTATCTAAGCACCAAATGCAAAAATTGATAAAGTTCGGAGAATCACCTTTACTAAGAATGAACGGCGGAAGGAGATGACGGCGTGACGCGATGAGAAGCGGAGACGGATAGAGTGAGCAGTCGAGATACGGCAGAGCGGAGGATCGCCGGAGTATGAAGTCGGTGTGCGGTTGGGGTAGCTGGCTGCGGCGGTCTAGGGTTTTTCAGTTCTTCATGGAGGCAAATTCTTTTTTCAATTGTTAAAAGAAAAAGTGGGAAATGAATTCCCGCCTAAATTGAGAGTGTGGGAATTGTTATTACTTTTTGGGCCATTTTTTAGTTTGACTTACTTAATTATAGGTACAAACTAGTACTTTACCCCGTGAGATGCATGTGTTTAGGCGGGATTTTGGTCTAAAATTGGCGCTAAATATGTATCCTGTTTTAATATATTAAAGATTAATTGGTATTCAATTTGATAGTAAAGATTTTTTTATTTTAACTTAATTTAATATAGTATTTAAATAATTAAATGAATTGATATTTTTAGTTACTTGATTTGGATAAAAAAATTATGGGTAATGCTAACTTTTAGTTATTTTTGGATAAAAAAATATGGATAATGCTAACTTGTATCTTAGGAGCACAAGTTAAGAAGTTCACTTATAGAAAGTTTGTATTGAAAAAAACAATATAAAATTTATATATTTTTATCTAAATCAATGGACAATTTCCAAAATAACATTTCTCCATTTAGTTCTTAACCCCGTAAAAATACTTAACTTTCTATAAGTGATACTCAAACTAGTGTCTTAAAGATACAAGTTAAAAACTATGGCAAAGAACCCCGTAATCAATGTCATGTGTCTATAAGTCATACTCAGATGAGTGCCTTAAAGACACAAGTTCAGACTATGATAATCAATGTCATATGTCTGAATATAACCTTTTGCCACTAATCTTATCTTGTATTGATCAAGAGTGGCATCTGATTTTATGCTTTATGGTAAAGATTCATCTGCATCCAATTGACTTCTTGCCTCTTAATAATCTCTCAAATACCATTTTTTTTCAAGAGCTGTCATTTCCTCACTCATAGCTTGAGCTCAATTCCTATATTCCAATGCTTATTCAACAAATAATAGGATTGTCACATAATTAATAACTACAACAAAACTTTGATAATGCATGGAAAGATATTTGGATGAGACATATTTAAAAATAGGATATCTATAAGTGAGGGACAAAGTCTTTTAACTTTTCTCAAGGCAACAATTAAATCATTCATATCTAAATCACAAGTATACTTTTTTTTTGTTGGAATCACCAATATGAGAATCATTTTCAACACTTACCTTCGGTTCAAGCGATTGAAATTGTTTATGGAGCATATCAGATTTACCTTTTCTCTAATACACAATAATTGGTGTTGAATGTGCTAGTTTTTGCAAATGAAAAGACAACAAGGAACGAAAATATGACTAGGTGTAGATTCATGACTATGACTAAGAATGGGTTCACTCACAATAGGCGAAAACTCAAATTCAAAAATAGACTCGGGCAATTTAGGGAAGTTATGGTTAAGGATCATAAACTCAAACTCAGAGTCAGAGTCATTCATGCTCTACCCTGAGGCTGATGACGAGTGAAGTAAGACAATTTTTTTTTTGTAAAATGTGACATCTTTAAAAACAAAATACTTACGACTGGGAGGATGATGATATTTGTACACATTTCTGTTAGAATGATAACATACAAAGCTACATCTAAGGGCACATGAATCCAACTTATTTTGGTGTTGCTTATGGACATGAACAAAACCCATACCACCAAATGCTCGAGGTTCAAGACCCTATAACATGGAAGTGGAAGGAAAGAGAGAGATCATAAACCGAACAAGACTATCATTACCTATAATACAAGATGAAATTCAATTAATTAGATAAGCAATGAAATGATCATGACTGCTTCACTCCAATATGATTTTGGAAGATAAGAGCTCGAGGACTTCTAGTAAGTGACAACTTTTTCTTTCTACGACACCATTTTGTTATTGAGGTGTCGACACATGAGAATCATGAATGATGCTATTTTTATTGGTAAGGTTGTAAAAATTATGATTGACAAATTCTTTACCATTGTGAGAAAGTATTCTTTTAATACCTTTTCTAAATTGTCTTTGTATTATACTATAAAGTTAAATAAATAACTATGATATTTTTTATTTATTATTCATCAAGAAAATCCAAAATACTATCATCAATAAAAGAAATAAATCATTTCGCAATGGAAATGTTAAACCATCTCCAATGGTGCAACCCATTTTTGAGTTTTTTATGGGTCCCACCAGCCATATCATCTCAAAATAATTTATTTAATTTTTATTTTATTGGTGTAATTATAATGGGTTCCACAACTTTACCTCATAAATTAATTTGATTGGGTATCACAATTTTTTACTAGTTGCATTGCAATGCAACTGTACTATGACATGGAAAAATATTTGAATATTTAATTATTATATTGATGTCCAGGTGGAGAACTCAAAAAAAAAATACTACCATTAGAGATGCTCTTAGAAACAAAAGTTGATCCTTAAACATCAAAATGAATGAGATTAAATGGTTCATAAATATAAATAAGATTGTTCGGTAGACCGAGAACATGAATCACATCTTTCAAAGTTGTCAATGATCAGTACACATGCCGTGAACAGTGTTGCAACAAAGTCTATCAATTCCTGTGTCTTAAGAAGTAATCACTACCTTGACAGAAATGAGTAGTACTAGTATTTTCACCATACTACATCTTCATCTAACAAACTCAATTCGGATCACATTAACATGTGAAAGTTATGTAACACAAAAGAACACATATGATACATAGTTTCAAACTTGGAGCATTATACAATAGGGGAAAGAACATAAAGGAAGGTGATTTCAACTCACTCAGGTGAGAATTTTGGAAGAAAATCACCAATCCTTGTTTTAAAATGTAATAGGATGGATGGTTCTCTCAATTTCGGAACCAAAACCTTTCTATTTGCTGTGTTCTACTCTATAAATGAAGGATTAGGTTCTTTTCAAGTTCTTAGACTTTGCTATAGATTTAAAAATCCATGTTATAAATAGAACAACAAAAATGGTATGTGGGACTAAGTAGTTTTGGTGGTCAAATCTCCACAACATTGTCGATGTATCTTGGCTAATTGATGCGAATCTTTCTTCGGAGTTTCCTTTCCTGTACATAAAGAAGTAGGTATCGATTATTCATAAACGATCTCTACTTGGAAGATTTCAAATCGGAAACAGCAATGATTGTTTATATTCAACCAGAATTAGCACATACACAGCTCTATTGATACCTGATAGGTATGGTAAGGTTTATGTGAGAAAAAGACAAAAGGGCAAGGAGAGAGAGCAGAATCTTTTGTAGTGGGTGCTGCACATGGGCCTGCCAGCTGGCAGTAGATGAGTGGAGAATAATTCCTAGGTTTCAGTATTTAATGATTGGCTGCAGCAATCATTAGGGCACGCAGAAATTAGTAGTGGATATACCACATGGGAGAGACTAGGCCTCTCTAAGAGCCTCCTTTTTCTTTCTATCTTTTCTGCATTTTTTCTACAGCTTTCTACTTTTATTTGGAACCCTAGATCCCCTTTGAACTCTAGAGAAATTCAAATAAACGTCAGTCTTTTCTTATATTATCTTGTTTCTGCTATTTTCCCTATTTAGATATTAAATTGATCCTATCAATACCTACCTTAAGAAGTTCTTGATTGATCCCCAAAGAGACTTTGCAGTTTCGGTTCCCTTGCCCGAGGCATCACTTTCTGTATCCTTCTTCATCAGGAATTCATCGAATTTTCCTTTAGATTTTCCTGAAAAAACACATTTGTGAAAAATCTAGGATAATATATTTTTTTCCATGTATGTTCAGCATAATTTTAAAATGAACTATTTTACCACGGTCATCGGAAGAAAACGAACGGTCATCGGAAGAAAACGAACGGTCATCGGAAGAAAACGAACGGCCTCCTCTAGATGCTCTCAACGAAGCTAATTTCTCAACAAGTGCGCGTTCGGTGTCACTAGAACACGGAGTTGAAGAGAATGAATGAAACCACTTTAGTTTTATGAGGGATATTAGAAAGCAGTAAAGATGGTAAGAAAAAGTACAGACCTGATATCTTTTGGAATAAGAACATTTATAACGAAGTAATGATCGCCCCGAATAGATGGTTTATTCATGTCTGGAACTCCCAAACGTGATAGTTTCACTGAATGTCCGTGTTGAATCCCGGAAGGAATTTTGAGATTCCTTAAACCTTCAACCGTTTCTACCTGGAATAACAAGTTTAAAATCAAAACAAAACATTTAAAGAACATAATCATCTAAATCAACAAGCTACTCCATTTTGCATTATTAATTGTTGCCATTTTTTGAGGTTAATTCATACCTTTTTAACAGACCCTAGTATTGCCTCTGTGAAGTCAATGTTAATCTTTGAGTATAAATGGAGACCCTCTTTCCGAATTCCTCGCTTTTCATCCACATGGAGAACAACAAAAAGATCCCCGGTATAATGCCTGAAAAAGTCACAAAACTAATAATCAGCGCTAAGCGCTTAGATGAGTTGATAATCGTGATTCTGACCATCTTTTTGCTTCTGGTTGCATATCAATAGTTCCATGCTGCTAACCTTTTCTTATCAAAATTTCCTTCTCCTCGAATTCGCATTGTGTCTCCATCATTGACACCGGGAGGAATGACCACTTCCACTTTTCGTTTAGCTTGCACATGACCATTACCGTCACACTTTCGACAGCTTTCCGTGACTATCATGCCGAGACCACCACACTTCGAGCATGTAGAAACCTGAATGTCACATGTCATCATTGAATATACTCTTGTTATAATGCCGCTGGTAATTTAAATGTAATTAGAAATATAGTCACTCGCTAATTAAATCTATTTAATTGAAATTACCTGAGACATCATTCCAAACGGCGTTCTCTCGGTTTTCTTCTCTCCTCCTTTGCCACCACAATGTAGGCATTTTTTAATGCAATTCGTAGATTTAGCTCCTGTACCATCACAACTATTACATGTCTCATAACAAGAAACTTCTATCTCTCTCTTTCCTCCAAAAATAGATTCTTCAAAGCTCAAACGTAGGTCATACCTGCATTGTAAAACACAATTAATTTAACACGTACACACCGACGAAAATGACAACTGCCTTTCTCTGTAACAAGAGACGAAATTTACCGAATATCATGGCGGTTTCTATCGTTTCTTATATTGAAGCCGAAGCCCCTATCATTACTAAATAGTCCTTCCGAACGACTAAAGAATGCGTCGAATAAATCAGAAGGATCAACCTGATCAACTCAAACACCACAAGCAGTAAAATCAAAATAAATAATAAGTACTTTGGTAGGAAATGAAAAGACAGGAACAGATTTAATTCTGCATCACCAAATCAAAGAGTCTTAAAGTTCATTTTAACATTGAAGAAAGCAAAAGAAATTGAATATAGACATACCCCTGAGGCACTGGCGGGTCCTCCATTTTCTCCTTCTAGACCTGACTCACCAAAGCGATCATATAAAGATCTTTTCTCATCATCTGATAGAACCTATTTGCATACTTTGTTACCAAGTGAACAAAAAGAGACAGATACAAATATGGTACATGAAAGTTATAATCCACGAAATAAGACAAGTATTCATAAATTTCATTAGTTCAGCCTTGTATACTAGATGGGGGAATAATTAGTTTATTACAGTGTCAATGCTCAGACGATAAGCAAATGAAATAGTAGAATAGAAAATAGAAAGAATTATGGATGGTATGAAGAACTCAAAACACGTCTCGTTTAAAGTTAACTGATACTCTCTTCTCTCTCATTATTATCATCGGTGTACATCACTAATTTCTCAAATGTATCCTAGATATATATTATTCTAGCTACGTATCCGCAAGTATCTTTGAACTATCTGATACGAGTCCGATAAAATATTTGTTAAAAATTCAATAAATAATTCTGATACTTCTAGGATACATAACCGCGATGTATCGGCATCCGATACGGATACATCTCCTATTCGGAGTATTCGAGCTTCATAGATGGTTGAAAATAGAGAATATATCATTGTAGTGGTAGAAGAATTACCTCGTACGCAGCACCAATCTCCTTGAACTTCTCTTCTGCTCCAGGGCTTTTGTTCATATCTGGATGGTACTGATCCCCAAAAAATATAAACATTATTACGAACCAGCTATTTCCAAAAGCTTGTATTTGTTGGATAGAAGTACATAAATGGTGTTACACCTAAAATACCCCCTCATGCATGGTCCCTTTGGCTTTTTAGCGTGGATAGTGCATAAAAAGTCCTAACTAATGCCGAAATTCAACTTTTATAGTGACAAAAAATTGAATTCTTAACCATATGGTGTCCACAAAACAACATCACGATCACAGCTGCAGCCACATTTGGCCACAATAGCATTCATCACAGCATAACCCTGACCACAACCACAATTTAGAACCATTGCCTATATAGATATAATAATTTTTAAGGATAGACCATTCAAAACCTTCCTTAATGGTTTGACAGCTAAAGTAGAATCCTCCAAATGATCTTAATGATACTTCTATGTGTTTCAAGCACATACCAAAATTACCTTAGAAGAAATTCTACCAACAGAGGATACCCTCCCTTACTACTCTCTAACTCTATCATTCTTATTCTAATATTTTCTTGAGAGACCACTCATCTAACATAACATTTTCATATTTACAGCACCAATCTTATTTTCTTGAGGAAACATATTTTGGCTACAGAAAGATCCTAGAAACCAACATATATAAAAATGAGAACCACAAAGCCACATTCTAGAAAAATGATATTGCTTCATCTTCGTGCTATCATTGAAAGTCCTACCTGATTTGTGTCGGGTCGCGAAGGGAGCCTAAAATATTTGAAGATCATCACACTGTATTCAGTAACCTCAATCCTAGCCTGATGTCAGACTAATTACTCACATTTGAATCCCAACCGATTGTTAGGTTTTCAAATTGGAAGTGGAAACTAAATAAATTTTTAACCACAATTATGCCTATTACTTTACAAAGCAAACCCATCAACAAGCTAAAAAGTATCTGAAAACTATAAAAAAGAGACAATTTTCAGCATAAATTTATACGAAACTCAACAGCCCATTTTCCAATTCCCCACCTTTTACTCCATTTCCCAAAAACTAAACACACCCATCAAAAGTATCACTTAAACAAATCAAAGCATAGAACAAAACAGAATGCAAAACCCATTTTAAAAAGTAAAAATTATACCTTTCGAGCAAGTTTTCGGTAGGAGCTTTTGATTTCTTGCAACGAAGCGGTGTTGCTGACATTCAAAGTTGAGTAGTAATCAGTTTCGGTTTTGGCTCTGACAATTAAAGCAAAACGGGAGCGGTTTCTGGTGGAGGAGAAAGAGAAAGGGAAAGTAGTAGTGGTTTTGAAAGTGAGATTTGAAGGAGTGGCAGTGAATCCCATAGAGGTGACAATGGTGAAAGGGGAAGAAGATGGTGGTGAGTGGGTGATGAATGGCATTGATAATGGATTTTGGTTTTGAAATGAAGAGAAGGAAATTTGATACATGATGATGATAAATGTTTTTTTGTTCAAAGAAATTAAGGAAATGGAAATTGGTGATAATTGGTGGTTAGTGAGGCATAAGAGGGGTTTAGTAAGTTGAGGTTTGTTTAAAATAATTTAGAGATTGATATTTAGTTATTTTTTTAAATTGTTTGGTGTTTGTTTGTAATAATAAATATATTGTAAATGAATGAGAACACTAATATCTTTACACACTTAATTCATTTCTCTGTCTTCTCTCTCATCCTTTGTGTTCTCTTTATCTTAAATCCAACCCTGCCAGAAATATCCCAAACCCTTTTACTCTTCACACAGCATGTTGTTGTTATGTGTCTCGAGAACTCTAAGACCATATAAAATTTAATTCATAATTCAATATCCTTTTCTTCTTGATTTTACTTGAAACATAAATTTGAAAATCACATTGAAAAAGGGTATTTTGTCTTGAAAAATTAGAAGGTTTTTTTTGTTATTTATTTTTTAAAAATTGCCTACTCTCTCTACAATTTTTTGAAAATTCGTTTAACTTCGTCGCCGGTAAAATGAGGAGTTGTGATTGCAGCCCAGATAACAATTTAGAAACAAAAACACAGTGTTGGGGTTGTTGTCGATAAGTATTGGGTATAATAAAAAAGAAATTGTTGATGTAATGAGCACTAATGTGATTGTTAGTGATGAGTGGTGGTGACATTGATGGCAAAAAGATAGGGTTTGTGATAACAATGAACTATGCCATTGACAAAGAGAAAGGAAAATCTCATACAGAGACAGAGAGACAGAGAGAAGAAATTAAAATTCAGTGTAACAACAAATATTAAAATTAGATAGATCTATTTAATCATACGGTTGTTATTGGTGGTACATAGGTGAGGGATTTAATGGAGCCCTCACCTTAGAAGCAACCCATGGTGAATTCTAGAATGAACCATCAATTAAATGGTTCATGGGTGTATCACTTTTATACACCATTAGATTTATCTAAAGGCTAAGATGAGTTGTAAAAAAATGAGAACACTAATATCTTTACACACTTAATTCATTTCTCTGTCTTCTCTCTCATCCTTTGTGTTCTCTTTATCTTAAATCCAACCCTGCCAGAAATATCCCAAACCCTTTTACTCTTCACACAGCATGTTGTTGTTATGTGTCTCGAGAACTCTAAGACCATATAAAATTTAATTCATAATTCAATATCCTTTTCTTCTTGATTTTACTTGAAACATAAATTTGAAAATCACATTGAAAAAGGGTATTTTGTCTTGAAAAATTAGAAGGTTTTTTTTGTTATTTATTTTTTAAAAATTGCCTACTCTCTCTACTATTTTTTGAAAATTCGTTTAACTTCGTCGCCGGTAAAATGAGGAGTTGTGATTGCAGCCCAGATAACAATTTAGAAACAAAAACACAGTGTTGGGGTTGTTGTCGATAAGTATTGGGTATAATAAAAAAGAAATTGTTGATGTAATGAGCACTAATGTGATTGTTAGTGATGAGTGGTGGTGACATTGATGGCAAAAAGATAGGGTTTGTGATAACAATGAACTATGCCATTGACAAAGAGAAAGGAAAATCTCATACAGAGACAGAGAGACAGAGAGAAGAAATTAAAATTCAGTGTAACAACAAATATTAAAATTAGATAGATCTATTTAATCATACGGTTGTTATTGGTGGTACATAGGTGAGGGATTTAATGGAGCCCTCACCTTAGAAGCAACCCATGGTGAATTCTAGAATGAACCATCAATTAAATGGTTCATGGGTGTATCACTTTTATACACCATTAGATTTATCTAAAGGCTAAGATGAGTTGTAAAAAAATGAGAACACTAATATCTTTACACACTTAATTCATTTCTCTGTCTTCTCTCTCATCCTTTGTGTTCTCTTTATCTTAAATCCAACCCTGCCAGAAATATCCCAAACCCTTTTACTCTTCACACAGCATGTTGTTGTTATGTGTCTCGAGAACTCTAAGACCATATAAAATTTAATTCATAATTCAATATCCTTTTCTTCTTGATTTTACTTGAAACATAAATTTGAAAATCACATTGAAAAAGGGTATTTTGTCTTGAAAAATTAGAAGGTTTTTTTTGTTATTTATTTTTTAAAAATTGCCTACTCTCTCTACAATTTTTTGAAAATTCGTTTAACTTCGTCGCCGGTAAAATGAGGAGTTGTGATTGCAGCCCAGATAACAATTTAGAAACAAAAACACAGTGTTGGGGTTGTTGTCGATAAGTATTGGGTATAATAAAAAAGAAATTGTTGATGTAATGAGCACTAATGTGATTGTTAGTGATGAGTGGTGGTGACATTGATGGCAAAAAGATAGGGTTTGTGATAACAATGAACTATGCCATTGACAAAGAGAAAGGAAAATCTCATACAGAGACAGAGAGACAGAGAGAAGAAATTAAAATTCAGTGTAACAACAAATATTAAAATTAGATAGATCTATTTAATCATACGGTTGTTATTGGTGGTACATAGGTGAGGGATTTAATGGAGCCCTCACCTTAGAAGCAACCCATGGTGAATTCTAGAATGAACCATCAATTAAATGGTTCATGGGTGTATCACTTTTATACACCATTAGATTTATCTAAAGGCTAAGATGAGTTGTAAAAAAATGAGAACACTAATATCTTTACACACTTAATTCATTTCTCTGTCTTCTCTCTCATCCTTTGTGTTCTCTTTATCTTAAATCCAACCCTGCCAGAAATATCCCAAACCCTTTTACTCTTCACACAGCATGTTGTTGTTATGTGTCTCGAGAACTCTAAGACCATATAAAATTTAATTCATAATTCAATATCCTTTTCTTCTTGATTTTACTTGAAACATAAATTTGAAAATCACATTGAAAAAGGGTATTTTGTCTTGAAAAATTAGAAGGTTTTTTTTGTTATTTATTTTTTAAAAATTGCCTACTCTCTCTACAATTTTTTGAAAATTCGTTTAACTTCGTCGCCGGTAAAATGAGGAGTTGTGATTGCAGCCCAGATAACAATTTAGAAACAAAAACACAGTGTTGGGGTTGTTGTCGATAAGTATTGGGTATAATAAAAAAGAAATTGTTGATGTAATGAGCACTAATGTGATTGTTAGTGATGAGTGGTGGTGACATTGATGGCAAAAAGATAGGGTTTGTGATAACAATGAACTATGCCATTGACAAAGAGAAAGGAAAATCTCATACAGAGACAGAGAGACAGAGAGAAGAAATTAAAATTCAGTGTAACAACAAATATTAAAATTAGATAGATCTATTTAATCATACGGTTGTTATTGGTGGTACATAGGTGAGGGATTTAATGGAGCCCTCACCTTAGAAGCAACCATAAAACATAGTTTTATAGAAAATATATTTATAACAAATTTTTTATTTAAAATGTGAAAATATGTAATAGGTAAATGAAACTTTTTAAAAGTAACTTTTTATGAGTAAAATATATTTGGGTTCATGTAAATATCTCATGATTTAATTTTATCTTTTAAAAGATTATTTTGAAACAATGGTCATTTTAAATTTTTTCTTCTAAATTTTAGTGTTTGTCGTTTATTTGCTTTAATGAAAGTTGACGTGGTCACCATGTTACTTAAACTCAACCATTTGTTTGGCTGCAAAAAATTGCTTTAGTTTGCGAGGTTTACAAATCTCTTCTAAATTAATCTGGAAAATTCACTCTCTTCACTCATTTTTAGGAGTCGCAAAATAGACCTGGCTCATTGGACATGCCTGTTATATTTACAATTTAGTGCGGGACGGACCAAGGATTTAACCCTCACCCTCTAATGTGCTCACTCTGCTCCGTTTTTTTCGTGGACTTTTGCGTGCGCGGTTATTTATATACATTTTTGTGCTTTTAAATTTAAAAGGTGCAGTGCCCGCAAGCTTTCTCCATCTCGTATTCATTTTTTTTCAAGGTGAGCCTATGTTTTAGACTCGTAAACTCAACTATGTCCTTCTCGCCTGCCCCATTTTTTCCGGAAGAGACCTAAACGGGACGGGCATGCCGATTTACCATACCTACTCATACCTTCAAACCAAATCCAAAATCTAAATTATGATCTAAATATTTTATTTCTTTAACGTTAAGACGTGCATTTTCTTTTTTATTTAGTTTTAAAAAATAAATAAAAGGGATATCTCTAAGGTTGTTTTATACAACTGTTGTGACACACACACATAAACATATCACTACGGTTGGTAATGAAAACTGTTGTGAATTTTTTTACCTATATATAAGCAAATTAACTCTCGCTTATTGACAATATCGCTGTATCGTTCACAATAAAACCATAACACCCATTTTTTCTCTTCTTTTTCGTTATTAGCTTTCCTATTTTATAGAATAGCAAATCTTGTTCTTCATACACAAAGTTATTCTTCTTCTTCTTCTTCTTCTTCCATATTCTCTTGTTTTCGTGTATGTTGTTCTTATGTTTCACATGATTTTCATAAGATTTTTTCTCTTCTTCATCGTCATTAGCTTTGTCGTTATCGTATGTTGTTGTTGATAAATGTAGATAAATGTTTGTTGACATAATTTTTTCAAATTCGTCTTCACCACCTTAACAAAGCGCATGCGTGACGATCGTACATATGGTTTGTGTAGCTTATATATCTTTTTCATAACTTCACAAACTAGACGAACTTCATAATTTATTCCAATTCCACGATTATTTTCAATAAAAGGTGTGTTCTTGAAACAATTTAATATATCTTGTGATGTTGTATGTTGTTAGTGTTATGTTTCTAAAATGTATATATTTTTTTATGTTGTTGCATGTATTTGTTGTGTTGTTGTTGTTGACAAATGTTCTCAAAACAAGAATAAGACATTGCTAAGTCACAAGAAAGAGGTTTCTTGTGACTTACCAATGTTTTGTTCTTAAATTCTTATACAGGTTGACAGTAGTTGAAGTATAGTTTATTATATGCTATGTAGATTGCTTTTTTCATTAATTTTTCACTGAAAATACATTCATTTAAATTGACTTATAAACTTATATTTTAAAAATTAAGTTGTATTTGAAAATCAACTTATATAAATAAATGTTTTCTGAATTGATTGTGTCTCATCATTCATTTAATGTTCTTTAACATTTAGAATGTGATTTAATGACTTGATTCTTTCAATACATCGATATCTTTTCTTATAGTTTAATATGAATAAAATCTAATTATTGGTTAGGTCTACCTCATTATCGTCGCTTATCATCGTGATTTTTGTGATGATAAGTTATCATAACAATCACAATGAAAAGCGACGATGATGAGGTAGACCTAGCCAATAAATTGATGTGGTTCAAATTAAACTAGAATCGAAGGAATTTATGCAATGAATGAATCATACCACTAAACTACATTTTATGTGTTAAAGAGCAGGAAATGAATGATGAGAAGCATGCAATTCGGAAAACAGTGGTTTGTTAAAGTTCGTTTTCAAGAATAGTTTAATTTTTTAGATTATACACTTTTTAATCAATTTGAATGGTTGTATTTCTTTAATGAGGTGTATGAAAAAACAAGCAATCTACGTAGTATATATAATAAACTATGGGTACTTTCCACAACGGTTTTCTAATGTAACCGCGATAAATTGTAATTTATGTTCCAAAAATATCGTTGCTGAAAATAGAACCTGAGACCTTTAAGTCTATAACAACGGTTGAGATGTTAACTACCTGTTGTGATAGTGCACGCTTTCTAGTATACTACAATGGTCTCATGACCGTGATTGTAAGTAACACATTCACAACAACACTCTATATAACAACGTCGAGACCTGTGTGATTATACATTTTTTCCCACTGTTGTAGTATGTCTTTTTCGTAGTAGTGTAATAATAATCTTGAACACCAAAAATTACTTTTATCCGAGTCACCTATTTATCTCAATTCTTTCTATCAAGAATTGATAAGTGTCCTTCGAATTCTCCATAACCCATAGTGATTGAATTCACTTGAATCTTTAAGATCGTTCTCACTCTTGATACCAATTTGTTAAGAACATTATTTCTTAAAAAAAAATTGAAAAAAAGAATATGAGAATAAAAATTAAGTGAATAAGAACGGAATAATATATGAATTAGCTTACACATCAAATAATTACTTTATACAAACTTTTTAAAGTTGGAAACTAACTATAAATAACTATGAATTAGCTATTCATAACCAACTACCTACCGAATTCTAAGCTACCAGAGGCTTGAATTCATCTCAACAAATAATTTGTTAATGGATATTAAAAGACTAGAGGTGCTTAATGTTACTAGAAGTAGAAAACCCTACTATTAATGAAGTAGAAAATCCCACTATTATTGAAGTCGAAAACCCACGAGTGAACATTACTTTTTAATTAGTATTAAAAAAATACATGTTCCCTAATTTAATTTAGGAAATTTCTCTATAGACCTCCCAACCTTCTAGTCCACCTCTGGTGAAAAATCCAAACTACCCATGACTTCGGAAGTTCATTTCCGAAATGCAAGAAAAATGCGTTTTCGGAGATGCATCTCCGAAAGCGCCTTTTTTTTTGAAAAAATTGTCTTATTTCGGAAGTTCATTTCCGAAAACACCATTTCGGAAATGAACTTCCGAAATACTGCGCGTTTTGCAGATTTAGCAAAACAGCCCCCTCCCCCAATTCATTTACCCTAAATCAACTTAATACTCAACCCCTCTTCAAATTTTCTGCCAAAATCAAGTGTAAGATCAAAGAGCATTCCCAAGTCTTCTTCCAAACTCATCATCAAACACTAATTGGTAAGTTCTACATTGTTTTTTCAAGTTTTAGATCTATTTGAATAAACTCTAATAGGGTGTTTAGAAACTGAAAAAATCACATTAAGATAAGTTAGTACTGATATTAGGATGTTTAGTAGGCATAAAAGTAGTTTTGGTTTAGGTTTTTTGGGTCTGCCATTGGAGGCTGTATTGAAGGTCTGCGCAGGGGTGTTTCGGATGTTCATTTTTGAAAACACCTCCATCCCAGTTTTCGGAAATGAACTTCCGAACTGTATCAGAAGTTCAATTTTTTTTGTTTCTTCTTTTGTCTCGCATATTAATCGATTTCAATTGTTTACAGGAACATGTCAGGCAACCAACCAACACGCATCAGACAGGGGAGAGAGTCTCAGACTGCTTCGGCTAGACGCGAGCGGGCGGCGGCGCAGCTGGCGTCGACTGAGGGACGGGGGCAGGGCCGGGGACGCCGTCTGCGAGTTCCCGTGGACGTGGGAGAGGGTACATCTGCTTCAGGATCTAGGAGTCGGCTGGCTCGGGTATCTTCTTCCCGCCAGCGAGAGGAGGAGGAGGAGGTGCCAGTGCCATACCACGAGCAGGAGGGTGTACCGGATGTTGACCCTCCAGCCGGGGAGGAGCACGAGCAGGAGGATGGCTATCCGGGAGGGCCCTTTGACACTTCCGTGCTGATTCACTACCACGATCACGTCGCTCGGCGGATCTAGGAGGGAGAGGTATTTTTTTAATTTAACCGTTTATTTGTCACCATTTTTTATAATCTAACCGTTTATTTGTCGCTTATTTAATATATGTCCGCTTATTTAATATATGTCGCTTATTTGTTTTTTTTTGTAACAGGAGAGAGAGCCGCTGAAAATGGTCAACCACGCCCGCAAGATTTTCGGTCTGTTTAAACCAGCAGCTGAGTGGTTTAACGACCATGTGCGAGGTTCAGAGCTCAGCGGGCTCTGCATGACGGGGTACACCACCATCAGCACCGGCATGCAGGGGGCATTTGTGGAGCGCTGGCACAAGGAGACGTCCTCTTTCCACTTGCCGGTTGGGGAGATGACGATCACTTTGCACGACGTGCAGTGTCTTCTCCACCTGCCGATTAGGGGGCCGCTGTTGCACCACTCCAAGATCCAGAGGGTCGAGGCCATTGAGTGGATGACGCTCTATTTGGGCATGGAGCACGAGGTTGCTCACTTTGAGTGCGCCACGACTTCTGGGCCTCATATCCGGTTCACCACACTGAGCGCCTATTTCGAGCACCACTTGGTGTCGGCGGCCGAATCCGAGGATGCGGGTGACGAGCTGTTCACACACTATCACCGCGGCTGCGCTCTCCGGTGCTGGTACATGCATGTGGTAGGCGCTGCATGCTTTGTGAACAAGAGTGCCAGGTACGTCGACGTGACCTACCTCCGCTACTTCATGGACCTGGATACCGTTCACCAGTGGAACTGGGGGGCAGCTACTCTGGCATACCTCTACCAGAAGCTGAATGAGGCCCCCAACTGGAGGACGAGGCAGTTGGTCGGATCCTGCACACTGCTTATGGTACGTTTTATTTTAACACATTATCGTATTTATTTATTTATTTATGTTTCGTATTTATTTTTAATACATTATCGTGTTTCTGTTTCAGAGCTGGATCATTTCCTACTTCTCCCGCATCCACGGCTTTCACATCGATCCTGCGTACGTGGACGCCATGCCCAGGGCCGCCAGATACGCTCTCCAGAGGGGGAACGATGCGGTGGGACCATACTGTCTGTACTTGGACCGCACGATGCACGACGACATCATGATAAGTGCCAAAATGTACTTATTTTGTGTATGTAAATAGTGGCACTTATCGATACTTTTGTTAATACCGTTTGAATAATTCCCCGTTTTGTGTATAAATACGTATACTTTGTGAATAATTATATTTTCATATACTTTTATACCATTTGATAGTTTTTCCTTTGTTTTTATAGGTATTCATGCTTATTGGAGCCTTGAGGAATAAAGTGTCAAAGGCACGGCTTCGATTTCGCAATTTTGGTGAAAGCCCGCTTAGCCACCGTCAAGCGGACTTCCAAAGACTCAAAATAAGGATGACCAAAATCATCATTTTGGTTTCCATTCATTCATTATTGGATAGAGCATTGAATAAGCTTTCCAACGCTTCGAACCGGGCGCAATTCGGAGTTACGGTTCTCGAGTTATGGCGAAAACAAAATCTGATTTTTAGCAGACTCCGCTAAGCGGAGGGGGTCAGCTGAGCGGAGCTCCAGCGGAGCAAATCAGAGTCTGGATGCAATTTTGAGTCCGCTGAGCGGAGGGGGTCCGCTAAGCGGACCTGCTAAGACAGTTGCTCGTTAAAAGGGGCCAAAATCACATTTTTAGGTTATGGGTTGGGTATTTTTGAGTCCCAACACCATCAACTTCATTCTTAGAGTAGAATTGGCTTAGAAAACAACTTCGGAGGTTGCATAAGGATGATCGGGGGTGGATTGAGCGTCGAACGGAGCTGACAAACCGGGAGATCTTCGGTTCATTTCTCTTCTTCTTTGTGTATTTCTCTTTGGTTGGGTTTGTTTGTATATTTACTTGAATCTTATGTATATTTACCGATTATAATGTTATGTTTAACTTGCTTTACAAATCTGTGTTGATGTTGTTCTGGATTTTTGCTCTATGCTGGGGATTTGGGGTGCTTTAGAGATAAACTTCTTGAATCCTTATCTAGGATGATAATCTGTTGGTTCTGAACTCTAGAGATAGATTTAGAGCTAGCATTCACTGTGGGTATCTGTACTTAATGCTTTCGTGTTTGAGCGGCGCGCGAGAGATCGCCTACGCGAGAACACGAATGTTCTCGTGACTTCGCGTTAGAGATAACCTTAGTTGTGAGATGATCTCGTTTGTGCTCCAGAGATGGACGCTTATGTGAGAAATACGTGATGACATAGATGAGTATCGTAGGTTGAGTATAACGGGTTGGTAAGTGTATGTTTGTGAAGAGTGAATATATTTACATTCCTGATAAGTTATTTCTCTTCTAAGAATGTGTTTATTATTTTCTTGTCTATATCTTTGTTTACTTTTTGCTCATTCAATCCAAAGTTCGAAACCATAGAAACTGTTGAATGGCATCTCTCCATCTCTGAGGACGATAATTCCCGGATCAATATTTCCAAATCTTTTTTGTTGCTTGCCCTATACTACATTCAACAAAATGGCGCCGTTGCCGGGGATGGTTATGATTGCATCGCAATAGCTTTCATGGTTTTGAGCTTTGTATATAACGTATATATTGTATAGTTTCACATGTATATATTTACTTGTACATGTTTACTTGTTTATGTTCACCATATAAGTTTACTTGTATATGTTACATATAAGTATACTTTTATTGGTGAATGTTGGTGAAACATGTTGATCTCGGATGAGCTCTTTAATAACAAATCGTCACTTTTCAACTTGTGAATCCAACATTCACTAACTTTTCTCTTTTTATATGATAATAGTTGTTTGTGTTTCATACTTGTGCATATGTGTTGGTTTGTGTACATAAGTGTATACTTGCGTTTTCTTTTATGTTCGTATAATCGTTGTATATATTTGTACCCGTAACATTTATTGAGTGGTTGGTTAGGACACTTTCTTTAGGTTTATGCGGTGAGACGTCACCATGGCATGACGAGAAAAAGCTACTTTCCAAACACCAAAACAATAAAGGTGTCGAGCTAACGACGTAAAACAAGCGCTTGTTGGGAGGCACCCCAACGGTTGTAAAGTTTTGTTTATTTTTATGTTTAAGAGGAATTTAGGTGAAGTGGCGAGTGATTGAAACAGCTGGTGCAATTCTGATTTTTCTGAGTTCTGATGTGCCCACTAAGCGAGCTCAGCTCCGCTAAGCGAGCATAGCAGAATTTTGTTTTTCTGCTCTGTACCAGTGGGGTTCCCATTCCACTTGGTTCACTCCTTTTCCCACTTTCACCAAGGCTAAGTAGTTATAGATACTAGTTCTATTTTTCTAATTCTTTAATTGGTTGTTTGTACTCAATTTTTGGTTCGGTAATTCGAAGATTTTTGAGGTGATTTTCCAAAGCTTGAGTGTTTCAACTTGCGGATGTATGGTAGGATATTGTTTTTGAAGTGTATCATTCAAGGTACTCACTTATCGCTTTCTATAGCATAGCATGTTTAGGAAACTTTTCATTTGTACAATTACCATACCATTCATTCTTTTGCATTACTTGCTTGTTGATTGAATCACTTTAGTTCCCAAACCATAAATGTGAGGAAGCTTTCCATTGTTCATATATGCTGGAGGCCACAATCTTTGTTTTAACTGGATTTTATTATGCTTAATCTTTTGTTTATGTTGATTTTATGAAAGCATGAAAAGGATCAAGGCATTTTGTTTCATTTTGAGCACAACCACCATAACCAAATAGTCAATTCACCTTGTGAGTGTGTGATCATTTGTTAACCCTTTTGAGCCTTTTTGTCAATGTCCATGTTGTTTTTGCTAAATGCTTATCTTTGAGTGTTTAGTTGTCATTTTTGCATGGATGATTGATTCTTTGTTTTCTTGAACCCTCAACCATGATTTTTGGTATGAATTTTTACCTTGCCTTAAAAAGTAGGGAGTATTCACATGATGATGTGGTTGAATTCAAGTTGGGGAGAGAAATGGTTGTGTACTTATTTGGTTGTTGCTATGAAATTGAAAAGAAAAGAAAAAAAATGTGAAAAGAAAAGAAAAGAAAAAGAAAGAAAAAAAAATGAAAAAGTTTTGAAAAACAAAAAGAAAAGAGAAGCTAATAATTGTGCTAATAAGTATTGTGATTGGTTTGAGAAACTTGTGTTTAAGGAAGAAGTTTAATCGAGATTTTGTTGTTTGAATCTTTGGTGGATTGATCACTCCCTTAGGTTTAGGCAAGTTTTTGTTTCGATTAGCCTTAGGACTTATCCCTTGTTTATTAACCAAGCCACATTACAACCTTGAAAAGCCCTTGTGATTCTTGCTTTTATATCTTCAATGTGATTTTTGGATGAATGCATAATTTAATCTTTTGTTTGCAAGATTGTTGGATGAGTGTTAAAAGTCCTCCACCTTTGTGTGTTCTTCATCCATTGATGAAATTTTGCTAGGTGTGATTCATGATGTGAGCATGTATTGTGTTAGAATGTTTTGTATGCTTTTTGTGCTTAGGATTCGTTTCGTTTACATGTTGTCGTTGTAGTATAGTGGTAAGTATTTACTTTGTTTATACGTTTTTGTGTTGAGCCATACATTTGTTTTTGGTTTTCAAAACTTGTTGATTCACAATTCTTTGGTTTATTACTTTTGATTCTTTGATTTATTTGACATTGTTTGAGGACAAACAAAGTTTCAAGTTGGGGAGAGTTTGATAAGTGCCAAAATGTACTTATTTTGTGTATGTAAATAGTGGCACTTATCGATACTTTTGTTAATACCGTTTGAATAATTCTCCGTTTTGTGTATAAATACGTATACTTTGTGAATAATTGTATTTTCATATACTTTTATACCATTTGATAGTTTTTCCTTTGTTTTTATAGGTATTCATGCTTATTGGAGCCTTGAGGAATAAAGTGTCAAAGGCACGGCTTCGATTTCGCAATTTTGGTGAAAGCCCGCTTAGCCACCGTCAAGCGGACTTCCAAAGACTCAAAATAAGGATGACCAAAATCATCATTTTGGTTTCCATTCATTCATTATTGGATAGAGCATTGAATAAGCTTTCCAACGCTTCGAACCGGGCGCAATTCGGAGTTACGGTTCTCGAGTTATGGCGAAAACAAAATCTGATTTTTAGCAGACTCCGCTAAGCGGAGGGGGTCCGCTGAGCGGAGCTCCAGCGGAGCAAATCAGAGTCTGGATGCAATTTTGAGTCCGCTGAGCGGAGGGGGTCCGCTAAGCGGACCTGCTAAGACAGCAGCTCGTTAAAAGGGGCCAAAATCACATTTTTAGGTCATGGTTTGGATATTTTTGAGTCCCAACACCATCAATTTCATTCTTAGAGTAGAATTGGCTTAGAAAACAACTTCGGAGGTTGCATAAGGATGATCGGGGGTGGATTGAGCGTCGAACGGAGCTGACAAACCGGGAGATCTTCGGTTCATTTCTCTTCTTCTTTGTGTATTTCTCTTTGGTTGGTTTTGTTTGTATATTTACTTGAATCTTATGTATATTTACCGATTATAATGTTATATTTAAATTGCTTTACAAATCTGTGTTGATGTTATCTTGGATTTTTGCTCTATGCTGGGGATTTGGGGTGCTTTAGAGATAAACTTCTTGAATCCTTATCTAGGATGATAATCTGTTGGTTCTGAACTCTAGAGATAGATTTAGAGCTAGCATTCACTATTTGTATCTGTTCTTAATGCTTTTGTGTTTGAGCGGCACGCGAGAGATCGCCGACGCGAGAACACGAATGTTCTCGTGACTTCGCGTTAGAGATAACCTTAGTTGTGAGATGATCTCGTTTGTGCTCCAGAGATGGACGCTTATGTGAGAAATACGTGATGACATAGATGAGTATCGTAGGTTGAGTATAACGGGTTGGTAAGTGTATGTTTGTGAAGAGTGAATATATTTACATTCCTGATAAGTTATTTCTCTTCTAAGAATGTGTTTATTCTTTTCTTGTCTATATCTTTGTTTACTTTTTGCTCATTCAATCCAAAGTTCGAAACCATAGAAACTGTTGAATGGCATCTCTCCATCTCTGAGGACGATAATTCCCGGATCAATATTTCCAAATCTTTTTTGTTGCTTGCCCTATACTGCATTCAACACATCACTTGGAGGCCGTTCGTCGACTACGCTCAGATTGTCCCCTTTGACGGCATTGCTCTATATTCAGGCTGGTTGGCATGCGGGACCGGCATCATGGTCCGGTATCTCCCTGAGCGGTGCATGCGTCAGTTCGGATTCGTGCAGCGGATACCCAGGTCACCCTTTGAGGCAGCTCCCGACACAGTGACCCGAGTGCAGCTCACTGCCATATGGGAGGACTGGCAGCATCATGTGGTACCGCAGGAGTACCGTCTCACTCGGGTCACACAGGACTGGCACAGTGAGGAGGGGTACGTCACATGGTTCTACCGGGTGTCCCATCCTCTACTGAGACCCGACGTTCCCGGCGCTCCTAGGCCAGCACATGAGGAGATCCTGGAGAACCAGCAGGCCGAGGATGACCACGCCATTGATCTCCTGCCGATCTGCCAGCGGATAGAGATGCTTGGGCGGGACGCCTTGGATCGGGGTGTCGTTCTTCAGGGCGGTCCAGATGCAGTCGCCGTGATGGAGGCGATCGTCACTGATGCGGGCCGTGCGGCGGGGTATAGGCGGTAGAGGAGGGCTCAGGGTGAGAGGGTTAGGCACACCCAGTAGTGGTCGGGTTTATTTATTTTTTGTTTTCGGATTGTATATTGCGCACACTATTACTATTTGGTTCGGCTTGTATATATTATTTGGATTTTATTTATCGTATTAGTATTTTCTGTTTATCTGTTGCTTATTTTATTTGGCGTTTGCGTTTAATTAAAATGCGAGACTGTTTAAGAAATAACATAAAAAAAACACAGTTTCTGCATAATTCGGAAATAAACTTCCGAATTCACCCATGAGGTGTTTTCGGAAGTTCATCTCCGAAGACACCCCCTGAGGTGTTTTCGGAGATGAACTTCCGAATTATGGAATTTTTTTTTTAAAAAAAAGCGCTTCGGAAGTTCATTTCCGAAGCAGGGGTATTTTGGGATTTTCGCTGGGGGTGACCCCCATAGGGAGGTGGCTAAAGAAATTTTCTTAATTTATCTTTTTTTCATTTATACAAGAATTTCTTTTTACAATTTTTAACATAAAAATAATTAAAAATTAAGTAATTGTCAGAGAATATAGGAATCGTGGTTAATATCAATGGACTAAACGTTCAAGATCCATAAAAAATTTTGAGATCATAATTTCACACTTACTCGTAAAATTTTAATTAAAAATGTAGTGTTAATGCTTAGTCTATTCACTCTCCACGCTTCTCAAACTTCTCAAATAAGTGGTATTAAAGTCTTGACGGTCAAATTTCTAACAAATAGTATTAAAGTCTAGGTTAAACTTAGCGGAAGATCCATAATGAGATCTAGCATGGGTCAATGCTAGTGACGTGGATAGTTTACTTGTGAGAGAAATTTTTGAGTTCAAGTATGAATCATCTCACATCAATTAAAAGCGAAAGAAAGATATAGTTTTTTTGATTTAGAAAACTCAAAATGATAGTTTTTTTTATTCTTCAATGACACCTAAAGATGTGAAAGACATGAGCACTATTTTGGCTTAGAAATGATATATTAATTCGTGAATTTCGGTTGAGGAGTGCTAGCAACACTCTCTTTTCAACAATCTCTCCAACACTCACTTTTTTATTGGTTGAAATATGTGTGGGTCCCTCATTTCAGAAATGGATCCCACATAAAGTGGTAGGACCCACACATGTTTCAACCAATAAGAAAGTGAGTGTTGGAGAGAGTGTTGAAAAGAGAGTGTTGCTAGCATTTCTCATTTCTGTTTGTTGTGTCTTTTAGCTTCGTTGCTGTTACACGTGTTCTTGGATCGGGGAGATCTAGTTTTGTCTGGTTGGATTATTGTATGCCTACTATTTGTTCTTTTGATTTTTGACCCCCTTTATTGGTGTTTTGTATTCTTGTAGTTGGTTGTTGTGTTTTCTTTTAGGACCTAGACGTTTATCCCACAACTCTCCAATATATTATTATACTAATATACAATGTCCAAAAATACTTGGCATACATGACATACTAAACCTTTCTGTCTCTTTACCTTTTCCTTTCATATATGAAGAAATTCTTTTGTTACTACAAGTGTTACTATATTTTATTTCCTCTGTCTCTCTCTCACACGTTCTTTTCTTCAAATCTAAGTATTCTATAAACTTATCTCATAGATTCTTGTTACTCAAGCCATTGAATATTTCTTCCATCATTAGTTTCCAAAAGTAAACGCTCTTCTATATTCTCTCCGAAAACTCTACTATATTGCTACGAAATCACCTAGCAAATAAAAAACAACACGCTACACCCCAAAACACAACAACTCAGAAACTTTAAAACACACACAAACACATATTCATCAACAACCCAAAACTCAAACCTCACAAATATGTGTTTCAGACACTGGTTTTTGTGCCTCTATTGCACAATCTACGCCCTAATATTCTTACTCATAACCACCTCAATCATCTTCTTGATAGTAATCTCTCCCTCAAGCGTGAAATTCCACATAACCGACGCTACTCTCACCGAGTTCAACCTCACAAACAACAACTTATACTACAACTTCAAAGTCAACATCACAGCAAGAAACCCTAACAACAACATCATAGTCTATTACCGAAGAATCACCGCGATTGCTTGGTACAAAGACAATGAATTCAGTTATGTGAGTTTGGCACCCTTTGATCAAGGACACAAGAATACAACATATCTTGGACCTATAGAGTTCAAAGGGAACCGTGTGATTAATCTAGGACGTAAACAACTCGATGAGTATAGGGAAGAGACGCGGCTCGGGGTTTACAATGATTTGGCTGTTGATTTGGATGTTCGAATTAGAGCTAAGTTTGGAAGCTTCTTTAAGAGTGGACGGTTTAATCCACCGGTTGTGCAGTGTCGTCGGTTGAGCATTCCTTTGGTTTCTTCTTCCAAGGGTAACTCATCATCACCATCAATATTTTCTTTTAGAGTCAGAAGATGTAGTAGTGGTTCTTTCTTTACCGATCGTGATGCAGATGCAGCAGCAGCTTGATATGAATAATGAATAATTATAACAATTTGTATACTGTTTTTTTCACTTCAATTACATTCGATTTACAATTTTGTACTATGTTAAGCATTTATGTATATGATAAAGTTATGTTTGTTACATATGTATTCTTTGAATGTAGATATTAATATTGTATGTGCTTATTCTTATCATTTATGTGTGGCATTAACTTCAATTTTGGTGACTTGTAGATTTCACATACACACTGAAATACTGAAAACAATAAGAAGGTTAATGTGTTTGCTCAAGAAAAAAATTAAAAGAAGTTATGTGTGTACTATTGTTTCTATACAGCTTGACATGGATAAATAAGCTAACGAACCATCCATTCTAAAATGAATAGTTTAATGCAAACAAAATATTTGAGATTGACATATTGCTTTTGGAAATTCAAGAACTAAATAATTGATCACTAGTAAGAGAATATTTTGCCTTGTGTATATCATTATATATATATATATATATATATATATATATATATATATATATATATATATATATATATATATATATATATATATATATATATATATATATATATATATGGAGCATATCAAGTGAGAGCATTTTTAAATGAGAGCATGAGAGGAAGAAATATCAACCATTGGATTCATCAAGAGAGAGAATGTTAATACATTAATGAGGTTATTAATTTCTCTCTCTTGATGAATCTAATGGTTGATATTTCTTCCTCTCATCTCTCATTTAAAAATGCTCTCACTTGATATGCTCCTATATATATATATATATATATATATATATATATATATATATATATATATATATATATATATATATATATATATATATATATATATATATATATATATATATATATATATATATATATATATATATATATATATATATATATATATATATATATATATATATAAAGAGTATCCTAACCGTAAGACCCAACTAAATCGTAGCACTAATCTTTTAATTATATATTGAGATTGATTTGCTAATTAGATACTGTTCTAGACTGGTATGGTCAGATGGTTAGGAATGATCCAATCTGTTTCTGACTTTAGGGCGGCCCAATGACTTTGGCCCAATCACATAAGGGCAAAGGAAACCCCTTTCTGTCTGCCCCTATATCGAGGACACTCCTCCATTAAGTTCGAGGACATCATATCGTCGCAGCCCTCGACCTGGCTTATCCCTCGCCTACTGCTAGGCAGTTCCTCTTCCCCTCCGTCGAGGACAGACGACCTCTTGCTCGCTGGACATTCTTGTCGACCAAGGATACATTTCTGCCCGACCAACGGCTAGTTTCGGGAAGCCTCCCAGGATTCCTAAACATACTCCTAGATCCACGATCCAGCCCAAAACGCGGACCAATGGCCAAGCCCTTGAAACACTGAAACGTATCTGTGCTCTTACTTACTTGATCATTGGAAACGCTGGCCCACTTTTAGGTTCTGATCGCCTTCCAGATCAGTGGCGACGTCTGTGGGAAACATTTGCTCTCCCCGTCTTTTCCTCCTCAACATTAGAAAACCAAAGCAATCTTCAACAATCACATTATGGCCAATCTCAACGATGACCGCAATGTTCATACCGCCGTCATATATCCCGAGCGTAAATTCGACCTCGACCCCGCCAACCCTTTCTTAGAGGACGTAATCCCTCAGAAACGGGACGGTGACACTGCATCTCCATCCTCAGATGATGCTCGCGATCTTGGCGCCCTCCACGCCAACCCTGGCAATACCAAAAAGATCTAAAAAAGCGTGCCTGAATCTTCTAAGATCCCATCCCGATCAATGTCGATCCCATGCTCGCGGTCTTGTTCAAAGCCATCAATAAGACTAACTCCTTGATCCTCTTACAAAACGAAAGGATCGGGGCGTTAGAAGGAACACGCCCGTCAAGGTCTCCCCAGCAGAGACACCGAGGACGGTCTCGAAGCCCCTCTCCACGGCCAAGAGAATGTCGTTTAAACCGAGGAGAACCAGAGGTCCCAGTGGTCAAGAAGCATGACTTTAACTCTCCCCGCCACAATCAGCTCTCTCCGGCGTCCAAGATATGTAGAGAAAATCCCCGGGCAGAGACTCGACGAACACCTCCCAAAGATCGTTCAAGAAGTCAGTCTCCTCGACGAGACCGCAGACATCGTGGGTCTCCCGCCCACTCTCCCAATTTCAACAACGATGACGAGCCTCGAGACCCGTGACATGTTGATATCACGGCGGCCAGACTTCTCAAGGGACTGGAGAATCCTCCCGATTTGGACACATATGACAATACCACCGACCCTGACGAGCATATAGAAAATATCGAGGCTCTGCTCGATTACCGTGGCGTTTGGGGCACGATAAAATACAAGTCACCACTTTGAGGAAAGGGGATATGGCCTGGTATAAGAATCTCCCCGACGGGTCCATCAAGTCCTGGAGACAGTTGGGGAGAACCTTGTCCAGACATTTCATGGCCTCTCGTCGCCACCCGAAATCAGAGACGTCGCTAGAAGCCATCATTCAGGGAAAGGATGAGTCCCTCCAAGCATATAATATGAATGCTAGAAGTTAAAATAAAATTAATAGAACAAAATAAAGCATAAAAAGGTCAACAGTGCAGGCGTTAGTTAACATAAAGGACCCACGTGTAGCGAAAAAAACATTAAGGACTAACTTGTTACAATTAAATAAGTTAAAGGATCTTGGAGGTAGTTTAGCCAAAATATTTTTATGGCCTAGCCATCTAATTAGGGGAATGTTTGATAATTGGAAGACTATTTCAAACTGAATAATCATTTAGACCTAATAACCTAATCAATTATATTCACTAGGTTGATTCTAAAATCAATTAAGATTGTCTCTTAATGATTGGTAATGGTTAAATATCAAAACCTTCCATTTATGCCTTGAACAATTGATTATTAGAAGTCAATAATCGATTGGCCTAATCAATTAGGAGAATTATTTCACTCATGGATAATTTCAAAATTTAAACCACAACTTGGACTATAGAAAAAGAGTTTCTCTATCATTTTATTTCACATGGAAAATGAACTTTGATCTCACTTTCATTTCTCTCATTATTTTCAATAAATCCCTCATTTTCTCCCACATATTTAGCCATAATGTTTTGAGATTGCTCTTGAGTCTAAGTGAGGACTTTGTTATGAGCGAGGGTTTAATTGTAAGTTACCAAGAGTGAGGACTTTGTTCTCGAGTCTTGTTTGATTTGGGGGATTGTCTTAGAAAGTCTCCATTTGGTTCATGAGTTATGCCAAGTAGAAAAACTCTTTTTTGGTTTGTGAAGATCAACCATTAAAATCTCTATAACGGTTCTTGAGCTCGATCTGGTTAAAAGCTCTATCGAATTGAGATTAGCTAGTGTAAAATTTCACTTGGTTCTTAAGTTCAACATGACGTTAAAGCTCGGCTGGTTTGATATTAGAACTTGTAAAATCTCAACTTGGTTCTTGGTCACCCTATATAAAACTCTAGTTCATTTCAGAGGCTAACCGACTCAAAATTTCATCTTGGTTCGAGATCAACTTGTTGAAAATCTCTGTTTGATTTGGAGTATGAGTATTCTAAACCCTGTTTCTTGTTTGGTTCGAATTAGCCTTAAAAATTGATTTGCTTGTATAAGGAGGTTTATGAGCATATTCTTTTAAAATATCTCTAGTTTATTGGATATTCTCAAGAATTATTTTTGGGGACAAGAGTAGGTCAATTAAGGTCGAACTTGTATAAATATTTAGTGTTTATCTCTATCCCTTATCTCTTTAATTTATTGTATTTCCTTTGGTTTTCCGATGCTTATTTACTTGTTTAGTTTTAAAATGTTTCCAATTTCTGTTTTTCCCAATGATTTTTTTCAACCAAAGTTTCTCAAATCTCTACAATTCACATAACTCTACAAGTCAGATGTTCAACAAATGGTGTCAAATCCTAATGCCTATTTAAATACTAATAATCTAAGAAGAAAGATGACTTCAAACACTTATTTTAACAAGCAGACTTTTCTAAACACACCTCCACCGTTTAATGGTGATATGTTTGAATTGTGGAAAGTTAGAATTAAAATTTTCACATAGAGTATCAATATTGAATTGTGGAAAATAATAATCAAGACCCTTTATCCCAGTCATTACATTAGTGGTGTAGTAGTAGATAAACTTGTTTTCCTTTGAACTGAAGAAGACAATAGAGAGGGTTCGAATTGGATCTTAAAGCTAAAACCCTTGTGGTTATGTCTTTAAGTGAAAATCAATTTCTTTATGTCCTTAAATATAATTTTGCTAAGGAAATGTGGTACACTCTTGAAATAATATATGGAGTCTCTCCAAGTATCTAACAAGGGGGATTAACTCACGAAGCAGAGAAGTTGAAACACTAGATGAATGTGAATGTTATCTTCACAGATGGTGTTAAACCTTTATAAATTTTGGAAGTCATGTTAGAACCTTCGTAGCTAACAAATATTAAAGAGTTAAGATTTGGAATCAGAAAACTGAACCAACACTAGTACGAAAAAGGAATTTAACAACGGTTGGAAAAGATATTTAATCACATAGGTCCTAACGTTGTTATGTATTGTTGTAAATACGTTACTTACAATCACGATCCTGGGACCGTTGTAGTATATATACTGGAAAACACGTGCGATATCACAACGGTTAGTTAATACAACCGTTGTGATAGACCTAAAGGTCCCAGGTTTGATTCTCAACAGTGATATTTATGACTCTCTTGTTGAGGGCTCTTCGTTAAAGTTGACATGTGGAACTGAATGCTACAATCTAAAGCTTTATATATTATCACAATAACAAATTCACCTCGGTTGGAAAACAAAACCAAAGTGAAAAGTGACTTATTTATAGATTAAAAATAAAATATTCAATAAGACGTCACTTTTAATAAAAAAACATGGTCCGATGATGCTGGGATTCAAAGCGTGTACGCTGAATTAATTAACCCCCAGTTTTCAAAAAAATCGACGGAATATAGTATATATTTTTATTAAAAAAACATTTTACGATATGTGAGGTGAAATAGTTGACTTATTAATAATAAATAGATTTTATTTGAAACATAGATATACTCAATATTAAAAAAAATGTATTCATAATTATTTGATACTAGTCACTTTGTATTTGAAACATAAATATAATCAAATATTAATAATTTAAGAATCATTGTGATTTTCTTAAAAATATATTTAGTCATGTAAATGATATTGCACTAAAAAAATACTCACGTGAAATTCACGCCGCAAACAAAAGTATCATGCCACAAAACACAAATTAGCGACGTGAGCAAACACAACGCATGAATACATATAGCAACTTTTTACAACGTGAAAAATACGAGACATCTTTGCCACGTGAAAATCAAGGCGCTAAATGTACATAAAGCCAAAAAATTCATTCTTTCCCTCCTTAACATGATAGAACATTAACTAGTACAAAAACATTCATAGGAAATACAAGAGACGCTATAAACTTGAAAAGTACACAATAAATAAAAGCACCAACCTTCCGCAAAGACATGTAAACGTAAAACAAAGTATCATTGGGGTTAAGAAGATATTCAACAGAGGTCTAAACAACTACAACAATAAATTACACCATTAAAAAAACAACATTTTTAGCACACAATCGTTTACTGGTTGTTGCTCTTTCTTCAATTTCTGTTCGATTATCCGTTGCAAGGAATAGTTTAGTGAAGTGGTGTGAATCATGCAAGCTCGGGAAGGGCAATTGCTTCCAGTGGTCGGTGGAAGAGGAGCGGCATATTGTTTCTCTTTAGGTACAACGACGATGATGAAATGAGAGAAAGAAGAAAAACATAAAATATGAGAGAAAGAAGGAAAGAAGAAAATGTGAATGGAGAAAGAAAGAAGGAAGGGTAAAGCATAAGAGAAAGAAGGAAAGGGTAAAACGTGTATGGAGAAAGAAAATATGATTTTTCAAGTGTGGATAGAGAAAATACTTGATTTTTATTTTTTTTATAATTTTAAAATATTTAATGACGTGAAAATTAAGTGACAAAATATTTTACTTACAAATTCACATGCCTGGAACTCTTCCCTTGTATCGTTGAAATGACAAATTTTGATAATATAATTCATTATTTCAACCGAAATTATTCATTAAATTTCAATATAAATTGCCTAATGGTAATTGCATAGGTAAAGAGATAATGAGAGGTAGTAGACTAGTGGTTGCATATAGATAAATAACAATAAAATATAAATATTATAAAATACCAAATTTAACCTTTCAGTTTTTGAAGAAAAAATTTATAAAAGATATTATAGGATTACTGATCGTTTATTTGCAATCACATGCTATATATTAAAGATATTCTTTTTTAAAGAATAATTTAATATAATTTATACATATGTTTTTATTTAAATATTTAGAAAGATAATTTTTTATCTCTAAGTTAAAGGTCTGAACTTTGATAATTTTTTTAAAACATAAATAAATATCATATATTTGTAAATAATTTATATGTTTTGGACTTAGATATCATTTGTTTCTCTTAAAAATTGTTCCCTAAAAAAAAAAAAAACAGAAATTTTAATTAGACATTAAGATTCAATACATGATTATTATTATTAAGGATAAACAATTTAGAAAAATAAAAAATCACTCTATCCGTCCCACAACGAAGGACCTAGCCCACCATTTCACACAGATTAAGAAAAGTGTATAAAAATAAGAGAGAGAATAAATTTTTTACTATGATACCCTTATCATGTATTGAAAATGATGAAATTATTATTCAATTGGAGGATAGAATTGAAAAAATGTATTGAAAATTAAAATGGGTCATTCATTTAAGACACCATTTTATTCCAAATAAATAACGGAAAAAGTACTATAAGATCTAATAAAATGGATTAATAATTACATATTTTACTATAGTTTTTTTTTTATAATTACAAAAACAAACATTTTGTTAAAAATTATTTATGATTAAGATGCAACTCAACTTCTTCAATAATTATATTTTTTATAAGTATTTATTAAAAAATTACAATTAAGAATTAGAAAACAACAATAAAGAAATTTTTTCAATAATGCAACAACAGTTAAATTAAAAAGAGAGTATAAAAAGTAATATAGAAGAAGAATGAATAAGAGAAATTAAAAATTAAAAATTTAAAGTTATTGTTTCTGTAAATATTTGTATGAGAGAAAATAAAAAATTATAAAGAGAGGAAAAAAATGGATGTTACATGAGAAGTAGATACATGTAGATCATGTGAAATAGTATATTGTTTCACTAACAAAAAAATTAAAAAAAATAATTTACACTAAAGTGTTAGAGGGTAGGTAATGTATTAGTGGATAATGGAGAGATACCTAGAATGGATTTTACTAATTAGAAAGTGTAGCAAAGAGGAAATAGAAATAATAGAATTAATTGAGAGGTCATGTAAACATGTGTAAATGGTGAGTAAATTTTTATTTACTTTTAATAAAAAAAGATTAAATAAAAAAAATTCATTTTTAATTTTTTTAAGTCGCCTCTGTAAACTAATTAACTTAAAAAGTCTATTTATTAAGTAAGGTGCGCCAAACTGGCCTAAGAAATGTTTATAATTGTAACACGCCACTAATTTGATTCCCACTTGTCAAATTTTAGTGAAATAAAAAATAAAAACAAAATTTTAGATTGATATGAGAATTCGAACCGAAGACCTCAGACTCCCAAAATATTAAATGTGCCGATAGGCTAGCTAAGATTATGATATTACTATTTTATATATATATATATATATATATATATATATATATATATATATATATATATATATATATATATATATATATATATATATATATATATATATATAAGGAGGGATCAAATTACACCCGAAGAATTACACCACGAGTTACACTCGCTCATAATTTCATTTTAAATAAATATTTTTTAAAATCAACCGTTGGATTGAAACATACTTTCATATAGATCATACCTATAAAGTTTGATATTAATCCACAATGATCGTATAGTAAATCATTGTAGCGGGGGCACTATTTAAAGTCGTATGGACTGAGCCAACACAAGGATTGTTAGCACCTAGTAGGATCCGAACTCAAGATTTTGAGAGGAGCACACCCTTAAGACCTTGGGAATATCTTAATACACCCATATGTCTTAGAGACCTCTGACGAAAATATCAAAATATCCCTAACTTCGGATCTGCACATCCGAATGCACCTTTTATTGAAAAAAAATGGTGAATTCGCATGTGCACTTTCGAAGACACCTTTTTTAAAGAAAATATGCGTTCGGATGTGCACATCCGAAGACACTTTTTTTTCTTCAAGAAAAAATAATTTCGCATGTACACTTCCGAAGACACCTTTTTTTCAAGAAAATGTGACTTCGGATGTGCATATCCGAACATGTATGGGGCAGTAAAAACCAAAGCAACAAAGCATAGATTTATCATAAATTATCAAAATTACATAAATAGTTCAACAAAAATTTTAACGTTACATATTGTTTTAAACGGATAGTTGAGGATGTCTCAACATTTTGATAACATCTTCTCCCGATCTTTGAAGCTTCGCAATCAACTCGATCGGACCCTTTGAAGAATATTGTTGAAAATTTTTCCACATAACCTGTAAATCGTCGTCGTTCTTAAGCTCAAATGGGTTGAACTTTACTTTTCCTTCACTGTCAAGTGAAGATGAACGATACTCAAGTTGGACCACCTTCTGATTTTTTAGATATTGCAAGAGAGAGTTTAGTATCAGAATTAGCTCGGTGAACGGGCTGTCGTGCGGGAACCTAAATTGAAGCGGCACCGTGTAACCATTGCCGAAGTAGACAAAAGCAAGGTGATGACAGGTTTGAGTCATTTCTGATTGACGAACCTTGCTATCACAACACTCAACCCAAGCTTGCTAGCTTCAATTCGGATCCATTCAAGAAAATGTTGACGAGAGATGAAATTTATTTTATTTGTAAATTATTGTTGAACATCTATCGTGACAACAATCATTTTAACATCGTTCTACACCTCATTCGGCTTAGCATCTTTGTTGACCTTCTATGGAACCTTTACACCATCTTTAGGAATGTTGTCGGGGTGCACCATACGAAACACGACAAAACACATAAATTCTATTCAAACAAGTTTTTGAGTTCTGTAGCAGATATTTTTTCCGGAAATGCACATCTAAAAAAAGTTTGGTTGAATTCGGAAATGCATATCCGAAGTGGCGCAGTTTTCTTCTTCCACAAATAAGCACGAATGCAAGGAAATGAAAGATGAAATGAGGAGACTTTACCTTAAATTGTAGCTTTGATACTCTCTTTGCTATGGTCCACCACTTCAAACTTGGTTTGAAGACGAAAAATGGATTGGAAATGGTTGAAGTTTTTGAGAGGGTTTTATTATGGAGTGAAAGAAAATGAATGAAATAGTAATAATGGTAACAATGTATAGCAAAAGTATTTTCGAATATGCATATATGAAAATACCTTTGTCATTTTAAATCCAACATTTAAATAATAAAACGTTTGAAAAAGGTGATTTAGGATGTGCATATTCGAAACATCTTGTAAATATAAAAATAAGTGCGTTCGGATATGCACTTCTGAATGATATTTTGGGGTTTTCAGAGGTGTTTTTCCACCATATAGGGTGGCTTAAGAGATTCCCTATTTTTTTGAGCTTTTTAAGTTTGGCCCGAAAAAAGTTTCAAAAATCCAGACTGACATTGATAATTGAAAGTCTACGACCTATTAAAAAAACATCATAAATTTAACAAGAGATTTTGTTCTGCGACCCTTCAATTATATCCGACACCCATTAATTTTTCGTATTAATCAAAATGTCCTTCTCATTATTTACCTATCTCAAAATTATAATTGATCAAAATAATTCATTTTTATTGAAATTATAATTTTGAAATTTCTAATCGTTGTAGCCAAAAATCTAATATAATTTTTTTTGAAATTAGTTAAAACTTTTCATTTTTACCGTATATTTAAAAATCTTATGTATTTTTATCGTATTTTTAAATACTCAGCACATTTATCCGCTATATCAGAAAATGTGATAAGCAACAAAATTCTCGTATACTAGATTTTTCAGACATTTTTGGAAATTTTGGTATACTAGATTTTTTAAAAATTCTGGTATATCGAATTTTTAGTCTAGTCTAAAATATACGGTAGTTCAGTTTATGATGCTTTTTATGTGCGCACTCCTACAATAGATGGTTTTTCTACATATTTTACACAGTTCTTCACCACTGACAATGTATGTTTTACTTGCATGTTTTGTTTTTAACTGGAGCAAAATTTAATAGACTTTTGATATCTCCGGCATACATATTTCATTCATTGTATGTGGTAAATGACAGAGATTTCTCTCCCGGACTAACGTGTTAACATGGACACACCCCATTGGTAAACAACATGGCGTTATTGTTGTTACTATTCATTATAATACCGCAAATGCGATTAGAGGGAGAAAGATAAATGGATTATGGATGTAAGAGAGAAGGAAACTAAGAAGAAGAATTTCTCTCAAGACACTTTTAGTATAAAAATCAGATGTCCATTAATGTTGAGAACTGTGTCAAGTGATAACGGTTGGAAGGTGACAATTATGTATGGAATTTACAATCACGAACTAGCTAAGAATTTAGATGGTCATGACATATTAGGGCGCTTAAAACATAATGAAAGACAATTTTAGAATGACATGACAAAATACAGTATAGTTCTCAAGTACATAGATGATTCTTTGAAAGAGAGACATAGAAAATCTAACGAGCATTACACATGTGTATAAGGCAAAGAGAAAAGAGGCCTATTGACTGAAATACAACATTTGTGGAGACTAATTCACGAAATTCGTTAAACTTGGTTACATGCGTATTTTGTAAGATTTTCGTATGCTATACTACATAAAAGTCACGAAGTTTGTCAAACTTGCAAAACTTTGGTCTTTTGGAAGATTTTCGTGTGCTATACTACATAAATGTCATCAAGTTCGTTAAACTTGCAAATTATAATATTTTGGAAAATTTTCGTGTGCTATACTACAACAAAGCCGTGAAGTTCGTTAGACTAGCAAATTTTAATGTTTTGGAAGATTTTCGTGTGCTATACTTCATAAAAGTCACGAAGTTCGTTAAACTTGGTTACATTGGTATTTTGGAAGATTTTCGTGTGCTATATTACATTAAATACACGAAGTTCGTTAAACTTACAAAATTTGGTCTTTTGGAAGATTTTCGAGTGCTATACTAATGAAAACTCACGAAGTTCGTTAAACTTTTTTAAATTGGTATTTTGGAAGATTTTCGTTTGATATACTACATAAAAGTCACGAAGTTTGTTAAACTTACAAATTTTAATATTTAGGAAGATTTTCGTGTGCTATAACATATAAATGTCTCGAAGTTCGTTAAACTTGCATACATTGGTATTTTGGAAGATTTTTGTTTGCTATACTACATAAAAGTCACGAAGTTTGTTAAACTTGCAAAATTTGATCTTTTGGAAGATTTTCGTGTGCTATACTACATAAAAGTCACGAAGTTTGTTAAACTTGCAAATTTTAAAATTTTGGAAGATTTTCGTGTGCTATACTACTGAAAACTCACAAAGTTCGTTAGACTTACAAATTTTAATAATTTGAAAGATTTTCGTGTGCTATATTACTTAAAAGTCTCGAAGTTCGTTAAACTTGCATACACTGGTATTTTGATAGATTTTCATGTGTTGTACTACATTAAAGTCACAAAGTTCGTTAAACTTATAAATTTTAATATTTTGAGAGATTTTCGTGTGCTATACTACATAAAAGTGACGAAGTTCGTTAAACTTACATACATTGGTATTTTGGAAGATTTTCGTTTGCTATACTACATAAAAGTCACGAAGTTTGTTAAACTTGCAAATTTTAGTGTTTTGGAAGATTTTCGTGTGCTATACTAAATAAAAGTCTCGAAGTTTGTTAAACTTGCAAATTATAATATTTTTGATGATATTCGTGTGCTATACTACATAATGGTCACGAAGTTCGTTAAACCTATAAATTTTAATAGGGTTAATAGTAATTCAACCCCCTGTAATGTTAGCGAATTTTGCTTTTCCCCCTCCTTACCTTTTGGCTACGGTTTTTTCAAAAAAACCGTTGCCAAAACCAAAACACGCTCATAATACAGGGGGGTAAACTACTATTAACCCATTTTAATATTATGGAAGATTTTGGAGTGCTATACTACATAAAAGTTACGAAGTTTTTTAAACTAATATTTTGATAGATTTTTGGGTGCTATACGACATTAAAGTCCCAAAGTTCGTTAACGTTGCATACATTGTTATTTTGGTATTTTGGTTGATTTTCGTATGCTATACTACATAAAAGTCAGGAAGTTCGTTAAACTTACTTATATTGGTATCTCGGAAGATTTTCGTGTGCTATACTACATAAAAGTCATGAAGTTCGTTAAACTTGTATACATTGGTATTTTTGAAGATTTTTGCGTGTGCTATACTACATAAAAGTCACGAAGTTTGTTAAACTTCCAAATTTTAATATTTTGGAAGATTTTCGTGTGCTATACTAATGAAAACTCACGAAGTTCGTTAAACTTGGATAAATTGGTATTTTGGAAGATTTTTGTTTGCTATACTACATAAAAGTTACGAAGTTTGTTAAACTTACAAATTTAAATATTTAGGAAGATTTTCGTGTGCTATAATATATAAATGTCTCCAAGTTCGTTAAACTTGCATACATTGGTATTTTGGAAGATTTCCGTTTGCTATACTACATAAAAGTCACAAAGTTTGTTAAACTTGCAAATTTTAAAATTTTGGAAAATTTTTGTGTGCTATACTACTTAAAATTCACGAAGGTCGTTAAACTTGGTTACATTCGTATTTTGTAAGATTGTCGTGTTTTAAACTACATAAAAGTCTTGAAGTTTGTTAAACTTCCAAATTTTGGTCTTTTGGAAGAATTTCGTGTGCTATACTACATAAAAGTCATGAAGTTCGTTAAACTTGCAAATTTTATTTTGAAAGATTTTCGTGTGCTATACTAATGAAAACTCACAAAGTTCGTTAAACTTGGATAAATTGGTATTTTGGAAGATTTTCGTTTGCTATACTACATAAAAGTTACGAAGTTTGTTAAACTTACAAATTTAAATATTTAGGTGATTTTCGTATGCTATACTACATAAAACTCACGAAGTTTGTTAAACTTGCAAAATTTGGTCTTTTGGAAGATTTTCGTGTGCTTTACTACATAAATGTCACGAAGTTCGTTAAACTTGGTTACATTGGTATTTGGAAGATTTTCATGTGTTATACTACATAAAAGACACGAAGTTCGTTAAACTTGCAAAATTTGGTCTTTTGGAAGATTTTCGTGTGCTATGCTACATAAATGTCACGAAGTTCGTTAAACTTGGTTACATTGGTATTTTGGAAGATTTTCGTGTGCTATGCTACATAAAAGACATGAAGTTCGTTAAACTTGCAAAATTTGGTCTTTTGGAAGATTTTCGTGAGGTATACTACATAAAAGTCACGAAGTTCGTTAAACTTACAAATTTTAATATTTTGAAAGATTTTTGTGTGCTATAATACATAAAAGCCTCGAAGTTCGTTAAACTTGCATACACTGATATTTTGGAAGATTTTCGTGTGCTATACTACATAAAAGTCACAAACTTCGTTAAACTTTCAAATTTTAATATTTTGGGAGATTTTGGTGTGCTATACTACATAAAAGTCCCGAAGTTCGTTAAACTTGCATACATTGGTATTTTGGAAGATTTTCGTTTGCTATACTACATAAAAGTCAAGAATTTTGTTAAACATTCAAATTTTCAAATTTTTGAAGAATTTCGTGTGCTATACTACTTAAAATTCACGAAGTTCGTTAAACTTGGTTACATTCATATTTTGTAAGATTGTCGTGTTTTATACTACATAAATGTCACGAAGTTTGTTAAACTTGCAAATTTTGGTCTTTTGGAAGATTTTTGTGTGCTATACTGCATAAAAGTCGTGAAGTTCGTTAAACTTGGTTACATTGGTATTTTGGAAGATTTTCATGTGCTATACTACATAAAAGACACGAAGTTTGTTAAACTTACAAAATTTGGTCTTTTGGAAGATTTTCGTGTGCTATACTAATGAAAACTCACGAAGTTCACTAAACTTGGTTAAATTGGTATTTTGGAAGATTATCGTTTGCTTTACTACATAAAAGTCACGAAGTTTGTTTAACTTACAAATTATATTATTTAGGAAGATTTTCGTGTGTTATAACATATAAATGTCTCGAAGTTCGTTAAACTTGCATACATTGGTATTTTGGAAGATTTTCGTTTGCTAGACTACATAAAAGTCACGAAGTTTGTTAAACTTGCAAAATTTGGTCTTTTGGAAGATTTTCGTGTGCTATACTACATAAAAGTCACGAAGTTCGTTAAACTTGCAAATTTTAAAATTTTGGAAGATTTTCATGTGCTATACTACTGAAAACTCACGAAGTTCATTAAACTTACAAATTTTAATAATTTGAAAGATTTTTGTGTCGTATATTACATAAAAGTTTCGAAGTTTGTTAAACTTGTATACACTGGTATTTTGATAGATTTTCATGTGTTGTACTACTATAAAGTCACGAAGTTTGTTAAACTTATAAATTTTAATATTTTGAGAGATTTTCGTGTGCTATACTACATAAAAGTCACGAAGTTCGTTAAACTTGCATACAATTGTATTTTGGAAGATTTTCGTTTGCTATACTACATAAAAGTCACGAAGTTTGTTAAACTTGCTAATTTTAGTGTTTTGGAAGATTCTTGTGTGCTATAACAAATATAAGTCTCGAAGTTCGTTAAACTTGCAAATTTTAATATTTTGGATGATTTTCGTGTGCTATACTACATAAAGGTCACGAAGTTCGTTAAACCTATAAATTTTAATATTATGGAAGATTTTGGAGTGCTATACTACATAAAAGTTATGAAGTTTGTTAAATTTGAAAATTTTAATATTTTGGAAGATTTTTTGTGTGCTATACTACATTAAAGTCCCAAAGTTCATTAACGTTGCATACATTGGTATTTTGGTCTTTTGGTAGATTTTCGTGTGCTATACTACATAAAAGTCATGAAGTTCGTTAAACTTGCAAATTTTAATATTTTGGATGATTTTCGTGTGCTATACTACAGAAAAGTCATGAAATTCGTTGAACTTAGTTATATTGGTATTTCGGAAGATTTTCGTGTGCTATACTACATAAAAGTCATGAAGTTCGTTAAACTTGTATACTTTGGTATTTTGGAAGATTTTTGCATGTGCTATACTACATAAAAGTCACGAAGTTCGTTAAACTCTCAAATTTTAATATTTTGGAAGATTTTCGTGTGCTATACTACATAAAAGTCACGAAGTTCTTTGAACTTGCAAATTTTAATATTTTGGAAGATTTTCGTGTGTTATACTACGAAAACTCACGAAGTTTGTTAAACTTGGTTACATTAGTATTTTGGAAGATCTATACTACATAAAAGTCACGAAGTTTGTTAAACTTGCAAATTTTAGTGTTTTGCAAGATTTTCGTGTGCTATACTAAATAAAAGTTTCGAAGTTTGTTAAACTTGCAAATTATAATATTTTTGATGATTTTCGTGTGCTATACTACATAATGGTCACGTAGTTCGTTAAACCTATAAATTTGAATAGGGTTAATAGTAATTCAACCCCCTCAATGTTAGCGAATTTTGCTTTTCCCCTCCCTACCTTTTGGCAACGGTTTTTTCAAAAAAACCGTTGCCAAAACCAAAACACGCTCATAATACAGGGGGGTAAACTACTATTAACCCATTTTAATATTATGGAAGATTTTGGAGTGCTATACTACATAAAAGTTACAAAGTTTTTTAAACTAATATTTTGATAGATTTTTGGGTGCTATACGACATTAAAGTCCCAAAGTTCGTTAACGTTGCATACATTGGTATTTTGGTATTTTGGTTGATTTTCGTATGCTATACTACATAATAGTCAGGAAGTTCGTTAAACTTAGTTATATTGGTATTTCGGAAGATTTTCGTGTGCTATACTACATAAAAGTCATGAAGTTCGTTAAACTTGTATACATTGGTATTTTGGAAGATTTTTGCGTGTGCTATAGTACATAAAAGTCACGAAGTTTGTTAAACTTCCAAATTTTAATATTTTTGAAGATTTTCGTGTGCTATACTAATGAAAACTCACGAAGTTCGTTAAACTTGGATAAATTGGTATTTTGGAAGATTTTTGTTTGCTATACTACATAAAAGTTACGAAGTTTGTTAAACTTACAAATTTAAATATTTAGGAAGATTTTCGTGTGCTATAATATATAAATGTCTCCAAGTTCGTTAAACTTGCATACATTTGTATTTTGGAAGATTTTCGTTTGCTATACTACATAAAAGTCACGAAGTTTGTTAAACTTGCAAATTTTAAAATTTTGGAAAATTTTTGTGTGCTATACTACTTAAAATTCACGAAGGTCGTTAAACTTGGTTACATTCGTATTTTGTAAGATTGTCGTGTTTTAAACTACATAAAAGTCACGAAGTTTGTTAAACTTCCAAATTTTGGTCTTTTGGAAGAATTTCGTGTGCTATACTACATAAAAGTCATGAAGTTCGTTAAACTTGCAAATTTTATTTTGAAAGATTTTTGGGTGCTATACTAATGAAAACTCAAGAAGTTCGTTAAACTTGGTTAAATTGGTATTTTGAAAGATTTTCGTTTGCTATACTACATAAAAGTTACAAAGTTTGTTAAACTTACAAATTTAAATATTTAGGAGATTTTCGTATGCTATACTACATAAAACTCACGAAGTTTGTTAAACTTGCAAAATTTGGTCTTTTGGAAGATTTTCGTGTGCTTTACTACATAAATGTCACGAAGTTCGTTAAACTTGGTTACATTGGTATTTGGAAGATTTTCATGTCTTATAATACATAAAAGACACGAAGTTCGTTAAACTTGCAAAATTTGGTCTTTTGGAAGATTTTCGTGTGCTACACTACATAAATGTCACGAAGTTCGTTAAACTTGGTTACATTGGTATTTTGGAAGATTTTCATGTGCTATGCTACATAAAAGACATGAAGTTCGTTAAACTTGCAAAATTTGGTCTTGTGGAAGATTTTCGTGAGGTATACTACATAAAAGTCACGAAGTTCGTTAAACTTACAAATTTTAATATTTTGGAAGATTTTTGTGTGCTATAATACATAAAAGCCTCGAAGTTCGTTAAACTTGCATACACTGATATTTTGGAAGATTTTCGTGTGCTCTACTACATAAAAGTCACAAACTTCATGAAACTTTCAAATTTTAATATTTTGGGAGATTTTGGTGTGCTATACTACATAAAAGTCCTGAAGTTCGTTAAACTTGCATACATTGGTATTTTGGAAGATTTTCGTTTGCTATACTACATAAAAGTCAAGAAGTTTGTTAAACATTCAAATTTTCAAATTTTTGAAGAATTTCGTGTGCTATACTACTTAAAATTCACGAAGGTCGTTAAACTTGGTTACATTCATATTTTGTAAGATTGTCGTGTTTTATACTACATAAATGTCACGAAGTTTGTTAAACTTGCAAATTTTGGTCTTTTGGAAGATTTTCGTGTGCTATACTGCATAAAAGTCGTGAAGTTCGTTAAACTTGGTTACATTGGTATTTTGGAAGATTTTCATGTGCTATACTACATAAAAGACTCGAAGTTTGTTAAACTTACAAAATTTGGTCTTTTGGAAGATTTTCGTGTGCTATACTAATGAAAACTCACGAAGTTCACTAAACTTGGTTAAATTGGTATTTTGGAAGATTATCGTTTGCTATACTACATAAAAGTCACGAAGTTTGTTTAACTTACAAATTTTAATATTTACGAAGATTTTCGTGTGTTATAACATATAAATGTCTCGAAGTTCGTTAAACTTGCATACATTGGTATTTTGGAAGATTTTCGTTTGCTAGACTACATAAAAGTCACGAAGTTTGTTAAACTTGCAAAATTTGGTCTTTTGGAAGATTTTCGTGTGCTATACTACATAAAAGTCACGAAGTTCGTTAAACTTGCAAATTTTAAAATTTTGGAAGATTTCCATGTGCTATACTACTGAAAACTCACGAAGTTCATTAAACTTACAAATTTTAATAATTTGAAAGATTTTTGTGTCGTATATTACAAAAAAGTCTCGAAGTTTGTTAAACTTGTATATACTGGTATTTTAATAGATTTTCATGTGTTGTACTACATAAAAGTCATGAAGTTCGTTAAACTTGTATACATTGGTATTTTGGAAGATTTTTGCGTGTGCTATACTACATAAAAGTCACGAAGTTTGTTAAACTTCCAAATTTTAATATTTTGGAAGATTTTCGTGTGCTATACTAATGAAAACTCACGAAGTTCGTTAAACTTGGATAAATTGGTATTTTGGAAGATTTTTGTTTGCTATACTACATAAAAGTTACGAAGTTTGTTAAACTTACAAATTTAAATATTTAGGATGATTTTCGTGTGCTATAATATATAAATGTCTCCAAGTTCGTTAAACTTGCATACATTGGTATTTTGGAAGATTTTCATTTGCTATACTACATAAAAGTCACGAAGTTTGTTAAACTTGCAAATTTTAAAATTTTTGAAGAATTTCGTGTGCTATACTACTTAAAATTCACGAAGGTCGTTAAACTTGGTTACATTCATATTTTGTAAGATTGTCGTGTTTTATACTACATAAATGTCACGAAGTTTGTTAAACTTGCAAATTTTGGTCTTTTGGAAGATTTTCGTGTGCTATACTGGATTAAAGTCGTGAAGTTCGTTAAACTTGGTTACATTGGTATTTTGGAAGATTTTCATGTGCTATACTACATAAAAGACACGAAGTTTGTTAAACTTACAAAATTTGGTCTTTTGGAAGATTTTCGTGTGCTATACTAATGAAAACTCACGAAGTTCACTTAACTTGGTTAAATTGGTATTTTGGAAGATTATCGTTTGCTATACTACATAAAAGTCACGAAGTTTGTTTAACTTACAAATTTTAATATTTACGAAGATTTTCGTGTGTTATAACATATAAATGTCTCGAAGTTTGTTAAACTTGCATACATTGGTATTTTGGAAGATTTTCGTTTGCTAGACTACATAAAAGTCACGAAGTTTGTTAAACTTGCAAAATTTGGTCTTTTGGAAGATTTTCGTGTGCTATACTACATAAAAGTCACGAAGTTCGTTAAACTTACAAATTTTAAAATTTTGGAAGATTTTCATGTGCTATACTACTGAAAACTCACGAAGTTCATTAAACTTACAAATTTTAATAATTTGAAAGATTTTTGTGTCGTATATTACATAAAAGTCTCGAAGTTTGTTAAACTTGTATACACTGGTATTTTGATAGATTTTCATGTGTTGTACTACATTAAAGTCATGAAGTTCGTTAAACTTGTATACATTGGTATTTTGGAAGATTTTTGCGTGTGCTATACTACATAAAAGTCACGAAGTTTGTTAAACTTCCAAATTTTAATATTTTGGAAGATTTTCGTGTGCTATACTAATGAAAACTCACGAAGTTCGTTAAACTTGGATAAATTGGTATTTTGGAAGATTTTTGTTTGCTATACTACATAAAAGTTACGAAGTTTGTTAAACTTACAAATTTAAATATTTACGATGATTTTCGTGTGCTATAATATATAAATGTCTCCAAGTTCGTTAAACTTGCATACATTGGTATTTTGGAAGATTTTCATTTGCTATACTACATAAAAGTCACGAAGTTTGTTAAACTTGCAAATTTTAAAATTTTTGAAGAATTTCGTGTGCTATACTACTTAAAATTCACGAAGGTCGTTAAACTTGGTTACATTCATATTTTGTAAGATTGTCGTGTTTTATACTACATAAATGTCACGAAGTTTGTTAAACTTGCAAATTTTGGTCTTTTGGAAGATTTTCGTGTGCTATACTAGATTAAAGTCGTGAAGTTCGTTAAACTTGGTTACATTGGTATTTTGGAAGATTTTCATGTGCTATACTACATAAAAGACACGAAGTTTGTAAAACTTACAAAATTTGGTCTTTTGGAAGATTTTTGTGTGCTATACTAATGAAAACTCACGAAGTTCACTTAACTTGGTTAAATTGGTATTTTGGAAGATTATCGTTTGCTATACTACATAAAAGTCACGAAGTTTGTTTAACTTACAAATTTTAATATTTACGAAGATTTTGGTGTGTTATAACATATAAATGTCTCGAAGTTCGTTAAACTTTCATACATTGGTATTTTGGAAGATTTTCGTTTGCTAGACTACATAAAAGTCACGAAGTTTGTTAAACTTGCAAAATTTGGTCTTTTGGAAGATTTTCGTGTGCTATACTACATAAAAGTCACGAAGTTCGTTAAACTTGGTTACATTGGTATTTTGGAAGATTTTCATGTGCTATGCTACATAAAAGACATGAAGTTCGTTAAACTTGCAAAATTTGGTCTTTTGAAAGATTTTCGTGAGGTATACTACATAAAAGTCACGAAGTTCGTTAAACTTACAAATTTTAATATTTTGGAAGATTTTTGTGTGCTATAATACATAAAAGCCTCGAAGTTCGTTAAACTTGCATACACTGATATTTTGGAAGATTTTCGTGTGCTCTACTACATAAAAGTCACAAACTTCGTTAAACTTTCAAATTTTAATATTTTGGGAGATTTTGGTGTGCTATACTACATAAAAGTCCTGAAGTTCGTTAAACTTGCATACATTTGTATTTTGGAAGATTTTCGTTTGCTATACTACATAAAAGTCAAGAAGTTTGTTAAACATTCAATTTTTCAAATTTTTGAAGAATTTCGTGTGCTATACTACTTAAAATTCACGAAGGTCGTTAAACTTGGTTACATTCATATTTTGTAAGATTGTCGTGTTTTATACTACATAAATGTCACGAAGTTTGTTAAACTTGCAAATTTTGGTCTTTTGGAAGATTTTCGTGTGCTATACTGCATTAAAGTCGTGAAGTTCGTTAAACTTGGTTACATTGGTATTTTGGAAGATTTTCATGTGCTATACTACATAAAAGACACGAAGTTTGTTAAACTTACAAAATTTGGTCTTTTGGAAGATTTTCGTGTGCTATACTAATGAAAACTCACGAAGTTCACTTAACTTGGTTAAATTGGTATTTTGGAAGATTATCGTTTGCTATACTACATAAAAGTCACGAAGTTTGTTTAACTTACAAATTTTAATATTTACGAAGATTTTCGTGTGTTATAACATATAAATGTCTCGAAGTTTGTTAAACTTGCATACATTGGTATTTTGGAAGATTTTCGTTTGCTAGACTACATAAAAGTCACGAAGTTTGTTAAACTTGCAAAATTTGGTCTTTTGGAAGATTTTCGTGTGCTATACTACATAAAAGTCACGAAGTTCGTTAAACTTGCAAATTTTAAAATTTTGGAAGATTTTCATGTGCTATACTACTGAAAACTCACGAAGTTCATTAAACTTACAAATTTTAATAATTTGAAAGATTTTTGTGTCGTATATTACATAAAAGTCTCGAAGTTTGTTAAACTTGTATACACTGGTATTTTGACAGATTTTCATGTGTTGTACTACATAAAAGTCATGAAGTTCGTTAAACTTGTATACATTGGTATTTTGGAAGATTTTTGCGTGTGCTATACTACATAAAAGTCACAAAGTTTGTTAAACTTCCAAATTTTAATATTTTGGAAGATTTTCGTGTGCTATACTAATGAAAACTCACGAAGTTCGTTAAACTTGGATAAATTGGTATTTTGGAAGATTTTTGTTTGCTATACTACATAAAAGTTACGAAGTTTGTTAAACTTACAAATTTAAATATTTAGGAAGATTTTCGTGTGCTATAATATATAAATGTCTCCAAGTTCGTTAAACTTGCATACATTGGTATTTTGGAAGATTTTCATTTGCTATACTACATAAAAGTCACGAAGTTTGTTAAACTTGCAAATTTTAAAATTTTTGAAGAATTTCGTGTGCTATACTACTTAAAATTCACGAAGGTCGTTAAACTTGGTTACATTCATATTTTGTAAGATTGTCGTGTTTTATACTACATAAATGTCACGAAGTTTGTTAAACTTGCAAATTTTGGTCTTTTGGAAGATTTTCGTGTGCTATACTGGATTAAAGTCGTGAAGTTCGTTAAACTTGGTTACATTGGTATTTTGGAAGATTTTCATGTGCTATACTACATAAAAGACACGAAGTTTGTTAAACTTACAAAATTTGGTCTTTTGGAAGATTTTCGTGTGCTATACTAATGAAAACTCACGAAGTTCACTTAACTTGGTTAAATTGGTATTTTGGAAGATTATCGTTTGCTATACTACATAAAAGTCACGAAGTTTGTTTAACTTACAAATTTTAATATTTACGAAGATTTTGGTGTGTTATAACATATAAATGTCTCGAAGTTCGTTAAACTTTCATACATTGGTATTTTGGAAGATTTTCGTTTGCTAGACTACATAAAAGTCACGATGTTTGTTAAACTTGCAAAATTTGGTCTTTTGGAAGATTTTCGTGTGCTATACTACATAAAAGTCACGAAGTTCTTTAAACTTGGTTACATTGGTATTTTGGAAGATTTTCATGTGCTATGCTACATAAAAGACATGAAGTTCGTTAAACTTGCAAAATTTGGTCTTTTGGAAGATTTTCGTGAGGTATACTACATAAAAGTCACGAAGTTCGTTAAACTTACAAATTTTAATATTTTGGAAGATTTTTGTGTGCTATAATACATAAAAGCCTCGAAGTTCGTTAAACTTGCATACACTGATATTTTGGAAGATTTTCGTGTGCTCTACTACATAAAAGTCACAAACTTCGTTAAACTTTCAAATTTTAATATTTTGGGAGATTTTGGTGTGCTATACTACATAAAAGTCCTGAAGTTCGTTAAACTTGCATACATTGGTATTTTGGAAGATTTTCGTTTGCTATACTACATAAAAGTCAAGAAGTTTGTTAAACATTCAATTTTTCAAATTTTTGAAGAATTTCGTGTGCTATACTACTTAAAATTCACGAAGGTCGTTAAACTTGGTTACATTCATATTTTGTAAGATTGTCGTGTTTTATACTACATAAATGTTACGAAGTTTGTTAAACTTGCAAATTTTGGTCTTTTGGAAGATTTTCGTGTGCTATACTGCATAAAAGTCGTGAAGTTCGTTAAACTTGGTTACATTGGTATTTTGGAAGATTTTCATGTGCTATACTACATAAAAGACACGAAGTTTGTTAAACATACAAAATTTGGTCTTTTGGAAGATTTTCGTGTGCTATACTAATGAAAACTCACGAAGTTCACTAAACTTGGTTAAATTGGTATTTTGGAAGATTATCGTTTGCTATACTACATAAAAGTCACGAAGTTTGTTTAACTTAGAAATTTTAATATTTACGAAGATTTTCGTGTGTTATAACATATAAATGTCTCGAAGTTCGTTAAACTTGCATACATTGGTATTTTGGAAGATTTTCGTTTGCTAGACTACATAAAAGTCACGAAGTTTGTTAAACTTGCAAAATTTGGTCTTTTGGAAGATTTTCGTGTGCTATACTACATAAAAGTCACGAAGTTCGTGAAACTTGCAAATTTTAAAATTTTGGAAGATTTTCATGTGCTATACTACTGAAAACTCACGAAGTTCATTAAACTTACAAATTTTAATAATTTGAAAGATTTTTGTGTCGTATATTACATAAAAGTCTCGAAGTTTGTTAAACTTGTATACACTGGTATTTTGATAGATTTTCATGTGTTGTACTACATAAAAGTCATGAAGTTCGTTAAACTTGTATACATTGGTATTTTGGAAGATTTTTGCGTGTGCTATACAACATAAAAGTCACGAAGTTTGATAAACTTCCAAATTTTAATATTTTGGAAGATTTTCGTGTGCTATACTAATGAAATCTCACGAAGTTCGTTAAACTTGGATAAATTGGTATTTTGGAAGATTTTTGTTTGCTATACTACATAAAAGTTACGAAGTTTGTTAAACTTACAAATTTAAATATTTAGGAAGATTTTCGTGTGCTATAATATATAAATGTCTCCAAGTTCGTTAAACTTGCATACATTGGTATTTTGGAAGATTTTCGTTTGCTATACTACATAAAAGTCACGAAGTTTGTTAAACTTGCAAATTTTAAAATTTTTGTAAATTTTTGTGTGCTATACTACTTAAAATTCACGAAGGTCGTTAAACTTGGTTACATTCGTATTTTGTAAGATTGTCGTGTTTTAAACTACATAAAAGTCACGAAGTTTGTTAAACTTCCAAATTTTGGTCTTTTGGAAGAATTTCGTGTGCTATACTACATAAAAGTCATGAAGTTCGTTAAACTTGCAAATTTTATTTTGAAAGATTTTCGTGTGCTATACTAATGAAAACTCAAGAAGTTCGTTAAACTTGGTTAAATTGGTATTTTGGAAGATTTTCGTTTGCTATACTACATAAAAGTTACGAAGTTTGTTAAACTTACAAATTTAAATATTTAGGAGATTTTCGTATGCTATACTACATAAGACTCACGAAGTTTGTTAAACTTGCAAAATTTGGTCTTTTGGAAGATTTTCGTGTGCTCTACTACATAAATGTCACGAAGTTCGTTAAACTTGGTTACATTGGTATTTGGAAGATTTTCATGTCTTATAATACATAAAAGACACGAAGTTCGTTAAACTTGCAAAATTTGGTCTTTTGGAAGATTTTCGTGTGCTATACTACATAAATGTCACGAAGTTCGTTAAACTTGGTTACATTGGTATTTTGGAAGATTTTCATGTGCTATGCTACATAAAAGACATGAAGTTCGTTAAACTTGCAAAATTTGGTCTTTTGGAAGATTTTCGTGAGGTATACTACATAAAAGTCACGAAGATCGTTAAACTTACAAATTTTAATATTTTGGAAGATTTTTGTGTGCTATAATACATAAAAGCCTCGAAGTTCGTTAAACTTGCATACACTGATATTTTGGAAGATTTTCGTGTGCTCTACTACATAAAAGTCACAAACTTCGTTAAACTTTCAAATTTTAATATTTCGGGAGATTTTGGTGTGCTATACTACATAAAAGTCCTGAAGTTCGTTAAACTTGCATACATTGGTATTTTGGAAGATTTTCGTTTGCTATACTACATAAAAGTCAAGAAGTTTGTTAAACATTCAAATTTTCAAATTTTTGAAGAATTTCGCGTGCTATACTTTTTAAAATTCACGAAGGTCGTTAAACTTGGTTACATTCATATTTTGTAAGATTTTCGTGTTTTATACTACATAAATGTCACGAAGTTTGTTAAACTTGCATACATTGGTCTTTTGGAAGATTTTCGTGTGCTATACTGCATAAAAGTCGTGAAGTTCGTTAAACTTGGTTACATTGATACTTTGGAAGATTTTCATGTGCTATACTACATAAAAGACACGAAGTTTGTTAAACTTACAAAATTTGGTCTTTTGGAAGATTTTCGTGTGCTATACTAATGAAAACTCACGAAGTTCACTAAACTTGGTTAAATTGGTATTTTGGAAGATTATCGTTTGCTATACTACATAAAAGTCACGAAGCTTGTTTAACTTACAAATTTTAATATTTACGAAGATTTTCGTGTGTTATAACATATAAATGTCTCGAAGTTCGTTAAACTTGCATACATTGGTATTTTGGAAGATTTTCGTTTGCTAGACTACATAAAAGTCACGAAGTTTGTTAAACTTGCAAAATTTGGTCTTTTGGAAGATTTTCGTGTGCTATACTACATAAAAGTCACGAAGTTCGTGAAACTTGCAAATTTTAAAATTTTGGAAGATTTTCATGTGCTATACTACTGAAAACTCACGAAGTTCATTAAACTTACAAATTTTAATAATTTGAAAGATTTTTGTGTCGTATATTACATAAAAGTCTCGAAGTTTGTTAAACTTGTATACACTGGTATTTTGATAGATTTTCATGTGTTGTACTACATAAAAGTCATGAAGTTCGTTAAACTTGTATACATTGGTATTTTGGAAGATTTTTGCGTGTGCTATACTACATAAAAGTCACGAAGTTTGTTAAACTTCCAAATTTTAATATTTTGGAAGATTTTCGTGTGCTATACTAATGAAAACTCACGAAGTTCGTTAAACTTGGATAAATTGGTATTTTGGAAGATTTTTGTTTGCTATACTACATAAAAGTTACGAAGTTTGTTAAACTTACAAATTTAAATATTTAGGAAGATTTTCGTGTGCTATAATATATAAATGTCTCCAAGTTCGTTAAACTTGCATACATTGGTATTTTGGAAGATTTTCGTTTGCTATACTACATAAAAGTCACGAAGTTTATTAAACTTGCAAATTTTAAAATTTTTGAAGAATTTCGTGTGCTATACTACTTTAAATTCACGAAGGTCGTTAAACTTGGTTACTTTCATATTTTGTAAGATTGTCGTGTTTTATACTACATAAATGTCACGAAGTTTGTTAAACTTGCAAATTTTGGTCTTTTGGAAGATTTTCGTGTGCTATACTGCATAAAAGTCGTGAAGTTCGTTAAACTTGGTTACATTGGTATTTTGGAAGATTTTCATGTGCTATACTACATAAAAGACACGTAGTTTGTTAAACTTACAAAATTTGGTCTTTTGGAAGATTTTCGTGTGCTATACTAAGGAAAACTCACGAAGTTCACTAAACTTGGTTAAATTGGTATTTTGGAAGATTATCGTTCGCTATACTACATAAAAGTCACGAAGTTTGTTTAACTTACAAATTTTAATATTTACGAAGATTTTCGTGTGTTATAACATATAAATGTCTCGAAGTTCGTTAAACTTGCATACATTGGTATTTTGGAAGATTGTCGTTTGCTAGACTACATAAAAGTCACGAAGTTTGTTAAACTTGCAAAATTTGGTCTTTTGGAAGATTTTCGTGTGCTATACTACATAAAAGTCACGAAGTTCGTTAAACTTGCAAATTTTAAAATTTTTGAAGATTTTCATGTGCTATACTACTGAAAACTCACGAAGTTCATTAAACTTACAAATTTTAATAATTTGAAAGATTTTTGTGTCGTATATTACATAAAAGTCTCGAAGTTTGTTAAACTTGTATACACTGGTATTTTGATAGATTTTCATGTGTTGTACTACATAAAAGTCATGAAGTTCGTTAAACTTGTATACATTGGTATTTTGGAAGATTTTTGCGTGTGCTATACTACATAAAAGTCACGAAGTTTGTTAAACTTCCAAATTTTAATATTTTGGATGATTTTCGTGTGCTATACTAATGAAAACTCACGAAGTTCGTTAAACTTGGATAAATTGGTATTTTGGAAGATTTTTGTTTGCTATACTACATAAAAGTTACGAAGTTTGTTAAACTTACAAATTTAAATATTTAGGAAGATTTTCGTGTGCTATAATCTACAAATGTCTCCAAGTTCGTTAAACTTGCATACATTGGTATTTTGGAAGATTTTCGTTTGCTATCATACATAAAAGTCACAAAGTCCGTTAAACTTATAAATTTTAATATTTTGGGAGATTTTCGTGTGCTATACTACATAAAAGTCACGAAGTTCGTTAAACTTGCAAATTTTAAAATTTTGGAAGATTTTCATGTGCTATACTACTGAAAACTCACGAAGTTCATTAAACTTACAAATTTTAATAATTTGAAAGATTTTTGTGTCGTATATTACATAAAAGTCTCGAAGTTTGTTAAACTTGTATACACTGGTATTTTGATAGATTTTCATTTGTTGTACTACATAAAAGTCATGAAGTTCGTTAAACTTGTATACATTGGTATTTTGGAAGATTTTTGCGTGTGCTATACTACATAAAAGTCACGAAGTTTGTTAAACTTCCAAATTTTAATATTTTGGAAGATTTTCGTGTGCTATACTAATGAAAACTCAGGAAGTTCGTTAAACTTGGATAAATTGGCATTTTGGAAGATTTTTGTTTGCTATACTACATAAAAGTTACGAAGTTTGTTAAACTTACAAATTTAAATATTTAGGAAGATTTTCGTGTGCTATAATATATAAATGTCTCCAAGTTCGTTAAACTTGCATACATTGGTATTTTGGAAGATTTTCGTTTGCTAAACTACATAAAAGTCACAAAGTCCGTTAAACTTATAAATTTTAATATTTTGGGAGATTTTCGTGTGCTATACTACATAAAAGTCACGAAGTTTGTTAAACTTGCAAATTTTAGTGTTTTGAAAGATTTTTGTGTTTTATACTACATAAAAGTCACGAAGTTTGTTAAACTTACAAACTTTAATATTTTGGAAGATTTTCGTGTGCTATACTACTGAAAACTCACGAAGTTCGTTAAACTTGGTTAAATTGGTATTTAGGAAGATTTTCGTTGGCTATACTACATAAAAGTTACGAAGTTTGTTAAACTTACAAATTTAAATATTTAGGAAGATTTTCGTGTGCTATAATATTTAAATGTCTCAAAGTTCATTAAACTTGCATACGTTGGTATTTTGGAAGATTTTCGTGTGCTATACTACAGAAAAGTCACGAAGTTCGTTAAACTTAGTTATATTGGTATTTCAGAAGATTTTCGTGTGCTATACTACATAAAAGTCATGAAGTTCGTTAAAGTTGTATACATTGGTATTTTGGAAGATTTTTGCGTGAGCTATTCTACATAAAAGTCACGAAGATCGTTAAACTCTCAAATTTTAATATTTTGGAAGATTTTCGTGTGCTAATCTACATAAAAGTCAAGAAGTTTGTTAAACTTGCAAATTTTAATATTTTGGAAGATTTTCGTGTGCTATACTGCATAAAAGTCGTGAAGTTCGTTAAACTTGGTTACATTGGTATTTTGGAAGATTTTCATGTGCTATATTACATAAAAGACACGAAGTTCGTTAAACTTGCAAAATTTGGTCTTTTGGAAGATTTTTGTGAGCTATACTACATAAAAGTAACGAAGTTCGTTAAACATACAAATTTTAATATTTTGGAAGATTTTTGTGTGCTATAATACATAAAAGTCTCGAAGTTCGATAAACTTGCACACACTGGTATTTTGGAAGATTTTCGTGTGCTATACTACATTAAAGTATCAAACTTATAAATTTTAATATTTTGGGAGATTTTCGTGTGCTATACTACATAAAAGTCACGAAGTTCGTTAAACTTGTATATACTGGTATTTTCGAAGATTTTCGTTTACTATACTACATAAAATCACAAAGTTTGTTAAACTTGCAAATTTCAATGTTTTGGAATATTTTCGTGTGCAATACTGCATAAAAGTCACGAAGTTCGTTAAACTTACAAATTTTAATATTTTTGAAATTTTTTGTGTGCTATAATACATAAAAGTCTCGAAGTTCATTAAACTTGCATACACTGGTATTTGGGAAGATTTTCGTGTGTTGTACTACATAAAAGTCACAAAGTCCGTTAAACTTATAAATTTTAATATTTTGGGAGATTTTCGTGTGCTATACTACATAAAAGTCACGAAGTTCGTTAAACTTGCATACATTGGTATTTTGGAAGATTTTCGTTTGATATACTACATAAAAGTCTTGAAGTTTGTTAAACTTACAAATTTTAGTGTTTTGAAAGATTTTTGTGTTTTATACTACATAAAAGTCACGAAGTTTGTTAAACTTGGTTAAATTGGTAGATTTTTGTGTTTTGAAAGATTTTGGGAGATTTTCTTGTGCTATACTACTGAAAACTCACGAAGTTCGTTAAACTTGGTTAAATTGGTATTTAGGAAGATTTTCGTTTGCTATACTACATAAAAGTTACGAAGTTTGTTAAACTTACAAATTTAAATATTTAGGAATATTTTCGTGTGCTATAATATTTAAATGTCTCAAAGTTCATTAAACTTGCATACATTGGTATTTTGGAAGATTTTCGTTTGCTATACTACATAAAAGTCATGAAGTTTGTTAAACTTGCAAATTTTAAAATTTTGGAAGATTTTCGTGTGCTATACTACTTCAAATTCACGAAGGTCGTTAAATTTGGTTACATTCATATTTTGTAAGATTGTAATGTTTTATACTACATAAAAGTCATGAAGTTTGTTAAACTTGCAAATTTTGGTCTTTTGGAAGAATATTGTGTGCTATACTACATAAATGTCACGAAGTTCGTTAAACTTGCAAATTTTAATATTTTGGAAGATTTTCGTGTGCTATACTACAGAAAAGTCACGAAGTTCGTTAAACTTAGTTATATTGGTATTTCTGAAGACTTTCGTGTGCTATACTACGTAAAAGTCATGAAGTTCGTTAAAGTTGTATACATTGGTATTTTGGAAGATTTTTGCGTGAGCTATACTACATAAAAGTCACGAAGATCGTTAAACTCTCAAATTTTAATATTTTGGAAGATTTTCGTGTGCTAATCTACATAAAAGTAAAGAAGTTTGTTAAACTTGCAAATTTTATTATTTTGGAAGATTTTCGTGTGCTATACTACATAAAAGTCACGAAGTTCGTTAAACTTGCAAATTTTAATATTTTGGAAGATTTTCGTGTGTTATACTACTGAAAACTCACGAAGGTCGTTAAACTTGGTTACATTGGTATTTTGGATGACTTTCGTGTGCTATACTACATAAAAGTCACGAAGTTTGTTAAACTTGCATAATTTGGTCTTTTGGAAGATTTTCGTGTGCTATACTACATAAATGTCACGATGTTCGTTAAACTTGCAAATTTTGGAATTTTTGAAGATTTTTGTGTGCTATATTACATTAAAGTCGTGAAGTTCGTTAAACTTGCAAATTTTAATTTTTGGAAGATTTTCGTGTGCTATACTTCATAAAAGTCATGAAGTTCGTTAAACACTACTACGGAAAAGGGCTACCAAAGCTCTTTTTTGGGCTACTAAAGTGCTTTAAAGCGCTGCCAAAGCCAGCGCTGCCGTAGATAACGAAAGCGCTTTTGAAAGCGCTCTGGTAGCCCCCTCTATAAGAGCGCTTTTTCCAGAAAAGCGCTCTGGTAGCCCCCCCTATAAGAGCGTTTTTTCTAGAAAAGCGCTTTGGTAGCCCCCTTATAAGAGCACTTTTTTCAGAAAAAGCTCTCTGGTAGCCCCCTATCAGAGCGCTTTTTTTGAAAAAAGCGCTCTGGTAGCCCCCTATAAGAGCGCTTTTCCAAAAGCGCTTTCGTAGGTTGCGTTTTTTTTATATTTTTTATGCTTTTTTTTTTTAATCTTAGGCAGCGCTTTTTCATATTAAGGACAATGCATGCGTGGATAAAGAAAAAGCATATACTTAAGTTTCATTATTTTACTACAGTAATAATACTAACATCTGCTTTGAAATTTTCAAAAGAAAGGGTATGCACCTGCGTGCTGGAGATAGTGTTCAGTGCAGAAAATAGATTCCCAAACTATACTTCATTTCCTTAAACCTATCTATATATATATATATATATATATATATATATATATATATATATATATATATATATATATATATAGGCGAAGCCAGAAATTGCAAGGAGCCCGGGCAAAAAATGTATACCTTGTTTTTACTAATTTTACACTCTGTTTCTACTAATGTTACCGTTAATTTTGTCTAAAAATTTTGCCCATAATTTTGTCCAAAAATTTTGCACCATATTTTTATTAATTTTGTCTAGAAATTACTAATTTTTCCCCTAGTGTTGTCTAAAAAGCCAACTATCAGGTGGGGAGAATACAACGAAATGAGGGGTTGAGCCCGGGCGCGTGCCCGGGCTCGCTGGGCTATAGCTCCGCCCCTATATATATATATATATATATGAGGAGGGTTATATTGACTCTAAGAGAAAGTTATACACTACTACGGAAAAGGGCTACCAAAGCGCTTTTTTGGGGCTACTAAAGCGCTTTAAAGCGCTGCCAAAGCCAGCGCTGCCGTAGGTAACGACAACGCTTTTGAAAGCGCTCTGGTAGCCCCCCTATAAGAGCGCTTTTTTCAGAAAAGCGCTCTGGTAGCCCCCCCTATAAGAGCGCTTTTTCCAGAAAAAGCGCTCTGGTAGCCCCCCCTATTAGAGCGCTTTTTCTGGAAAAAGCGCTCTGGTAGCCCCCCCTATAAGAGCGTTTTTTCCAAAAGCGCTTTCGTAAGTTGCGTTTTTTTTTATTTTTTATGTTTTTTTTTTAATCTTAGGCAGCACTTTTAGTAATAAAGCGCTTTAGTAGGTGGCCCTTTAAGAGCGTTTTTTAAAAGCGCTGTCGTTGCTAAATGAGGTATTTTAAAGTGCAACCTGTAATTTAAGCCTCCCAGTTCGACCTGTAATATTTTCGACCTGTAATATATTTTCAACCTGTAATATTTTTGACCTGTAATATATTTTCGACGATATATTTTCAACCATAGGTAGGACAATATATATATACATTAATATAATACCATTATAATATCCAAAATTATATATATACATCATTATAGTTCCTGTCAAGCAAACTAAATCATGTAAAGTATGATATATATACAGAAAGTTTCACATGTAACTAACTCATGTAAAACAAACTAAATCAGTAACATCAACAATATTATACTTCAAATATTGGCAACAATATGAACAAAGTTAGTAACCACCCTAGAGTACTATAATATTATACTTCAAAAGTTTGAGGTCTTTCATGGACACAAGTCTTCTAATATCTGAAGAGTAGCCTTCTGGAACTTTAACTTCACTGAGGAACTTACACAATGTTTTCTTCTCCTTTCTAGATAGAGTGTAAACAGCAGGTGGCAGATATGTTCGTCTTCCTTTCGTCACGGGTTCTAATTCAGTTCTCATTCCCATGTTTACCATGTCCTTCCTTATGTTAAGGCCATCCTTAGGCTTTCCTTGTATATTGAGTAACGTACCTATAACGCTGTCAAATACATTTTTTTCAATATGCATAACATCGAGGAAATGTCTTACGTACAACGACTTCCAATATGGAAGTTCAAAAAAAATTGACTTCTTCTTCCACCCACCCTTGACAAGTGAATGTGCAAAAGGCTTGCCAAACTGAGTGCTCACATCTTTCACCTTTTCAAAAATTTGATCACCTGTCAAAAAAGGCGGGGCTGTACGTTGTTCGGCCTTTCCATTGAATGCTTTTCTCCACCCACGGTAGTGATGATTAGAATTTAAGAATCTACGATGGCCGAGAAAGACATTCTTCTGACAAAGATCCAATCGTGTCGTATCGGTTTCATCTTCACAAATAGGACACGCTTTTTGACCTTTATTGCTGTACCCGAATAGATTTCCGTATGCTGGAAAATCATTAATTGTTCCAAACAACATCGCCGTCAAGTTGAAACTTTCTTTCCTATACCCATCATAAACCTCCACACCGTTCTCCCACAAAAACTTTAAATCTTTGATTAAGGATGCCAAGTATACGTCTATGTCATTCCCTGGTTTTTTAGGCCCAGAAATTAGCATAGATAACATCATGTACTTACGCTTCATACATAGCCATGGAGGTAGGTTATAAATCATAAGAATCACAGGCCATGTGCTATGCGAGATACTTTGAATACCATGCGGGTTCATTCCATCAGTAGACAATGACAAGCGAAGGTTTCTTGCTTCTTTTCCAAATTCAGGATATTCACTATCAACTTTCATCCACTGTGGTGAGTCTGCCGGATGTCGCAACTTTCCATCAATAATTCTTTCATCTGCATGCCAAGTCAAGTGTCTTGAATCGGTTTCACTACGATACATGCGTCTAAATCTCGGAATTATAGGAAAATACCATAAGACTTTGGCCGGAGACAACTTTTTCTTATATCGAGGGGCACCGCATTTAGGACACTCATTCAACGCTGCATACTCGTTTCGAAACAAAACGCAATCGTTTGGACATGCATGTATCTTATCATAACTCATGCCAATAGAGGATAACATCTTTTTGGCTTCATACGTTCGATTGGGAAGAACATTATCCTTTGGTAGCATATCTTTCATAAGGGCTAATAACTCTGTGAAACTTTTATCCGACCATCCATTGTCCGCCTTTAAGTTGTACAACTTTAACACCATAGACAATCTTGTGAATTTTAAACAACCATCATACAACAGTTTCTCTACATCGCTTACCAACCTCTCGAACATTTTGGGACAATCCTCAAGATCTTCTTCAAGCACTTCTGCAATCTCTTCGACTCGATCACAATCGTATGTGTCTGTGCAATCGTCGTTTGAAGCATACTTCGTATTACACCTCGACTCAACATTCCCGTTACTTTTCTCACCATGCAAACTCCAAACTGTATAACTTCTATCAATTCCAAACCGTAGTAAATGCGATGCCAACTGATTCCTGTCAACCTTATACCCATAACAGCAACCCATGCAAGGACACGCCATTCGAATCGGGTCTTTGGAGTGCGCAACCGAAAACTTAACGAATTCCCATACCCTTTCTCGTACTCTTTCGATAATCGGTTTGAATTCATCCATGTTTTATCCATGTCTTAATTAAGCTAAACAAATGCTTTTGCTTCTTGGTTTCTCTATCAGGTACTAAGGAATTCTGTCAAGATAAGAAATAGCTATCATCATTATGTCTTGATGAGAATACCTAATGAGATCCTATAAAGTGTGAATAATAGAAATAAATCTTGTCAAACCACTCAAGTCTTGAAATAGAATGTTATGCAACTATAGTACAAAAATATACTACTGTGATGTCTCATTTCATTACTTCTTGTCTAGCAAGACGTCATTAGCTAGAAATGTAACATACTTAAACACTATTATGGCTGACTTGGCCATCCTTGATTATAACTAGAAGGTTACATTATGTCATATTGCTATTAGTTATAGCTTTCATATTGGTTAAGTTGGTAGTTAGCTAAAGATAGGAAGTTACAGTTGTCTCGATTGTTTGAGTCTCTAAAAGAAGACAGTACCTTATTTCAGCCTACACCAGATTTCTTAAAGAAGACATTACCTTATTTCAAGGTAATATAAGTCCACAAACCAAAAAACTGATTGAGAGACACTAAATTGAAATTAAATAGAACCATAAACAATAAACTATAAGTAGAAAACAACAAACTATAAGCAAGAAGAAAGGGCTAGTAACCTGAGTTGGACTTGATGTGGGAGACGGGTAGGTTTGAATCGGCGTTGTACAAGTAGAAACCAGAGGCTTCAAAGTAACCGTAAAATTAAACACACACGATGCAGTTAAATACACCACTACTAACACAATATCAAAAAACCCCAATCTAGAACTCAATTATTTAAAATGATATGAAATCAATTATCAATTAGCTAGTAACTACAAACACCCGAATTTACAAAACCGAAATGCTCAAATATGTTCTAGACATAATTAGCTAGAACTCGATTTTTGAAAAATGCAGTAAGTAGTTCATATGTTTTAGACTTTTCGAATTTACAAAACCGAAATGCTCAAATATTTGTTCCAGTGAAAGAAGAAAATCCTTAATCACTCTGGGATATGAAGAATGTTAGATGAATATACAAAGATCAAATTTCACAGCAATACATTAACTATCTCTTTCTAGTACTTACTTACTTCTACTTATAACCAACCTAACTTAACTATCTCATTCTCCAACATTAATAAACATGAATAAGAAGCTTTCAAGAAACACGAAGATAGACACAAGAGCACCATTGAACCACAGTATATAGACAGATTGAACCACAAGGCCAGAACATGATTAACTGTTCAGATATTAACAACATTATATCTACGGTAACAACACTGTATATAGACAGATTGAATACCTGAAGAAATTCTACAAGTCTTCAAAAGCGTTAGTGGAATGAAACACCAAACTAAGCTGCTGGAAAAATTCTACAAATCTTTAACCAAGCTTGAGTAAAGCAAGCTTCAAAGAACAAAATGAAATCAATTAAGCTAATGGAAAAATTGGAGATAATCACACATAACAACCAAGTTTTAATAATCACACATAACAATTTCTAAACATGTATTAGTAAAGGAAATAATCACACATAACAACCAAGTTTTAATAGATAACTACAAAGAATAAACATTCATAATAACAAAACTAACTAAAACAAAGATTAAAAGTGTTTAAATCAGAAAGAGTTAGAACAATTTCAATAATTTATTCTAAGAGAAAAAGCCACTTTCAATAATTTATTCTGATTCATTATGAGTAACTTATAACAATAAGTATAACATTACCAGTGTGCTCTCACATCAGTATAGAAGATATTTTCAAACCTTTCAATTGTTACAAAATGAAAAGCTGAGTTTAAATACGTTAAGGGTGGGATTTTTAACTACAACTATAAGGGAATTTGCAGTCAGATTAAAATGGTGACTCACATAACAATTTCATCAGATTCTTCCAGGTAGAGAATATGTAACATGAAACACAAAGCATGTTAAAATTCATTATTTATGTAAGAATGAAAATAAAATGGTATTTGAAATGTAGATAGGCAGCCGTTTTCCGATCAAGAACAAATTAAAAATTGAAGCCAAACTTATCTATCAAAAAATTGAAGAACTACAGAAATACCGCAATCCCTAATCCCAGTCAAGAACTAATCCCAGTCAATCCCTTAATAACCCCATTACATCAGAATCAACATAGAGAATCAGCATACAAACGTAAATAAAGAATTGAAATGAAAATGGAAGAACCTATACGTTTCTTCAGCTTCAATATCTCCTTCGTCTTCTCTCGACTTATTCTTTGCGTGAGTTGTGGGAGATTGGTTTCTGCAGATTCGAAGTGAGGGCGACGACGGTTGAATGCCTGAATGCGTGAAGTTTGCAAGTTGAATTCGTGAATGCGTGTGGGAGATAGATTTTCTGAGTTTTCTGGGCAGCGTCGATGGCAGAGAAAGAGGAATTAGGGATTATGAAACGCGTTAGTATAATTTTGTTTCTAAAAATTTTAATTTTAAAAAGGCTATGACAGCGCTTTTGAAAAGCGCCTTCGTACCCATGCCTTTACCAGCACTTTTTAGGGTAAAAGCGCTCTTTTACCCCACCCCCTATAGCAGCGCTTTTGAAAGCGCTTTCATAACCCCCCTATAAGAGCGCTTTTGAAAAGCGCTTTCGTACCCATGCCTTTACCAGCGCTTTTTGAAAGCGCTTTCGTAACCCCCCTGTAAGAGCGCTTTTTATGCGTGTTTTTTAATTTTGTTTTTAGCGAAACCTATACCAGCGCTTTTTCCTAAAAGCGCTTTCGTAGGGGTGTTGCTAAAAGATAAATTTGGCATAGTGAAACTTGGTTACATTGGTATTTTGGAAGATCTTCATGTGCTATACTATATAAAAGACACGAAGATTGTTAAACTTGCAAAATTTGGTCTTTGGAAGATTTTCGTGTGCTATATTACATAAAAGTCATGAAGTTTATTAAACTTGCAAATTTTAATATTTTGGAAGATTTTCGTGTGCTATAATACATAAAAGTCACGAAGTTCGTTAAACTTGCAAATTTTAATATTTTGGAAGATTTTTGTGTTATACTACTGAAAACTCATGAAGTTCATTTAACTTGGTTACATTGATATTTTGGAAGATCTTTGTATGCTATACTACATAAAAGTCACGAAATTTGTTAAACTTGCAAAATTTGGTTTTTTGGAAGATTTTCGTGTGCTATACTACATAAAACTCACAAACTTCGTTAAACTTATAAATTTTAATATTTTGGAAGATTATCATGTTATAATACATAAAAGTCTCGAAGTTCGTTAAACTTGCATACACTGGTATTTTGGAAGATTTTCGTGTGCTATACTACATAAAACTCACAAACTTCGTTAAACTTATAAATTTTAATATTTTGGAATATTATCGTGTGCTATAATACATAAAAGTCTAGAAGTTCGTTAAACTTGCATACACTGGTATTCGGGAAGATTTTCGTGTGTTGTACTACATAAAAGTCCCGAAGTTCGTTAAACTTTCAAATTTTAATATTTTGGGAGATTTTCGTGTGTTATACTACATAAAAGTCCCGAAGTTCGCTAAACTTGCATACATTGGTATTTTGGAAGATTTTCGTTTGCTATACTACATAAAAGTCACGAAGTTTGTTAAACTTGCAAATTTTAGTGTTATGGAAGATTTTCGTGTGCTATACTACATAAAAGTCACGAAGTTCGTTAAACTCACAAATTTTAATTTTCTGGAAGATTTTCGTGTGCTATACTACATAAAATTCACGAAGTTTATTAAACTTGAAAATTTTAATATTTTGGCAGATTTTCGTGAACTATACTACATCAAAGTCATGAAGTTCGTTAAACTAGCAAATTTTAATATTTTGGAAGATTTTCGTGTGCTATACTAATGAAAACTCACGAAGTTCGTTAAACATGGTAAAATTGGTATTTTGGAAGATTTTCGTTTGCTATACTACATAAAAGTTACGAAGTTTGTTAAACTTACAAATTTAAATATTTAGGAAGATTTTCGTGTGCTTTAATATATAAATGTCTCCAAGTTCGTTAAACTTGCATACATTGGTATTTTGGAAGATTTCTGTTTGCTATACTACATAAAAGTCACGAAGTTTGTTAAACTTGCAAATTTTAAAATTTTGGAAGATTTTCGTGTGCTTTATTACTTAAAATTCACGAAGGTCGTTAAACTTGGTTACATTTGAATTTTGTAAGATTGTCGTGTTTTATACTACATAAAAGTCACGAAGTTTGTTAATCTTGCAAATTTTGGTCTTTTGGAAGAGTTTTGTGTGCTATACTACATAAAAGTCATGAAGTTCGTTAAACTTCCAAATTTTAATATTTTGAAAGATTTTCGTGTGCTATACTAATGAAAACTCACGAAGTTTGTTAAACCTGGTTAAAATTTGGTCTTTTGAAAGATTTTGAAGATTTTCGTATGCTATATTACATAAAACTCACGAACTTTGTTAAACTTGCAAAATTTGGTCTTTTGGAAGGTTTTCGTGTGCTTTACTACATAAATGTCACGAAGTTCGATATACTTGGTTACATTGGTATTTTGGAAGATTTTCATGTGCTATACTACATGAAAGACATGAAGTTCGTTAAACTTGCAAAATTTTGTCTTTTGGAAGATTTTCGTGTGCTATACTACATAAATGTCACGAAGTTCGTTAAACTTGGTTACATTGGTATTTTTGAAGATTTTCATGTGCTATACTACATAAAAGACATGAAGTTCGTTAAACTTGCAAAATTTGGTTTTTTGGAAGTTTTTCGTGAGGTATACTACATAAAAGTCACGAAGTTCTTTAAACTTACAGATTATAATAATTTGGAAGATTTTTGTGTGCTATGATACATAAAAGTCTCGAAGGTCGTTAAACTTGGTTACATTGGTATTTTGGAAGATTTTCGTGTGCTATACTACATAAAAGTCACAAACTTCGTTAAACATTTAAATTTTAATATTTTGTGAGATTTTTGTGTGCTACTACATAAAAGTCCCAAAGTTCGTTAAACTTGCATATATTGGTATTTTTGAAGATTTTCGTTTACTATACTACATAAAAGTCACAAAGTTTATTAAGCTTGCAAATTTTAATGTTTTGGAAGATTTTCGTGCGCTATACTACATAAAAGTCACGAAGGTCGTTAAACTCACAAATTTTGATATTCTGGAAGATTTTTGTGTGCTATACTACATAAAATTCACGAAGTTCGTTAAACTTGCAAATTTTAATATTTTGAAAGATTTTCGTGAGCTATACTAATGAAAACTCACGAAGTTCGTTAAACTTGGTTAAATTGGTATTTTGGAAGATTTTCGTTTGCTATACTACATAAAAGTTACGAAGTTTGTTAAACTTACAAATTTAAATATTTAGGAAGATTTTCGTGTGCTATAATATATAAATGTTTCGAAGTTCGTTAAACTTGCATACATTGGTATTTTGGAAGATTTTCGTTTGCTATACTACATAAAAGTGAAGAAGTTTGTTAAACTTGCAAAGTTTAAAATTTGGGAAGATTTTCGTGTGCTATACTACTTAAAATGGTTACATTCGTATTTTGTAACATTGTCGTGTTTTATACTACATAAAATTCACGAAGTTTGTGAAACTTGCAAATTTTGGTCTTTTGGAAGATTTTCGTGTGCTATACTGCATATGTGTCATGAAGTTCGGTAAACTTGTAAATTTTAATATTTTGGAAGATTTTCGTGTGCTATACTACATAAAAGTCTTGAAGTTCGTTAAACTTGCAAATTTTAATGTTTTGGAAGATTTTTGTGTGCTATATAAACTTCATAAAAGTCACGAAGTTCAATAAACTTGGTTACATTGGTATTTTGTAAGATTTTCATGTGCTATACTACATAAAAGACAAGAAGTTCGTTAAACTTACAAAATTTGGTCTTTTTGAAGATTTGTGTGTGCTATACTAAAGAAAACTCACGAAGTTCACTAAACTTGGTTAAATTGGTATTTTGGAAGATTTTCGTTTGCTATACTACATAAAAGTCTCGAAGTTTGTTTAACTTACAAATTTTAATATTTAGGAAGATTTTCGTGTAATATAATATATATAAATGTCTTGAAGTTCGTTAAACTTGGTTACATTGGTATTTTGGAAGATTTTCGTGTGCTATACTACATAAAAGTCACGAAGTTTGTTAAACTTGCAAAATTTGGTGTTTTGGAAGATTTTCGTGTGCTATACTACATAAACCTCACGAAGTTCGTTAAACTTGGTTACATTGGTATTTTGGAAGATTTTCATGTGCTATTCTACATAAAAGACACGAAGTTCGTTAAAATTGCAAAATTTGGTCTTTTGGAAGATTTTTGTGTGGTATACTAAATAAAAAGTCACGAAGTTCGTTAAACTTACAAATTTTAATATGTTGGTAGATTTCTGTGTGCTATATTAAGGAAAACTCACGGAGTTCATTAAACTTGGTTAAATTGGTTTTTTGGAAGATTTTCGTGTGCTATACTACATAAAACTCACAAACTTCGTTAAACTTATATATTTTAATATTTTGGAAGATTATCATGTGCTATAATACATAAAAGTCTCGAAGTTCGTTAAACTTGCATACACTAGTATTTTGGAAGATTTTCGTGTGCTATACTACATAAAACTCACAAACTTCGTTAAACTTATAAATTTAAATATTTTGGAATATTATCGTGTGCTATATAATACATAAAAGTCTAGAAGTTCGTTAAACTTGCATACACTGGTATTTGGGAAGACTTTCGTGTGTTGTACTACATAAAAGTCCCGAAGTTCGTTAAACTTTCAAATTTTAATATTTTGGAAGATTTTCGTGTGTTATACTACATAAAAGTCCCGAAGTTCGGTAAACTTGCATACATTGGTATTTTTGAAGATTTTCGTTTGCTATACTACATAAAAGTCACGAAGTTTGTTAAACTTGCAAATTTTAGTGTTATGGAAGATTTTCGTGTGCTATACTACATAAAAGTCACGAAGTTCGTTAAACTCATAAATTTTAATTTTCTGGAAGATTTTCGTGTGCTATACTACATAAAATTCACGAAGTTTGTTAAACTCACAAATTTTGATATTCTGGAAGATTTTTGTGTGCTATACTACATAAAATTCACGAAGTTCGTTAAACTTGCAAATTTTAATATTTTGAAAGATTTTCGTGAGCTATACTAATGAAAACTCACGAAGTTCGTTAAACTTGGTTAAATTGGTATTTTGGAAGATTTTCGTTTGCTATACTACATAAAAGTTACGAAGTTTGTTAAACTTACAAATTTAAATATTTAGGAAGATTTTCGTGTGCTATAATATATAAATGTTTCGATGTTCGTTAAACTTGCATACATTGGTATTTTGGAAGATTTTCGTTCGCTATACTACATAAAAGTGAAGAAGTTTGTTAAACTTGCAAATTTTAATATTTGGGAAGATTTTCGTGTGCTATACTACTTAAAATTCACGAAGGTCGTTAAACATGGTTACATTCGTATTTTGTAACATTGTCGTGTTTTATACTACATAAAATTCACGAAGTTTGTTAAACTTGCAAATTTTGGTCTTTTGGAAGATTTTCGTGTGCTATACTACATAAATGTCATGAAGTTCGGTAAACTTGTAAATGTTAATATTTTGGAAGATTTTCGTGTGCTATACTACCTAAAAGTCTTGAAGTTCGTTAAACTTGCAAATTTTAATGTTTTGGAAGATTTTTGTGTGCTATATAAACTTCATAAAAGTCACGAAGTTCAATAAACTTGGTTACATTGGTATTTTGTAAGACTTTCATTTGCTATACTACATAAAAGACAAGAAGTTCGTTAAACTTACAAAATTTGGTCTTTTTGAAGATTTGTGTGTGCTATACTAAAGAAAACTCACGAAGTTCACTAAACTTGGTTAAATTGGTATTTTGGAAGATTTTCGTTTGCTATACTACATAAAAGTCACGAAGTTTGTTTAACTTACAAATTTTAATATTTAGGAAGATTTTCGTGTAGTATAATATATAAATGTCTTGAAGTTCGTTAAACTTGGTTACATTGGTATTTTGGAAGATTTTCGTGTGCTATACTACATAAAAGTCACGAAGTTTGTTAAACTTGCAAAATTTGGTGTTTTGGAAGATTTTCGTGTGCTATACTACATAAACCTCACGAAGTTCGTTAAACTTGGTTACATTATTATTTTGGAAGATTTTCATGTGCTATACTACATAAAAGACACGAAGTTCGTTAAAATTGCAAAATTTGGTCTTTTGGAAGATTTTTGTGTGGTATACTAAATAAAAAGTCACGAAGTTCGTTAAACTTACAAATTTTAATATGTTGGTAGATTTCTGTGTGCTATATTAATGAAAACTCACGGAGTTCATTAAACTTGGTTAAATTGGTTTTTTGGAAGATTTTCGTGTGCTATACTACATAAAACTCACAAACTTCGTTAAACTTATATATTTTAATATTTTGGAAGATTATCATGTGCTATAATACATAAAAGTCTCGAAGTTCGTTAAACTTGCATACACTAGTATTTTGGAAGATTTTCGTGTGTTATACTACATAAAACTCACAAACTTCGTTAAACTTATAAATTTAAATATTTTGGAATATTATCGTGTGCTATATAATACATAAAAGTCTAGAAGTTCGTTAAACTTGCTTACACTGGTATTTGGGAAGATTTTCGTGTGTTGTACTACATCAAAGTCCCGAAGTTCGTTAAACTTTCAAATTTTAATATTTTGGGAGATTTTCGTGTGTTATACTACATAAAAGTCCCGAAGTTCGCTAAACTTGCATACATTGGTATTTTGGAAGATTTTCGTTTGCTATACTACATAAAAGTCACGAAGTTTGTTAAACTTGCAAATTTTAGTGTTATGGAAGATTTTCGTGTGCTATACTACATAAAAGTCACGAAGTTCGTTAAACTCATAAATTTTAATTTTTTGGAAGATTTTCGTGTGCTATACTACATAAAATTCACGAAGTTTGTTAAACTTGAAAATTTTAATATTTTGGCAGATTTTCGTGTACTATACTACATCAAAGTCATGAAGTTCGTTAAACTAGCAAATTTTAATATTTTGGAAGATTTTCGTGTGCTATACTAATGAAAACTCACGAAGTTCGTTAAACTTTGTAAAATTGGTATTTTGGAAGATTTTCGTTTGCTATACTACATAAAAGTTACGAAGTTTGTTAAACTTACAAATTTAAATATTTAGGAAGATTTTCGTGTGCTATAATATATAAATGTTTCGAAGTTCGTTAAACTTGCATACATTGGTATTTTGGAAGATTTTCGTTTGCTATACTACATAAAAGTGAAGAAGTTTGTTAAACTTGCAAATTTTAATATTTGGGAAGATTTTCGTGTGCTATACTACTTAAAATTCACGAAGGTCGTTAAACATGGTTACATTCGTATTTTGTAACATTGTCGTGTTTTATACTACATAAAATTCACGAAGTTTGTTAAACTTGCAAGTTTTGGTCTTTTGGAAGATTTTCGTGTGCTATACTGCATAAATGTCATGAAGTTCGGTAAACTTGTAAATTTTAATATTTTGGAAGATTTTCGTGTGCTATACTACATAAAAGTCTTGAAGTTCGTTAAACTTGCAAATTTTAATGTTTTGGAAGATTTTTGTGTGCTATATAAACTTCATAAAAGTCACGAAGTTCAATAAACTTGGTTACATTGGTATTTTGTAAGATTTTCATGTGCTATACTACATAAAAGACAAGAAGTTCGTTAAACTTACAAAATTTGGTCTTTTTGAAGATTTGTGTGTGCTATACTAAAGAAAACTCACGAAGTTCACTAAACTTGGTTAAATTGTATTTTGGAAGATTTTCGTTTGCTATACTACATAAAAGTCACGAAGTTTGTTTAACTTACAAATTTTAATATTTAGGAAGATTTTCGTGTAATATAATATATTAATGTCTTGAAGGTCGTTAAACTTGGTTACATTGGTATTTTGGAAGATTTTCGTGTGCTATACTACATAAAAGTCACGAAGTTTGTTAAACTTGCAAAATTTGGTGTTTTGGAAGATTTTCGTGTGCTATACTACATAAACCTCACGAAGTTCGTTAAACTTGGTTACATTGGTATTTTGGAAGATTTTCATGTGCTATACTACATAAAAGACACGAAGTTCGTTAAAATTGCAAAATTTGGTCTTTTGGAAGATTTTTGTGTGGTATACTAAATAAAAAGTCACGAAGTTCGTTAAACTTACAAATTTTAATATGTTGGTAGATTTCTGTGTGCTATATTAATGAAAACTCACGGAGTTCATTAAACTTGGTTAAATTGGTTTTTTGGAAGATTTTTGTGTGCTATACTACATAAAATTCACAAACTTCGTTAAACTTATATATTTTAATATTTTGGAAGATTATCATGTGCTATAATACATAAAAGTCTCGAAGTTCGTTAAACTTGCATACACTAGTATTTTGGAAGATTTTCGTGTGCTATACTACATAAAACTCACAAACTTCGTTAAACTTATAAATTTAAATATTTTGGAATATTATCGTGTGCTATATAATACATAAAAGTATAGAAGTTCGTTAAACTTGGATACACTCACTAGTACAAAATGAACAATATAATTTTAAAATCTACACCCAATATAATAAAATCGGGTGTAAATAAGAAACACGATGGTACTTTTGTAAATAAAGTGTCCGTTTATGATTGATCATGTGAAAATATACACCCTATTTTTTAAAAACGGGTGTAAATTAAAAATACTATTATATTTAAATCTCTATTACTCCCGTTAAATTAAAAATTGGGTGTAAATTTAACTAGACTTAAAAAAATATTTATGTTTATAACCCAAAATATTGTTAACTAGTTAAGTGAATATTAATAAGGGAGTATTAATGAATAAAATATTAACCAAACACAACTAATAAAATATTAATGTGCATATGTCACCCGTTAAAATATTAATGAATAAAACATTTTCCAATCAACCATTTTTCTCTCTGAACAAAATATTAACCAAACCCAACGAAACCCATTTTTCAATCCACTCTCTGAACAATCAACGAAACCCAACGAAACTCAGCCATGGTGACGACAACGAAGCTCCCAGTTCCTTTCACGAAGCTAATGCTTGTACTTAACTTCCTGTGACGACATTGGTAGAGAAACGAAGCTCTCTTCTTCTCCAACACCGCACCGCTCTCTCACTCTCATTTTTTCGAAACTGAGAGGACATTAGTAAGGAAGAATTAGGGGTTTTATACTTTGAGCGACATTGGTAGCTGAAGAATTAGGGTTTTATATTTTGTTGATTTTGTTGTGCTATATTTCAGGTTGTTTTTGTTGATTTTGAAAGTGTAGACTCATAATGGATAGTTGATTTTGTTGTGCTATATTTCAGGTTGATTTTGTTGATTTCAGGTTGATTTTGTTGTGCTATATTTCAGGTTGATTTTGTTTATTTCAGGTTGATATTAGTTACGGAATTCTCAGTCTCCTTTTGTTTGTAACTCTGAAGTATAACTTTAAGAAAGTGTAGCTTAATATTCAGGGTCAGAACTTTCATATTATAGTTGGTGCTTGAGTTGATAAGGTGAAGAAATGTCTAAAATTGACATAGGTATCACATTTCATTTTATTGATAGAGCAAATATTTTTCCAGTTCAGTAGAACCCAAACATTTTTTCTCTCTTCATTTTCCTTTGGTAAAAATATGAACTACATGTATGGTTATTAATCAAAAGGTGGATCAAATATGATAAAGGTTTAGGATTTGAGACATTTGGGGCTGATATGATAGTCTGACACTGTATTTGCCTACCAGTTCACAAATTATACCCCTGTTCCCTTTATTTAGTGTTTTTTCTTCTTCATTGAAGTAGTTGTTTTATGTGTCTATATAAAAGAAGTTTCTTGCTTACATCTTAAAGGCATTTTTCGTTGCTGCTGTTTGTTTGATTTATACTTGTATTTCTGTTGGATGATTCAAATGGTGAATGGAATATTCGTCTGATTTGGACTTATTTGCATTTAAGTGTATAAATTCCGTGATACACATGAATAAGAAAAAATGTATGTATTTACATGTTTGTGCAAATAAGTGATTTCAGGTGGCTTAAATGGTTTATGATTTCAGGTTGCTTGAGGTCGGTTAGTTTGTTTTTCCACCACTCAAAATAGTCATTGAGACTGTCTATTGTAAGTCCAAGTGGCAAAGAGTTTGATTTCCATTAAGGAATGTCGCGTTTTTGAGTTTTGTGCACATAAAAATAGGCATTGAGAGAGTTATCTCCTTAAATGGATTCACCCGACTCAATTCAGATTAGTTGGGGTTAAATGACCTCAAGACACCGAGGATCTAAGACCATAAAGAGTGGTTGATATTCAGAATCACACCATTTTTTATATTGAACACAATGATTAACAACATTTCTTTGATGTCTCAGGTACCAACTCATAAGGGTGAATGCCAAGGGCATGAGTGAAAGTTGCAAGTGGGTTGAAATGTTTGAAGATGTTAGAGCTGTCGTCTTTTGCGTTTCCCTAAGTGACTACGATCAGTTAACTCTTGCCCCAGACAGCAACGACAACGGAACACTTCTCCAAAACAAGATGATACAAAGCAAGGAGCTTTTCGAAACAATAGTGAGACACCCTTTTCAAAGACACCCCTTTAATACTAGTTCTGGCACACCTAATATGTTGGTCAATCTTTCAGGGTTGTTGCTACTGCAGTTACTTACATGAGGCATGTTTACACAAGGTATGCGTCTTAAGTTTCTAAGCCAGCTGAAAGAGTAGTCCTGAAGTCATAGGAATTTCCTGTTTTATTCCTAAGATGGTGGATTGATTTTTTGCTCTATTTATGATTATTTATAACCTTAAACGGTGCTTAATATGAAAATTGATCTAGTTGTCTTCTACTGTGTAGTATTGTTTTTGAAAATGCTCTCATCTTCTTTTTTCATTGTCCCTTTTGCCATTGTTGTATTGTGTAAACCATAAAATAACATGCATCAAAATGTCTATCTCAGGAGCATTGCTAGTGACCCTTTACAAAGGTGCTCCCATTCGCAGCTTTCGAACTCAACCCTCGACACCGCAACATTTCCAGACTCTTTTAGAAGAAACCAGTAATTGGGTCATTGGAGGTCTCTTTCTATTCACTGCCTCTTTATCTCTTTCCATGAGCCCTCATATTATTCTCAAAGGCTTGCAGCCCTTACTTCAGGTTTTGTTGGAGCAGATATTGCTAATGTTTGCAATGAAGCTGCCCTGATTGCTGCAAGAACCGATGAAGCACAAGTCACAATGGATCATTTCGAGGCAGCTATTGATAGGATCATTGGTGGTTTGGAGAAGAAGAACAAGGTAGGCTTTTAAAAGCTCGTTTGTTTTTTAATTGAAAAAACACCTCTTTAAAATAGGAACTGAATAATTGTGCAATTATTTTTTTATAAGTCTCTTAGATCGATTCTGTTTTTATAAGTCTCGTAGATCTCTTTGGCTTGATTGAGACATTTTTTGGTCCAAATAATTGTGCAATTATTTTTTTAGATTGCGAAAATTGGAGAATTTTATAGATGCAAATTGAAATTATCTGAAGCCTAATTGTTACAATTAAATGGCATGAGAGGTGTTTAACCGCTCATAAATCAAATGCTACAATTAAATGTCATGAAGCTGGTTTAGTAAGCTAGTAAGCTCAAGCACATTTTTTTTTCTTAAAAAAAAATCACGCTCTTGGTTATGATATGATGTTTTAGACTATTGTCCTCTCATTTGATGTTGTGTTGTTTATGCTAGTAGTATGATTGATCTGTTTTATATTTTTTTATGAATTTAAGAGATTACACATGTGTATACTACTATGTTTGAATGTTTACCCGAATATCTTTAGCTTGTTTATTTTATTGTTTTGATGCAATTGGTAGGTCATTAAGAATGAAGATCTTGAAGAGTTAAAGGAACTGGGTTCTGATACATTTGGGACTGTTTATCATGGAAAATGGAGAGGAACAGATGTTGCTATCAAGATAATAAAGAAGAGTTGCTTCACTGGTCGATCATCTGAGCAAGAGAGACTGGTAATTTGTCATTCAATAACCGAACAACGACTCACCCTTAATTCAACTAATACGTTTTCGATTATCAGAATTAGTTTTAGTTATAATCTTATACCAATATGGCCCTTGATGACAACTAAGCTGATATTATAAGCATAACCAAATATATTAAGCAGGTTCTTCTTTCTCTGCCACACTCGTTCAAGATTCGCTTACTGTCTCAATCTGGATCAATTTACTCAGGTGTTTTCTCTTATAGTCTTCCAAGTTTTAAATCTAACTATTACAGGATCTCAGAAAGAAGCTAGCTAGGATGGAATACGGTGGTGGGATAGTGGACGACGGCGGTGTATTTGGGACTATGGTTGGAGGAGATCAAGGAGATATAATTGAGGAGCTCTTAGGAGAAGGTTGCTGGATTGAAGCTAGTGAGAATAATATGATGGCTATGCAGCAAACTGCATCGACGCAGCAACAACACTACATGGCCAATAATATTCCCATTGGAATGGGAGAAGGTGACCATGTTAATCATCATCAAGTTGATCAGGAAAGTGGTTTTGTTGTTGGGAAGAGATGGTGGATCGGGCTGAGGGCGAGTCAAGGTCCATCGACTTTGGTGAAAGAGAGATTAGTAGTTGCTATTGGTTACTTAAAAGAGTACACAAAGAACTCTTCCAACAACGTTCTTATTCACATATGGGTGCCTGTTCTAAGGAGGAGATCAGCAATTCAATATCTGCAGCAGGATTCCAGTTCATCTGTTCCGATTTCTGTGAATCCAAACATGAATGTTCATGTTCGATTCTTTAGAAGCCACGAGTATCCGCGACATCAGCAACTGCAGCAACAGTATGGTTCTCTTCTAGCATTTCCTGTGTTCGAAAGAGGAAGTGGAACATGTCTAGGTGTCATTGAGTTTGTTATCGCCAATCAAAACCTCATCAATTATCGTCCACAACTCGATCATCTCTCCAATTCTCTCAAGGTTTGTAGTTTCTCAATTAATTGCATTAGTACTAATTTAACAATATTACCGTAATTTAAAACATGTGATTGATGGATCTATCTATCTTTGGTGCAGGCTGTTGATTTTAGAAGTAGCCACAACATGAATATTCCACCAGCAGTAAAGGTAAGGATGCATTCCATCATTCATCAAATCAATACTAGATTCAATTCTTGACCTAATTGTTTTACATATGATAATGAATAATTAGGTTTTTGAGGAGTTGTACGAAGCAACGGTGAATGAGATCGTAGAGGTGTTTGTATGCAAGACTCATAATTTGCCACTAGCGCTAACATGGGCTCCTTGCATACAACAACAAGGAGGAGGAAAAGGTACTACCGGTGGTGGTGGATGCAGTGTTTCGATTACAGTTCCAACGGATCAGATGAACAATAATAATCATATGATGAGTTGCATATCGATTATTGATTCAGCTTGTTATGTTGGTGACATGGAGATGTTAAGATTTCAAGATCAAATGGAAATGGTTGAAGAGGATAAAGATATAGAAATGTTGCCAAAACAAAAATAAAAGAAGAAGAAAACTTATATATAAAGAAAGTGTTATGGCTTAGTTAAAATATGATTTTTATGTGTATGATTTTATAGTACTTGAAATATTATGACTGCACATGATTTTGTATACTTTTTGGTTAATATTAAAAATATTTTGACTTAGTTAAAATATGATTTTTATGTGTATGATTTTATAGTATTTGCAATATTATGACTAAAAATGAAATATAACTAAATGGTGTATATGAAATAAGGTGTAAATAGATTTAAATATAATATAATTGTTCATTCATAAATGACGTATTTACACCCAATTTTTATTAAAATAGAGTGTAATTAAGAACGTATTTACACCCGATTTTTATTAAAACAGGGTGTAATTAAAACGTAATTATGCTCAATTACACCCGAATTTTATTAAAATAGGGTGTAATTAAAACGTAATTACGCCCAATTACACCCGATTTTAATTAAAACAGGGTGTAATTAAAAACATAATTACGCCCAATTACACCCGATTTTTGTTAAAATAGGGTGTAACGTAGAACGTATTTACACCCGATATTTTTAAAATAAGGAGTAATTACGAACGTATTTACACCCGTTTTAAACGGGTATAAAACGGGTGTAAATGCGTTAGACATTTCTCACCCTGTGGATATACACCCGATTTTTATTAAAAATAATGGGTGTAAATTTAATAAAAAACGGGTGTAAATTAACATTTTTGCACTAGTGACTGGTATATGGGAAGATTTTCGTGTGTTGTACTACATAAAAGTCCCGAAGTTCGTTAAACTTTCAAATTTTAATATTTTGGGAGATTTTCGTGTGTTATACTACATAAAAGTCCCGAAGTTCGCTAAACTTGCATACATTGGTATTTTGGAAGATTTTCGTTTGCTATACTACATAAAAGTCACGAAGTTTGTTAAACTTGCAAATCTTAGTGTTATGGAAGATTTTCGTGTGCTATACTACATAAAAGTCACGAAGTTCGTTAAACTCATAAATTTAAATTTTCTGGAAGATTTTCGTGTGCTATACTACATAAAATTCACGAAGTTTGTTAAACTTGAAAATTTTAATACTTTGGCAGATTTTCGTGTACTATACTACATCAAAGTCATGAAGTTCGTTAAACTAGCAAATTTTAATATTTTGGAAGATTTTCGTGTGCTATACTAATGAAAACTCACGAAGTTCGTTAAACTTGGTAAAATTGGTATTTTGGAAGATTTTCGTTTGCTATACTACATAAAAGTTACGAAGTTTGTTAAACTTACAAATTTAAATATTTAGGAAGATTTTCGTGTGCTATAATATATAAATGTCTCCAAGTTCGTTAAACTTGCATACATTGGTATTTTGGAAGATTTCTGTTTGCTATACTACATAAAAGTCACGAAGTTCGTTAAACTTCCAAATTTTAATATTTTGAAAGATTTTCGTGTGCTATACTAATGAAAACTCACGAAGTTCGTTAAACCTGGTTAAATTTTGGTCTTTTGAAAGATTTTGAAGATTTTCGTATGCTATATTACATAAAACTCACGAACTTTGTTAAACTTGCAAAATTTGGTCTTTTGGAAGATTTTTGTGTGCTTTACTACATAAATGTCACGAAGTTCGATATACTTGGTTACATTGGTATTTTGGAAGATTTTCATGTGCTATACTACATGAAAGACACGAAGTTCGATAAACTTGCAAAATTTTGTCTTTTGGAAGATTTTCGTGTGCTATACTACATAAATGTCACGAAGTTCGTTAAACTTGGTTACATTGGTATTTTGGAAGATTTTCATGTGCTATACTACATAAAAGACATGAAGTTCGTTAAACTTGCAAAATTTGGTTTTTTGGAAGTTTTTCGTGAGGTATACAACATAAAAGTCACGAAGTTCTTTAAACTTACAGATTTTAATAATTTGGAAGATTTTTGTGTGCTATGATACATAAAAGTCTCGAAGGTCGTTAAACTTGGTTACATTGGTATTTTGGAAGATTTTCGTGTGCTATACTACATAAAAGTCACAAACTTCGTTAAACTTATAAATTTTAATATTTTGTGAGATTTTCGTGTGCTACTACATAAAAGTCCCAAAGTTCGTTAAACTTGCATATATTGGTATTTTTGAAGATTTTCGTTTACTATACTACATAAAAGTCACAAAGTTTATTAAACTTGCAAATTTTAATGTTTTGGAAGATTGTCGTGCGCTATACTACATAAAAGTCACGAAGGTCGTTAAACTCACAAATTTTGATATTCTGGAAGATTTTTGTGTGCTATACTACATAAAATTCACGAAGTTCGTTAAACTTGCAAATTTTAATATTTTGAAAGATTTTCGTGAGCTATACTAATGAAAACTCACGAAGTTCGTTAAACTTGGTTAAATTGGTATTTTGGAAGATTTTCGTTTGCTATACTACATAAAAGTTACGAAGTTTGTTAAACTTACAAATTTAAATATTTAGGAAGATTTTCGTGTGCTATAATATATAAATGTTTCGAAGTTCGTTAAACTTGCATACATTGGTATTTTGGAAGATTTTCGTTTGCTATACTACATAAAAGTGAAGAAGTTTGTTAAACTTGCAAAGTTTAAAATTTGGGAAGATTTTCGTGTGCTATACTACTTAAAATGGTTACATTCGTATTTTGTAACATTGTCGTGTTTTATACTACATAAAATTCACGAAGTTTGTGAAACTTGCAAATTTTGGTCTTTTGGAAGATTTTCGTGTGCTATACTGCATATGTGTCATGAAGTTCGGTAAACTTGTAAATTTTAATATTTTGGAAGATTTTCGTGTGCTATACTACATAAAAGTCTTGAAGTTCGTTAAACTTGCAAATTTTAATGTTTTGGAAGATTTTTGTGTGCTATATAAACTTCATAAAAGTCACGAAGTTCAATAAACTTGGTTACATTGGTATTTTGTAAGATTTTCATGTGCTATACTACATAAAAGACAAGAAGTTCGTTAAACTTACAAAATTTGGTCTTTTTGAAGATTTGTGTGTGCTATACTAAAGAAAACTCACGAAGTTCACTAAACTTGGTTAAATTGGTATTTTGGAAGATTTTCGTTTGCTATACTACATAAAAGTCTCGAAGTTTGTTTAACTTACAAATTTTAATATTTAGGAAGATTTTCGTGTAATATAATATATATAAATGTCTTGAAGTTCGTTAAACTTGGTTACATTGGTATTTTGGAAGATTTTCGTGTGCTATACTACATAAAAGTCACGAAGTTTGTTAAACTTGCAAAATTTGGTGTTTTGGAAGATTTTCGTGTGCTATACTACATAAACCTCACGAAGTTCGTTAAACTTGGTTACATTGGTATTTTGGAAGATTTTCATGTGCTATTCTACATAAAAGACACGAAGTTCGTTAAAATTGCAAAATTTGGTCTTTTGGAAGATTTTTGTGTGGTATACTAAATAAAAAGTCACGAAGTTCGTTAAACTTACAAATTTTAATATGTTGGTAGATTTCTGTGTGCTATATTAAGGAAAACTCACGGAGTTCATTAAACTTGGTTAAATTGGTTTTTTGGAAGATTTTCGTGTGCTATACTACATAAAACTCACAAACTTCGTTAAACTTATATATTTTAATATTTTGGAAGATTATCATGTGCTATAATACATAAAAGTCTCGAAGTTCGTTAAACTTGCATACACTAGTATTTTGGAAGATTTTCGTGTGCTATACTACATAAAACTCACAAACTTCGTTAAACTTATAAATTTAAATATTTTGGAATATTATCGTGTGCTATATAATACATAAAAGTCTAGAAGTTCGTTAAACTTGCATACACTGGTATTTGGGAAGACTTTCGTGTGTTGTACTACATAAAAGTCCCGAAGTTCGTTAAACTTTCAAATTTTAATATTTTGGAAGATTTTCGTGTGTTATACTACATAAAAGTCCCGAAGTTCGGTAAACTTGCATACATTGGTATTTTTGAAGATTTTCGTTTGCTATACTACATAAAAGTCACGAAGTTTGTTAAACTTGCAAATTTTAGTGTTATGGAAGATTTTCGTGTGCTATACTACATAAAAGTCACGAAGTTCGTTAAACTCATAAATTTTAATTTTCTGGAAGATTTTCGTGTGCTATACTACATAAAATTCACGAAGTTTGTTAAACTCACAAATTTTGATATTCTGGAAGATTTTTGTGTGCTATACTACATAAAATTCACGAAGTTCGTTAAACTTGCAAATTTTAATATTTTGAAAGATTTTCGTGAGCTATACTAATGAAAACTCACGAAGTTCGTTAAACTTGGTTAAATTGGTATTTTGGAAGATTTTCGTTTGCTATACTACATAAAAGTTACGAAGTTTGTTAAACTTACAAATTTAAATATTTAGGAAGATTTTCGTGTGCTATAATATATAAATGTTTCGAAGTTCGTTAAACTTGCATACATTGGTATTTTGGAAGATTTTCGTTCGCTATACTACATAAAAGTGAAGAAGTTTGTTAAACTTGCAAATTTTAATATTTGGGAAGATTTTCGTGTGCTATACTACTTAAAATTCACGAAGGTCGTTAAACATGGTTACATTCGTATTTTGTAACATTGTCGTGTTTTATACTACATAAAATTCACGAAGTTTGTTAAACTTGCAAATTTTGGTCTTTTGGAAGATTTTCGTGTGCTATACTACATAAATGTCATGAAGTTCGGTAAACTTGTAAATTTTAATATTTTGGAAGATTTTCGTGTGCTATACTACCTAAAAGTCTTGAAGTTCGTTAAACTTGCAAATTTTAATGTTTTGGAAGATTTTTGTGTGCTATATAAACTTCATAAAAGTCAGGAAGTTCAATAAACTTGGTTACATTGGTATTTTGTAAGATTTTCATTTGCTATACTACATAAAAGACAAGAAGTTCGTTAAACTTACAAAATTTGGTCTTTTTGAAGATTTGTGTGTGCTATACTAAAGAAAACTCACGAAGTTCACTAAACTTGGTTAAATTGGTATTTTGGAAGATTTTCGTTTGCTATACTACATAAAAGTCACGAAGTTTGTTTAACTTACAAATTTTAATATTTAGGAAGATTTTCGTGTAATATAATATATAAATTTCTTGAAGTTCGTTAAACTTGGTTACATTGGTATTTTGGAAGATTTTCGTGTGCTATACTACATAAAAGTCACGAAGTTTGTTAAACTTGCAAAATTTGGTGTTTTGGAAGATTTTCGTGTGCTATACTACATAAACCTCACGAAGTTCGTTATACTTGGTTACATTATTATTTTGGAAGATTTTCATGTGCTATACTACATAAAAGACACGAAGTTCGTTAAAATTGCAAAATTTGGTCTTTTGGAAGATTTTTGTGTGGTATACTAAATAAAAAGTCACGAAGTTCGTTAAACTTACAAATTTTAATATGTTGGTAGATTTCTGTGTGCTATATTAATGAAAACTCACGGAGTTCATTAAACTTGGTTAAATTGGTTTTTTGGAAGATTTTCGTGTGCTATACTACATAAAACTCACAAACTTCGTTAAACTTATATATTTTAATATTTTGGAAGATTATCATGTGCTATAATACATAAAAGTCTCGAAGTTCGTTAAACTTGCATACACTAGTATTTTGGAAGATTTTCGTGTGTTATACTACATAAAACTCACAAACTTCGTTAAACTTATAAATTTAAATATTTTGGAATATTATCGTGTGCTATATAATACATAAAAGTCTAGAAGTTCGTTAAACTTGCTTACACTGGTATTTGGGAAGATTTTCGTGTGTTGTACTACATCAAAGTCCCGAAGTTCGTTAAACTTTCAAATTTTAATATTTTGGGAGATTTTCGTGTGTTATACTACATAAAAGTCCCGAAGTTCGCTAAACTTGCATACATTGGTATTTTGGAAGATTTTCGTTTGCTATACTACATAAAAGTCACGAAGTTTGTTAAACTTGCAAATTTTAGTGTTATGGAAGATTTTCGTGTGCTATACTACATAAAAGTCACGAAGTTCGTTAAACTCATAAATTTTAATTTTTTGGAAGATTTTCGTGTGCTATACTACATAAAATTCACGAAGTTTGTTAAACTTGAAAATTTTAATATTTTGGCAGATTTTCGTGTACTATACTACATCAAAGTCATGAAGTTCGTTAAACTAGCAAATTTTAATATTTTGGAAGATTTTCGTGTGCTATACTAATGAAAACTCACGAAGTTCGTTAAACTTTGTAAAATTGGTATTTTGGAAGATTTTCGTTTGCTATACTACATAAAAGTTACGAAGTTTGTTAAACTTACAAATTTAAATATTTAGGAAGATTTTCGTGTGCTATAATATATAAATGTTTCGAAGTTCGTTAAACTTGCATACATTGGTATTTTGGAAGATTTTCGTTTGCTATACTACATAAAAGTGAAGAAGTTTGTTAAACTTGCAAATTTTAATATTTGGGAAGATTTTCGTGTGCTATACTACTTAAAATTCACGAAGGTCGTTAAACATGGTTACATTCGTATTTTGTAACATTGTCGTGTTTTATACTACATAAAATTCACGAAGTTTGTTAAACTTGCAAGTTTTGGTCTTTTGGAAGATTTTCGTGTGCTATACTGCATAAATGTCATGAAGTTCGGTAAACTTGTAAATTTTAATATTTTGGAAGATTTTCGTGTGCTATACTACATAAAAGTCTTGAAGTTCGTTAAACTTGCAAATTTTAATGTTTTGGAAGATTTTTGTGTGCTATATAAACTTCATAAAAGTCACGAAGTTCAATAAACTTGGTTACATTGGTATTTTGTAAGATTTTCATGTGCTATACTACATAAAAGACAAGAAGTTCGTTAAACTTACAAAATTTGGTCTTTTTGAAGATTTGTGTGTGCTATACTAAAGAAAACTCACGAAGTTCACTAAACTTGGTTAAATTGGTATTTTGGAAGATTTTCGTTTGCTATACTACATAAAAGTCACGAAGTTTGTTTAACTTACAAATTTTAATATTTAGGAAGATTTTCGTGTAATATAATATATAAATGTCTTGAAGTTCGTTAAACTTGGTTACATTGGTATTTTGGAAGATTTTCGTGTGCTATACTACATAAAAGTCACGAAGTTTGTTAAACTTGCAAAATTTGGTGTTTTGGAAGATTTTCGTGTGCTATACTACATAAACCTCACGAAGTTCGTTAAACTTGGTTACATTGGTATTTTGGATGATTTTCATGTGCTATACTACATAAAAGACACGAAGTTCGTTAAAATTGCAAAATTTGGTCTTTTGGAAGATTTTTGTGTGGTATACTAAATAAAAAGTCACGAAGTTCGTTAAACTTACAAATTTTAATATGTTGGTAGATTTCTGTGTGCTATATTAATGAAAACTCACGGAGTTCATTAAACTTGGTTAAATTGGTTTTTTGGAAGATTTTTGTGTGCTATACTACATAAAATTCACAAACTTCGTTAAACTTATATATTTTAATATTTTGGAAGATTATCATGTGCTATAATACATAAAAGTCTCGAAGTTCGTTAAACTTGCATACACTAGTATTTTGGAAGATTTTCGTGTGCTATACTACATAAAACTCACAAACTTCGTTAAACTTATAAATTTAAATATTTTGGAATATTATCGTGTGCTATATAATACATAAAAGTATAGAAGTTCGTTAAACTTGGATACACTCACTAGTACAAAATGAACAATATAATTTTAAAATCTACACCCAATATAATAAAATCGGGTGTAAATAAGAAACACGATGGTACTTTTGTAAATAAAGTGTCCGTTTATGATTGATCATGTGAAAATATACACCCTATTTTTTAAAAACGGGTGTAAATTAAAAATACTATTATATTTAAATCTCTATTACTCCCGTTAAATTAAAAATTGGGTGTAAATTTAACTAGACTTAAAAAAATATTTATGTTTATAACCCAAAATATTGTTAACTAGTTAAGTGAATATTAATAAGGGAGTATTAATGAATAAAATATTAACCAAACACAACTAATAAAATATTAATGTGCATATGTCACCCGTTAAAATATTAATGAATAAAACATTTTCCAATCAACCATTTTTCTCTCTGAACAAAATATTAACCAAACCCAACGAAACCCATTTTTCAATCCACTCTCTGAACAATCAACGAAACCCAACGAAACTCAGCCATGGTGACGACAACGAAGCTCCCAGTTCCTTTCACGAAGCTAATGCTTGTACTTAACTTCCTGTGACGACATTGGTAGAGAAACGAAGCTCTCTTCTTCTCCAACACCGCACCGCTCTCTCACTCTCATTTTTTCGAAACTGAGAGGACATTAGTAAGGAAGAATTAGGGGTTTTATACTTTGAGCGACATTGGTAGCTGAAGAATTAGGGTTTTATATTTTGTTGATTTTGTTGTGCTATATTTCAGGTTGTTTTTGTTGATTTTGAAAGTGTAGACTCAGAATGGATAGTTGATTTTGTTGTGCTATATTTCAGGTTGATTTTGTTGATTTCAGGTTGATTTTGTTGTGCTATATTTCAGGTTGATTTTGTTTATTTCAGGTTGATATTAGTTACGGAATTCTCAGTCTCCTTTTGTTTGTAACTCTGAAGTATAACTTTAAGAAAGTGTAGCTTAATATTCAGGGTCAGAACTTTCATATTATAGTTGGTGCTTGAGTTGATAAGGTGAAGAAATGTCTAAAATTGACATAGGTATCACATTTCATTTTATTGATAGAGCAAATATTTTTCCAGTTCAGTAGAACCCAAACATTTTTTCTCTCTTCATTTTCCTTTGGTAAAAATATGAACTACATGTATGGTTATTAATCAAAAGGTGGATCAAATATGATAAAGGTTTAGGATTTGAGACATTTGGGGCTGATATGATAGTCTGAAACTGTATTTGCCTACCAGTTCACAAATTATACCCCTGTTCCCTTTATTTAGTGTTTTTTCTTCTTCATTGAAGTAGTTGTTTTATGTGTCTATATAAAAGAAGTTTCTTGCTTACATCTTAAAGGCATTTTTCGTTGCTGCTGTTTGTTTGATTTATACTTGTATTTCTGTTGGATGATTCAAATGATGAATGGAATATTCGTCTGATTTGGACTTATTTGCATTTAAGTGTATCAATTCCGTGATACACATGAATAAGAAAAAATGTATGTATTTACATGTTTGTGCAAATAAGTGATTTCAGGTGGCTTAAATGGTTTATGATTTCAGGTTGCTTGAGGTCGGTTAGTTTGTTTTTCCACCACTCAAAATAGTCATTGAGACTGTCTATTGTAAGTCCAAGTGGCAAAGAGTTTGATTTCCATTAAGGAATGTCGCGTTTTTGAGTTTTGTGCACATAAAAATAGGCATTGAGAGAGTTATCTCCTTAAATGGATTCACCCGACTCAATTCAGATTAGTTGGGGTTAAATGACCTCAAGACACCGAGGATCTAAGACCATAAAGAGTGGTTGATATTCAGAATCACACCATTTTTTATATTGAACACAATGATTAACAACATTTCTTTGATGTCTCAGGTACCAACTCATAAGGGTGAATGCCAAGGGCATGAGTGAAAGTTGCAAGTGGGTTGAAATGTTTGAAGATGTTAGAGCTGTCGTCTTTTGCGTTTCCCTAAGTGACTACGATCAGTTAACTCTTGCCCCAGACAGCAACGACAACGGAACACTTCTCCAAAACAAGATGATACAAAGCAAGGAGCTTTTCGAAACAATAGTGAGACACCCTTTTCAAAGACACCCCTTTAATACTAGTTCTGGCACACCTAATATGTTGGTCAATCTTTCAGGGTTGTTGCTACTGCAGTTACTTACATGAGGCGTGTTTACACGAGGTATGCGTCTTAAGTTTCTAAGCCAGCTGAAAGAGTAGTCCTGAAGTCATAGGAATTTCCTGTTTTATTCCTAAGATGGTGGATTGATTTTTTGCTCTATTTATGATTATTTATAACCTTAAACGGTGCTTAATATGAAAATTGATCTAGTTGTCTTCTACTGTGTAGTATTGTTTTTGAAAATGCTCTCATCTTCTTTTTTCATTGTCCCTTTTGCCATTGTTGTATTGTGTAAACCATAAAATAACATGCATCAAAATGTCTATCTCAGGAGCATTGCTAGTGACCCTTTACAAAGGTGCTCCCATTCGCAGCTTTCGAACTCAACCCTCGACACCGCAACATTTCCAGACTCTTTTAGAAGAAACCAGTAATTGGGTCATTGGAGGTCTCTTTCTATTCACTGCCTCTTTATCTCTTTCCATGAGCCCTCATATTATTCTCAAAGGCTTGCAGCCCTTACTTCAGGTTTTGTTGGAGCAGATATTGCTAATGTTTGCAATGAAGCTGCCCTGATTGCTGCAAGAACCGATGAAGCACAAGTCACAATGGATCATTTCGAGGCAGCTATTGATAGGATCATTGGTGGTTTGGAGAAGAAGAACAAGGTAGGCTTTTAAAAGCTCGTTTGTTTTTTAATTGAAAAAACACCTCTTTAAAATAGGAACTGAATAATTGTGCAATTATTTTTTTATAAGTCTCTTAGATCGATTCTGTTTTTATAAGTCTCGTAGATCTCTTTGGCTTGATTGAGACATTTTTTGGTCCAAATAATTGTGCAATTATTTTTTTAGATTGCGAAAATTGGAGAATTTTATAGATGCAAATTGAAATTATCGGAAGCCTAATTGTTACAATTAAATGGCATGAGAGGTGTTTAACCGCTCATAAATCAAATGCTACAATTAAATGTCATGAAGCTGGTTTAGTAAGCTAGTAAGCTCAAGCACATTTTTTTTTCTTAAAAAAAAATCACGCTCTTGGTTATGATATGATGTTTTAGACTATTGTCCTCTCATTTGATGTTGTGTTGTTTATGCTAGTAGTATGATTGATCTGTTTTATATTTTTTTATGAATTTAAGAGATTCCACATGTGTATACTACTATGTTTGAATGTTTACCCGAATATCTTTAGCTTGTTTATTTTATTGTTTTGATGCAATTGGTAGGTCATTAAGAATGAAGATCTTGAAGAGTTAAAGGAACTGGGTTCTGATACATTTGGGACTGTTTATCATGGAAAATGGAGAGGAACAGATGTTGCTATCAAGATAATAAAGAAGAGTTGCTTCACTGGTCGATCATCTGAGCAAGAGAGACTGGTAATTTGTCATTCAATAACCGAACAACGACTCACCCTTAATTCAACTAATACGTTTTCGATTATCAGAATTAGTTTTAGTTATAATCTTATACCAATATGGCCCTTGATGACAACTAAGCTGATATTATAAGCATAACCAAATATATTAAGCAGGTTCTTCTTTCTCTGCCACACTCGTTCAAGATTCGCTTACTGTCTCAATCTGGATCAATTTACTCAGGTGTTTTCTCTTATAGTCTTCCAAGTTTTAAATCTAACTATTACAGGATCTCAGAAAGAAGCTAGCTAGGATGGAATACGGTGGTGGGATAGTGGACGACGGCGGTGTATTTGGGACTATGGTTGGAGGAGATCAAGGAGATATAATTGAGGAGCTCTTAGGAGAAGGTTGCTGGATTGAAGCTAGTGAGAATAATATGATGGCTATGCAGCAAACTGCATCGACGCAGCAACAACACTACATGGCCAATAATATTCCCATTGGAATGGGAGAAGGTGACCATGTTAATCATCATCAAGTTGATCAGGAAAGTGGTTTTGTTGTTGGGAAGAGATGGTGGATCGGGCTGAGGGCGAGTCAAGGTCCATCGACTTTGGTGAAAGAGAGATTAGTAGTTGCTATTGGTTACTTAAAAGAGTACACAAAGAACTCTTCCAACAACGTTCTTATTCACATATGGGTGCCTGTTCTAAGGAGGAGATCAGCAATTCAATATCTGCAGCAGGATTCCAGTTCATCTGTTCCGATTTCTGTGAATCCAAACATGAATGTTCATGTTCGATTCTTTAGAAGCCACGAGTATCCGCGACATCAGCAACTGCAGCAACAGTATGGTTCTCTTCTAGCATTTCCTGTGTTCGAAAGAGGAAGTGGAACATGTCTAGGTGTCATTGAGTTTGTTATCGCCAATCAAAACCTCATCAATTATCGTCCACAACTCGATCATCTCTCCAATTCTCTCGAGGTTTGTAGTTTCTCAATTAATTGCATTAGTACTAATTTAACAATATTACCGTAATTTAAAACATGTGATTGATGGATCTATCTATCTTTGGTGCAGGCTGTTGATTTTAGAAGTAGCCACAACATGAATATTCCACCAGCAGTAAAGGTAAGGATGCATTCCATCATTCATCAAATCAATACTAGATTCAATTCTTGACCTAATTGTTTTACATATGATAATGAATAATTAGGTTTTTGAGGAGTTGTACGAAGCAACGGTGAATGAGATCGTAGAGGTGTTTGTATGCAAGACTCATAATTTGCCACTAGCGCTAACATGGGCTCCTTGCATACAACAACAAGGAGGAGGAAAAGGTACTACCGGTGGTGGTGGATGCAGTGTTTCGATTACAGTTCCAACGGATCAGATGAACAATAATAATCATATGATGAGTTGCATATCGATTATTGATTCAGCTTGTTATGTTGGTGACATGGAGATGTTAAGATTTCAAGATCAAATGGAAATGGTTGAAGAGGATAAAGATATAGAAATGTTGCCAAAACAAAAATAAAAGAAGAAGAAAACTTATATATAAAGAAAGTGTTATGACTTAGTTAAAATATGATTTTTATGTGTATGATTTTATAGTACTTGAAATATTATGACTGCACATGATTTTGTATACTTTTTGGTTAATATTAAAAATATTTTGACTTAGTTAAAATATGATTTTTATGTGTATGATTTTATAGTATTTGCAATATTATGACTAAAAATGAAATATAACTAAATGGTGTATATGAAATAAGGTGTAAATAGATTTAAATATAATATAATTGTTCATTCATAAATGACGTATTTACACCCAATTTTTATTAAAATAGAGTGTAATTAAGAACGTATTTACACCCGATTTTTATTAAAACAGGGTGTAATTAAAACGTAATTATGCTCAATTACACCCGATTTTTATTAAAATAGGGTGTAATTAAAACGTAATTACGCCCAATTACACCCGATTTTAATTAAAACAGGGTGTAATTAAAAACATAATTACGCCCAATTACACCCGATTTTTGTTAAAATAGGGTGTAACGTAGAACGTATTTACACCCGATATTTTTAAAATAAGGAGTAATTACGAACGTATTTACACCCGTTTTAAACGGGTATAAAACAGGTGTAAATGCGTTAGACATTTCTCACCCTGTGGATATACACCCGATTTTTATTAAAAATAATGGGTGTAAATTTAATAAAAAACGGGTGTAAATTAACATTTTTGCACTAGTGACTGGTATATGGGAAGATTTTCGTGTGTTGTACTACATAAAAGTCCCGAAGTTCGTTAAACTTTCAAATTTTAATATTTTGGGAGATTTTCGTGTGTTATACTACATAAAAGTCCCGAAGTTCGCTAAACTTGCATACATTGGTATTTTGGAAGATTTTCGTTTGCTATACTACATAAAAGTCACGAAGTTTGTTAAACTTGCAAATCTTAGTGTTATGGAAGATTTTCGTGTGCTATACTACATAAAAGTCACGAAGTTCGTTAAACTCATAAATTTAAATTTTCTGGAAGATTTTCGTGTGCTATACTACATAAAATTCACGAAGTTTGTTAAACTTGAAAATTTTAATACTTTGGCAGATTTTCGTGTACTATACTACATCAAAGTCATGAAGTTCGTTAAACTAGCAAATTTTAATATTTTGGAAGATTTTCGTGTGCTATACTAATGAAAACTCACGAAGTTCGTTAAACTTGGTAAAATTGGTATTTTGGAAGATTTTCGTTTGCTATACTACATAAAAGTTACGAAGTTTGTTAAACTTACAAATTTAAATATTTAGGAAGATTTTCGTGTGCTATAATATATAAATGTCTCCAAGTTCGTTAAACTTGCATACATTGGTATTTTGGAAGATTTCTGTTTGCTATACTACATAAAAGTCACGAAGTTCGTTAAACTTCCAAATTTTAATATTTTGAAAGATTTTCGTGTGCTATACTAATGAAAACTCACGAAGTTCGTTAAACCTGGTTAAATTTTGGTCTTTTGAAAGATTTTGAAGATTTTCGTATGCTATATTACATAAAACTCACGAACTTTGTTAAACTTGCAAAATTTGGTCTTTTGGAAGATTTTCGTGTGCTTTACTACATAAATGTCACGAAGTTCGATATACTTGGTTACATTGGTATTTTGGAAGATTTTCATGTGCTATACTACATGAAAGACACGAAGTTCGTTAAACTTGCAAAATTTTGTCTTTTGGAAGATTTTCGTGTGCTATACTACATAAATGTCACGAAGTTCGTTAAACTTGGTTACATTGGTATTTTGGAAGATTTTCATGTGCTATACTACATAAAAGACATGAAGTTCGTTAAACTTGCAAAATTTGGTTTTTTGGAAGTTTTTCGTGAGGTATACTACATAAAAGTCACGAAGTTCTTTAAACTTACAGATTTTAATAATTTGGAAGATTTTTGTGTGCTATGATACATAAAAGTCTCGAAGGTCGTTAAACTTGGTTACATTGGTATTTTGGAAGATTTTCGTGTGCTATACTACATAAAAGTCACAAACTTCGTTAAACTTATAAATTTTAATATTTTGTGAGATTTTCGTGTGCTACTACATAAAAGTCCCAAAGTTCGTTAAACTTGCATATATTGGTATTTTTGAAGATTTTCGTTTACTATACTACATAAAAGTCACAAAGTTTATTAAACTTGCAAATTTTAATGTTTTGGAAAATTTTCGTGCGCTATACTACATAAAAGTCACGAAGGTCGTTAAACTCACAAATTTTGATATTCTGGAAGATTTTTGTGTGCTATACTACATAAAATTCACGAAGTTCGTTAAACTTGCAAATTTTAATATTTTGAAAGATTTTCGTGAGCTATACTAATGAAAACTCACGAAGTTCGTTAAACTTGGTTAAATTGGTATTTTGGAAGATTTTCGTTTGCAATACTACATAAAAGTTACGAAGTTTGTTAAACTTACAAATTTAAATATTTAGGAAGATTTTCGTGTGCTATAATATATAAATGTTTCGAAGTTCGTTAAACTTGCATACATTGGTATTTTGGAAGATTTTCGTTTGCTATACTACATAAAAGTGAAGAAGTTTGTTAAACTTGCAAATTTTAATATTTGGGAAGATTTTCGTGTGCTATACTACTTAAAATTCACGAAGGTCGTTAAACATGGTTACATTCGTATTTTGTAACATTGTCGTGTTTTATACTACATAAAATTCACGAAGTTTGTTAAACTTGCAAATTTTGGTCTTTTGGAAGATTTTCGTGTGCTATACTGCATAAATGTCATGATGTTCGGTAAACTTGTAAATTTTAATATTTTGGAAGATTTTCGTGTGCTATACTACATAAAAGTCTTGAAGTTCGTTAAACTTGCAAATTTTAATGTTTTGGAAGATTTTTGTGTGCTATATAAACTTCATAAAAGTCACGAAGTTCAATAAACTTGGTTACATTGGTATTTTGTAAGATTTTCATGTGCTATACTACATAAAAGACAAGAAGTTCGTTAAACTTACAAAATTTGGTCTTTTTGAAGATTTGTGTGTGCTATACTAAAGAAAACTCACGAGGTTCACTAAACTTGGTTAAATTGGTATTTTGGAAGATTTTCGTTTGCTATACTACATAAAAGTCATGAAGTTTGTTTAACTTACAAATTTTAATATTTAGGAAGATTTTCGTGTAATATAATATATAAATGTCTTGAAGTTCGTTAAACTTGGTTACATTGGTATTTTGGAAGATTTTCGTGTGCTATACTACATAAAAGTTACGAAGTTTGTTAAACTTGCAAAATTTGGTGTTTTGGAAGATTTTTGTGTGGTATACTAAATAAAAAGTCACGAAGTTCGTTAAACTTACAAATTTTAATATGTTGGTAGATTTCTGTGTGCTATATTAATGAAAACTCACGGAGTTCATTAAACTTGGTTAAATTGGTTTTTTGGAAGATTTTCGTGTGCTATACTACATAAAACTCACAAACTTCGTTAAACTTATAAATTTTAATATTTTGGAAGATTATCATGTGCTATAATACATAAAAGTCTCAAAGTTCGTTAAACTTGCATACATTAGTATTTTGGAAGATTTTCGCGTGCTATACTACATAAAACTCACAAACTTCGTTAAACTTATAAATTTAAATATTTTGGAATATTATCGTGTGCTATATAATACATAAAAGTCTAGAAGTTCGTTAAACTTGCATACACTGGTATTTGGGAAGATTTTCGTGTGTTGTAGTACATAAAAGTCCCGAAGTTCGTTAAACTTTCAAATTTTAATATTTTGGGAGATTTTCGTGTGTTATACTACATAAAAGTCCCGAAGTTCGCTAAACTTGCATACATTGGTATTTTGGAAGATTTTCGTTTGCTATACTACATAAAAGTCACGAAGTTTGTTAAACTTGCAAATTTTAGTGTTATGGAAGATTTTCGTGTGCTATACTACATAAAAGTCACGAAGTTCGTTAAACTCATAAATTTTAATTTTCTGGAAGATTTTCGTGTGCTATACTACATAAAATTCACGAAGTTTGTTAAACTTGAAAATTTTAATATTTTGGCAGATTTTCGTGTACTATACTACATCAAAGTCATGAAGTTCGTTAAACTAGCAAATTTTAATATTTTGGAAGATTTTCGTGTGCTATACTAATGAAAACTCACGAAGTTCGTTAAACTTGGTATAATTGGTATTTTGGAAGATTTTCGTTTGCTATACTACATAAAAGTTACGAAGTTTGTTAAACTTACAAATTTAAATATTTAGGAAGATTTTCGTGTGCTATAATATATAAATGTCTCCAAGTTCGTTAAACTTGCATACATTGGTATTTTGGAAGATTTCTGTTTGCTATACTACATAAAAGTCACGAAGTTTGTTAAACTTGCAAATTTTAAAATTTTGGAAGATTTTCGTGTGCTTTATTACTTAAAATTCACGAAGGTCGTTAAACTTGGTTACATTTGAATTTTGTAAGATTGTCGTGTTTTATACTACATAAAAGTCACGAAGTTTGTTAAACTTGCAAATTTTGGTCTTTTGGAAACGTTTTTGTGTGCTATACTACATAAAAGTCATGAAGTTCGTTAAACTTCCAAATTTTAATATTTTGAAAGATTTTCGTGTGCTATACTAATGAAAACTCACGAAGTTCGTTAAACCTGGTTAAAATTTGGTCTTTTGAAAGATTTTGAAGATTTTCGTATGCTATATTACATAAAACTCACGAACTTTGTTAAACATGCAAAATTTGGTCTTTTGGAAGATTTTCGTGTGCTTTACTACATAAATGTCACGAAGTTCGATATACTTGGTTACATTGGTATTTTGGAGGATTTTCATATGCTATACTACATGAAAGACACGAAGTTCGTTAAACTTGCAAAATTTTGTGTTTTGGAAGATTTTCGTGTGCTATACTACATAAATGTCACGAAGTTCGTTAAACTTGGTTACATTGGTATTTTGGAAGATTTTCATGTGCTATACTACATAAAAGACATGAAGTTCGTTAAACTTGCAAAATTTGGTTTTTTGGAAGTTTTTCGTGAGGTATACTACATAAAAGTCACGAAGTTCTTTAAACTTACAGATTATAATAATTTGGAAGATTTTTGTGTGCTATGATACATAAAAGTCTCGAAGGTCGTTAAACTTGGTTACATTGGTATTTTGGAAGATTTTCGTGTGCTATACTACATAAAAGTCAGAAACTTCGTTAAACTTATAAATTTTAATATTTTGTGAGATTTTCGTGTGCTACTACATAAAAGTCCCAAAGTTCGTTAAACTTGTATATATTGGTATTTTTGAAGATATTCGTTTACTATACTACATAAAAGTCACAAAGTTTATTAAACTTGCAAATTTTAATGTTTTGGAAGATTTTCGTGCGCTATACTACATAAAAGTCACGAAGGTCGTTAAACTCACAAATTTTGATATTCTGGAAGATTTTTGTGTGCTATACTACATTAAATTCACGAAGTTCGTTAAACTTGCAAATTTTAATATTTTGAAAGATTTTCGTGAGCTATACTAATGAAAACTCACGAAGTTCGTTAAACTTGGTTAAATTGGTATTTTGGAAGATTTTCGTTTGCAATACTACATAAAAGTTACGAAGTTTGTTAAACTTACAAATTTAAATATTTAGGAAGATTTTCGTGTGCTATAATATATAAATGTTTCGAAGTTCGTTAAACTTGCATACATTGGTATTTTGGAAGATTTTCGTTTGCTATACTACATAAAAGTGAAGAAGTTTGTTAAACTTGCAAATTTTAATATTTGGGAAGATTTTCGTGTGCTATACTACTTAAAATTCACGAAGGTCGTTAAACATGGTTACATTCGTATTTTGTAACATTGTCGTGTTTTATACTACATAAAATTCACGAAGTTTGTTAAACTTGCAAATTTTGGTCTTTTGGAAGATTTTCGTGTGCTATACTGCATAAATGTCATGATGTTCGGTAAACTTGTAAATTTTAATATTTTGGAAGATTTTCGTGTGCTATACTACATAAAAGTCTTGAAGTTCGTTAAACTTGCAAATTTTAATGTTTTGGAAGATTTTTGTGTGCTATATAAACTTCATAAAAGTCACGAAGTTCAATAAACTTGGTTACATTGGTATTTTGTAAGATTTTCATGTGCTATACTACATAAAAGACAAGAAGTTCGTTAAACTTACAAAATTTGGTCTTTTTGAAGATTTGTGTGTGCTATACTAAAGAAAACTCATGAAGTTCACTAAACTTGGTTAAATTGGTATTTTGGAAGATTTTCGTTTGCTATACTACATAAAAGTCATGAAGTTTGTTTAACTTACAAATTTTAATATTTAGGAAGATTTTCGTGTAATATAATATATAAATGTCTTGAAGTTCGTTAAACTTGGTTACATTGGTATTTTGGAAGATTTTCGTGTGCTATACTACATAAAAGTCACGAAGTTTGTTAAACTTGCAAAATTTGGTGTTTTGGAAGATTTTTGTGTGGTATACTAAATAAAAAGTCACGAAGTTCGTTAAACTTACAAATTTTAATATGTTGGTAGATTTCTGTGTGCTATATTAATGAAAACTCACGGAGTTCATTAAACTTGGTTAAATTGGTTTTTTTGGAAGATTTTCGTGTGCTATACTACATAAAACTCTCAAACTTCGTTAAACTTATAAATTTTAATATTTTGGAAGATTATCATGTGCTATAATACATAAAAGTCTCGAAGTTCGTTAAACTTGCATACACTAGTATTTTGGAAGATTTTCGTGTGCTATACTACATAAAACTCACAAACTTCGTTAAACTTATAAATTTAAATATTTTGGAATATTATCGTGTGCTATATAATACATAAAAGTCTAGAAGTTCGTTAAACTTGCATACACTGGTATTTGGGAAGATTTTCGTGTGTTGTACTACATAAAAGTCCCGATGGTCGTTAAACTTTCAAATTTAATATTTTGGGAGATTTTCGTGTGTTATACTACATAAAAGTCCCGAAGTTCGCTAAACTTGCATACATTGGTATTTTGGAAGATTTTCGTGTGTTATACTACATAAAAGTCCCGAAGTTTGTTAAACTTGCAAATTTTAGTGTTATGGAAGATTTTCGTTTGCTATACTACATAAAAGTCACGAAGTTTGTTAAACTTGCAAATTTTAGTGTTATGGAAGATTTTCGTGTGCTATACTACATAAAAGTCACGAAGTTCGTTAAGCTCATAAATTTTAATTTTATGGAAGATTTTCGTGTGCTATACTACATAAAATTCACGAAGTTTGTTAAACTTGAAAAATTTTAATATTTTGGAAGATTTTCGTGTGCTATACTAATGAAAACTCACGAAGTTCGTTAAACTTGGTAAAATTGGTATTTTGGAAGATTTTCGTTTGCTATACTACATAAAAGTTACGAAGTTTGTTAAACTTACAAATTTAAATATTTAGGAAGATTTTCGTGTGCTATAATATATAAATGTCTCCAAGTTCGTTAAACTTGCATACATTGGTATTTTGGAAGATTTCTGTTTGCTATACTACATAAAAGTCACGAAGTTTGTTAAACTTGCAAATTTTAAAATTTTGGAAGATTTTCGTGTGCTTTATTACTTAAAATTCACGAAGGTCGTTAAACTTGGTTACATTTGAATTTTGTAAGATTGTCGTGTTTTATACTACATAAAAGTCACGAAGTTTGTTAAACTTGCAAATTTTGGTCTTTTGGAAGAGTTTTGTGTGCTATACTACATAAAAGTCATGAAGTTCTTTAAACTTCCAAATTTTAATATTTTGAAAGATTTTCGTGTGCTATACTAATGAAAACTCACGAAGTTCGTTAAACCTGGTTAAAATTTGGTCTTTTGAAAGATTTTGAAGATTTTCGTATGCTATATTACATAAAACTCACGAACTTTGTTAAACTTGCAAAATTTGGTCTTTTGGAAGATTTTCGTGTGCTTTACTACATAAATGTCACGAAGTTTGATATACTTGGTTACATTGGTATTTTGGAAGATTTTCATGTGCTATACTACATAAAAGACACGAAGTTCGTTAAACTTGCAAAATTTTGTCTTTTGGAAGATTTTCGTGTGCTATACTACATAAATGTCACGAAGTTCGTTAAACTTGGTTACATTGGTATTTTGGAAGATTTTCATGTGCTATACTACATAAAAGACATGAAGTTCGTTAAACTTGCAAAATTTGGTTTTTTGGAAGTTTTTCGTGAGGTATACTACATAAAAGTCACGAAGTTCTTTAAACTTACAGATTTTAATAATTTGGAAGATTTTTGTGTGCTATGATACATAAAAGTCTCGAAGGTCGTTAAACTTGGTTACATTGGTATTTTGGAAGATTTTAGTGTGCTATACTACATAAAAGTCACAAACTTCGTTAAACTTATAAATTTTAATATTTTGTGAGATTTTCGTGTGCTACTACATAAAAGTCCCAAAGTTCGTTAAACTTGCATATATTGGTATTTTCGAAGATTTTCGTTTACTATACTACATAAAAGTCACAAAGTTTATTAAACTTGCAAATTTTAATGTTTTGGAAGATTTTCGTGCGCTATACTACATAAAAGTCACGAAGGTCGTTAAACTCACAAATTTTGATATTCTGGAAGATTTTTGTGTGCTATACTACATTAAATTCACGAAGTTCGTTAAACTTGCAAATTTTAATATTTTGAAAGATTTTCGTGAGCTATACTAATGAAAACTCACGAAGTTCGTTAAACTTGGTTAAATTGGTATTTTGGAAGATTTTCGTTTGCAATACTACATAAAAGTTACGAAGTTTGTTAAACTTACAAATTTAAATATTTAGGAAGATTTTCGTGTGCTATAATATATAAATGTTTCGAAGTTCGTTAAACTTGCATACATTGGTATTTTGGAAGATTTTCGTTTGCTATACTACATAAAAGTGAAGAAGTTTGTTAAACTTGCAAATTTTAATATTTGGGAAGATTTTCGTGTGCTATACTACTTAAAATTCACGAAGGTCGTTAAACATGGTTACATTCGTATTTTGTAACATTGTCGTGTTTTATACTACATAAAATTCACGAAGTTTGTTAAACTTGCAAATTTTGGTCTTTTGGAAGATTTTCGTGTGCTATACTGCATAAATGTCATGATGTTCGGTAAACTTGTAAATTTTAATATTTTGGAAGATTTTCGTGTGCTATACTACATAAAAGTCTTGAAGTTCGTTAAACTTGCAAATTTTAATGTTTTGGAAGATTTTTGTGTGCTATATAAACTTCATAAAAGTCACGAAGTTCAATAAACTTGGTTACATTGGTATTTTGTAAGATTTTCATGTGCTATACTACATAAAAGACAAGAAGTTCGTTAAACTTACAAAATTTGGTCTTTTTGAAGATTTGTGTGTGCTATACTAAAGAAAACTCACGAAGTTCACTAAACTTGGTTAAATTGGTATTTTGGAAGATTTTCGTTTGCTATACTACATAAAAGTCATGAAGTTGGTTTAACTTACAAATTTTAATATTTAGGAAGATTTTCGTGTAATATAATATATAAATGTCTTGAAGTTCGTTAAACTTGGTTACATTGGTATTTTGGAAGATTTTCGTGTGCTATACTACATAAAAGTCACGAAGTTTGTTAAACTTGCAAAATTTGGTGTTTTGGAAGATTTTTGTGTGGTATACTAAATAAAAAGTCACGAAGTTCATTAAACTTACAAATTTTAATATGTTGGTAGATTTCTGTGTGCTATATTAATGAAAACTCACGGAGTTCATTAAACTTGGTTAAATTGGTTTTTTGGAAGATTTTCGTGTGCTATACTACATAAAACTCACAAACTTCGTTAAACTTATAAATTTTAATATTTTGGAAGAATATCATGTGCTATAATACATAAAAGTCTCGAAGTTCGTTAAACTTGCATACACTAGTATTTTGGAAGATTTTCGTGTGCTATACTACATAAAACTCACAAACTTCGTTAAACTTATAAATTTAAATATTTTGGAATATTATCGTGTGCTATATAATACATAAAAGTCTAGAAGTTCGTTAAACTTGCATACACTGGTATTTGGGAAGATTTTCGTGTGTTGTACTACATAAAAGTCCCGATGGTCGTTAAACTTTCAAATTTTAATATTTTGGGAGATTTTCGTGTGTTATACTACATAAAAGTCCCGAAGTTCGCTAAACTTGCATACATTGGTATTTTGGAAGATTTTCGTGTGTTATACTACATAAAAGTCCCGAAGTTTGTTAAACTTGCAAATTTTAGTGTTATGGAAGATTTTCGTTTGCTATACTACATAAAAGTCACGAAGTTTGTTAAACTTGCAAATTTTAGTGTTATGGAAGATTTTCGTGTGCTATACTACATAAAAGTCACGAAGTTCGTTAAGCTCATAAATTTTAATTTTATGGAAGATTTTCGTGTGCTATACTACATAAAATTCACGAAGTTTGTTAAACTTGAAAAATTTTAATATTTTGGAAGATTTTCGTGTGCTATACTAATGAAAACTCACGAAGTTCGTTAAACTTGGTAAAATTGGTATTTTGGAAGATTTTCGTTTGCTATACTACATAAAAGTTACGAAGTTTGTTAAACTTACAAATTTAAATATTTAGGAAGATTTTCGTGTGCTATAATATATAAATGTCTCCAAGTTCGTTAAACTTGCATACATTGGTATTTTGGAAGATTTCTGTTTGCTATACTACATAAAAGTCACGAAGTTTGTTAAACTTGCAAATTTTAAAATTTTGGAAGATTTTCGTGTGCTTTATTACTTAAAATTCACGAAGGTCGTTAAACTTGGTTACATTTGAATTTTGTAAGATTGTCGTGTTTTATACTACATAAAAGTCACGAAGTTTGTTAAACTTGCAAATTTTGGTCTTTTGGAAGAGTTTTGTGTGCTATACTACATAAAAGTCATGAAGTTCGTTAAACTTCCAAATTTTAATATTTTGAAAGATTTTCGTGTGCTATACTAATGAAAACTCACGAAGTTCGTTAAACCTGGTTAAAATTTGGTCTTTTGAAAGATTTTGAAGATTTTCGTATGCTATATTACATAAAACTCACGAACTTTGTTAAACTTGCAAAATTTGGTCTTTTGGAAGATTTTCGTGTGCTTTACTACATAAATGTCACGAAGTTCGATATACTTGGTTACATTGGTATTTTGGAAGATTTTCATGTGCTATACTACATGAAAGACACGAAGTTCGTTAAACTTGCAAAATTTTGTCTTTTGGAAGATTTTCGTGTGCTATACTACATAAATGTCACGAAGTTCGTTAAACTTGGTTACATTGGTATTTTGGAAGATTTTCATGTGCTATACTACATAAAAGACATGAAGTTCGTTAAACTTGCAAAATTTGGTTTTTTGGAAGTTTTTCGTGAGGTATACTACATAAAAGTCACGAAGTTCTTTAAACTTACAGATTTTAATAATTTGGAAGATTTTTGTGTGCTATGATACATAAAAGTCTCGAAGGTCGTTAAACTTGGTTTCATTGGTATTTTGTAAGATTTTCGTGTGCTATACTACATAAAAGTCACAAACTTCGTTAAACTTATAAATTTTAATATTTTGTGAGATTTTCGTGTGCTACTACATAAAAGTCCCAAAGTTCGTTAAACTTGCATATATTGGTATTTTCGAAGATTTTCGTTTACTATACTACATAAAAGTCACAAAGTTTATTAAACTTGCAAATTTTAATGTTTTGGAAGATTTTCGTGCGCTATACTACATAAAAGTCACGAAGGTCGTTAAACTCACAAATTTTGATATTCTGGAAGATTTTTGTGTGCTATACTACATAAAATTCACGAAGTTCGTTAAACTTGCAAATTTTAATATTTTGAAAGATTTTCGTGAGCTATACTAATGAAAACTCACGAAGTTCGTTAAACTTGGTTAAATTGGTATTTTGGAAGATTTTCGTTTGCTATACTACATAAAAGTTACGAAGTTTGTTAAACTTACAAATTTAAATATTTAGGAAGATTTTCGTGTGCTATAATATATAAATGTTTCGAAGTTCGTTAAACTTGCATACATTGGTATTTTGGAAGATTTTCGTTTGCTATACTACATAAAAGTGAAGAAGTTTGTTAAACTTGCAAATTTTAAAATTTGGGAAGATTTTCGTGTGCTATACTACTTAAAATTCACGAAGGTCGTTAAACATGGTTACATTCGTATTTTGTAACATTGTCGTGTTTTATACTATATAAAATTCACGAAGTTTGTTAAACTTGCAAATTTTGGTCTTTTGGAAGATTTTCGTGTGCTATACTGCATAAATTTCATGAAGTTCGGTAAACTTGTAAATTTTAATATTTTGGAAGATTTTCGTGTGCTATACTACATAAAAGTCTTGAAGTTCGTTAAACTTGCAAATTTTAATGTTTTGGAAGATTTTTGTGTGCTATATAAACTTCATAAAAGTCACGAAGTTCAATAAACTTGGTTACATTGGTATTTTGTAAGATTTTCATGTACTATACTACATAAAAGACAAGAAGTTCGTTAAACTTACAAAATTTGGTCTTTCTGAAGATTTGTGTGTGCTATACTAAAGAAAACTCCCGAAGTTATCTAAACCTGGTTAAATTGGTATTTTGGAAGATTTTCGTTTGCTATACTACATAAAAGTCACGAAGTTTGTTTAACTTACAAATTTTAATATTTAGGAAGATTTTCGTGTAATATAATATATAAATGTCTTGAAGTTCGTTAAACTTGGTTACATTGGTATTTTGGAAGATTTTCGTGTGCTATACTACATAAAAGTCACGAAGTTTGTTAAACTTGCAAAATTTGGTGTTTTGGAAGATTTTCGTGTGCTATACTACATAAACCTCACGAAGTTCGTTAAACTTGGTTACATTGGTATTTTGGAAGATTTTCATGTGCTATACTACATAAAAGACACGAAGTTCGTTAAAATTTCAAAATTTGGTCTTTTGGAAGATTTTTGTGTGGTATACTAAATAAAAAGACACGAAGTTCGTTAAACTTACAAATTTTAATATGTTGGTAGATTTCTGTGTGCTATATTAAAGAAAACTCACGGAGTTCATTAAACTTGGTTAAATTGGTTTTTTGGAAGATTTTCGTGTGCTATACTACATAAAACTCACAAACTTCGTTAAACTTATAAATTTTAATATTTTGGAAGATTATCATGTGCTATAATACATAAAAGTCTCGAAGTTCGTTAAACTTGCATACACTAGTATTTTGGAAGATTTTCGTGTGCTATACTACATAAAACTCACAAACTTCGTTAAACTTATAAATTTAAATATTTTGGAATATTATCGTGTGCTATATAATACATAAAAGTCTAGAAGTTCGTTAAACTTGCATACACTGGTATTTGGGAAGATTTTCGTGTGTTGTACTACATAAAAGTCCCGAAGTTCGTTAAACTTTCAAATTTTAATATTTTGGGAGATTTTCGTGTGTTATACTACATAAAAGTCCCGAAGTTCGCTAAACTTGCATACATTGGTATTTTGGAAGATTTTCGTTTGCTATACTACATAAAAGTCACGAAGTTTGTTAAACTTGCAAATTTTAGTGTTATGGAAGATTTTCGTGTGCTATACTACATAAAAGTCACGAAGTTCGTTAAGCTCATAAATTTTAATTTTATGGAAGATTTTCGTGTGCTATACTACATAAAATTCACGAAGTTTGTTAAACTTGAAAAATTTAATATTTTGGCAGATTTTCGTGTACTATACTACATCAAAGTCATGAAGTTCGTTAAACTAGCAAATTTTAATATTTTGGAAGATTTTCGTGTGCTATACTAATGAAAACTCACGAAGTTCGTTAAACTTGGTAAAATTGGTATTTTGGAAGATTTTCGTTTGCAATACTACATAAAAGTTACGAAGTTTGTTAAACTTACAAATTTAAATATTTAGGAAGATTTTCGTGTGCTATAATATATAAATGTCTCCAAGTTCGTTAAACTTGCATACATTGGTATTTTGGAAGATTTCTGTTTGCTATACTACATAAAAGTCACGAAGTTTGTTAAACTTGCAAATTTTAAAATTTTGGAAGATTTTCGTGTGCTTTATTACTTAAAATTCACGAAGGTTGTTAAACTTGGTTACATTTGAATTTTGTAAGATTGTCGTGTTTTATACTACATAAAAGTCACGAAGTTTGTTAAACTTGCAAATTTTGGTCTTTTGGAAGAGTTTTGTGTGCTATACTACATAAAAGTCATGAAGTTCGTTAAACTTCCAAATTTTAATATTTTGAAAGATTTTCGTGTGCTATACTAATGAAAACTCACGAAGTTCGTTAAACCTGGTTAAAATTTGGTCTTTTGAAAGATTTTGAAGATTTTCGTATGCTATATTACATAAAACTCACGAACTTTGTTAAACTTGCAAAATTTGGTCTTTTGGAAGATTTTCGTGTGCTTTACTAGATAAATGTCACGAAGTTTGATATACTTGGTTACATTGGTATTTTGGAAGATTTTCATGTGCTATACTACATAAAAGACACGAAGTTCGTTAAACTTGCAAAATTTTGTCTTTTGGAAGATTTTCGTGTGCTACACTACATAAATGTCACGAAGTTCGTTAAACTTGGTTACATTGGTATTTTGGAAGATTTTCATGTTCTATACTACATAAAAGACATGAAGTTCGTTAAACTTGCAAAATTTGGTTTTTTGGAAGTTTTTCGTGAGGTATACTACATAAAAGTCACGAAGTTCTTTAAACTTACAGATTTTAATAATTTGGAAGATTTTTGTGTGCTATGATACATAAAAGTCTCGAAGGTCGTTAAACTTGGTTACATTGGTATTTTGGAAGATTTTAGTGTGCTATACTACATAAAAGTCACAAACTTCGTTAAACTTATAAATTTTAATATTTTGTGAGATTTTCGTGTGCTACTACATAAAAGTCCCAAAGTTCGTTAAACTTGCATATATTGGTATTTTCGAAGATTTTCGTTTACTATACTACATAAAAGTCACAAAGTTTATTAAACTTGCAAATTTTAATGTTTTGGAAGATTTTCGTGCGCTATACTACATAAAAGTCACGAAGGTCGTTAAACTCACAAATTTTGATATTCTGGAAGATTTTTGTGTGCTATACTACATAAAATTCACGAAGTTCGTTAAACTTGCAAATTTTAATATTTTGAAAGATTTTCGTGAGCTATACTAATGAAAACTCACGAAGTTCGTTAAACTTGGTTAAATTGGTATTTTGGAAGATTTTCGTTTGCTATACTACATAAAAGTTACGAAGTTTGTTAAACTTACAAATTTAAATATTTAGGAAGATTTTCGTGTGCTATAATATATAAATGTTTCGAAGTTCGTTAAACTTGCATACATTGGTATTTTGGAAGATTTTCGTTTGCTATACTACATAAAAGTGAAGAAGTTTGTTAAACTTGCAAATTTTAAAATTTGGGAAGATTTTCGTGTGCTATACTACTTAAAATTCACGAAGGTCGTTAAACATGGTTACATTCGTATTTTGTAACATTGTCGTGTTTTATACTATATAAAATTCACGAAGTTTGTTAAACTTGCAAATTTTGGTCTTTTGGAAGATTTTCGTGTGCTATACTGCATAAATTTCATGAAGTTCGGTAAACTTGTAAATTTTAATATTTTGGAAGATTTTCGTGTGCTATACTACATAAAAGTCTTGAAGTTCGTTAAACTTGCAAATTTTAATGTTTTGGAAGATTTTTGTGTGCTATATAAACTTCATAAAAGTCACGAAGTTCAATAAACTTGGTTACATTGGTATTTTGTAAGATTTTCATGTACTATACTACATAAAAGACAAGAAGTTCGTTAAACTTACAAAATTTGGTCTTTCTGAAGATTTGTGTGTGCTATACTAAAGAAAACTCCCGAAGTTATCTAAACCTGGTTAAATTGGTATTTTGGAAGATTTTCGTTTGCTATACTACATAAAAGTCACGAAGTTTGTTTAACTTACAAATTTTAATATTTAGGAAGATTTTCGTGTAATATAATATATAAATGTCTTGAAGTTCGTTAAACTTGGTTACATTGGTATTTTGGAAGATTTTCGTGTGCTATACTACATAAAAGTCACGAAGTTTGTTAAACTTGCAAAATTTGGTGTTTTGGAAGATTTTCGTGTGCTATACTACATAAACCTCACGAAGTTCGTTAAACTTGGTTACATTGGTATTTTGGAAGATTTTCATGTGCTATACTACATAAAAGACACGAAGTTCGTTAAAATTTCAAAATTTGGTCTTTTGGAAGATTTTTGTGTGGTATACTAAATAAAAAGACACGAAGTTCGTTAAACTTACAAATTTTAATATGTTGGTAGATTTCTGTGTGCTATATTAAAGAAAACTCACGGAGTTCATTAAACTTGGTTAAATTGGTTTTTTGGAAGATTTTCGTGTGTGCTATACTACATAAAACTCACAAACTTCGTTAAACTTATAAATTTTAATATTTTGGAAGATTATCATGTGCTATAATACATAAAAGTCTCGAAGTTCGTTAAACTTGCATACACTAGTATTTTGGAAGATTTTCGTGTGCTATACTACATAAAACTCACAAACTTCGTTAAACTTATAAATTTAAATATTTTGGAATATTATCGTGTGCTATATAATACATAAAAGTCTAGAAGTTCGTTAAACTTGCATACACTGGTATTTGGAAGATTTTCGTGTGTTGTACT